>NC_057795.1:312957379-313291719 GCF_018294505.1 Triticum aestivum | reverse complement strand
AAGGGGTAGGCAGAGGCCTAACTATAGAGGATATGTGTTGAGAAGGAGAGACCCAACTATGTCATGAGGGAGATCGGTCGACATCCATACATAACTGAAGGACTGGAAATATGATGGGACAGAGAGAGAGAGAGAGAGGAGAGAGAGAGGGAGGTAGAGAGAGGGAGAGGGGTAGAGTGCTGGATGCGTGATGGAGTTGCTTCTCGGAGATGTTGGGAGAGGCCTACTAGACAAACTGAGGGTGGAACTGCAATCTTATCAATAAGAGTGGGGATGTGTTTCTGTGTGTGCCTGTGCATGATAGATCTGTCGGGACGCATCCATGGATGATGAAGGGGAACCATGTGTTTGGTAAGCAAACCTAACTAGATCGGTAGATCAATTGTTGTTTGTCGGAGGAAGGGAGAGACACAACTAATGAGGTAGATCGATCGATGTGTGGGTAAAAACGAGTTATAAGGACCTGGCTGGCTATATGTATAGCGAGAGATCGGTCGGTGTACGTCCATTTGTTAGAGGCAAATAAGGCCCAGCGAGACAGATAGACAGAGAGAATGGAGCTAGGAGGTGGTGTGAGAGGCCCAACTACTAGCTGGATAGGGGGAGGAGTGTGCGGTTGTGAGATCAATTAAAAGAGGGGTGAGAGTTTACACGTGTGTCTGACCATATGAGAGACACGAGGCAAGGACAGATAAAGGAGGAGATTGAAGCTGTGTGTGTATGCTGTAGGCAGGCATCACTAGAGAGGTTTATCGATCGGTGTGTGTCGGAAAGGAGTTGTGGAGACTCTGGGAGAACGACCTAAAGGAAAAAATGAATGTGCCCGGTGGATAGAATGCCGAGGGAGGGGGAGGTCGAGGAGGGCGTGTGCATGCACGAGAGAAAGTTAGTGGTAGCTACAAAGGTTAGAGGACTGTGTGGGTGTAAGAGACTAACAAAGATCATAATTTAATATGAAAGCGGATTCATATATTTGAATAGGAGATCATAGTGTTTTAAACATTGCATGCATGAATATAGCGATGATACACGTGCTGTGCACATGTTATACCATAATGTGATAATGCATGGCGTTTGCAACTCACAGCTAAATGCCGAACAATCTAAACCATACTATACATCAAACAATCCCACATTTTATTTGAATTTGTGATAATGTGCGGCGTTTGCAGCTTACAACTAAATATCGAGCAATCTAAACAATACTATATATCGAACATTCTCACATTTTATTTGAATTTGTGATAATGTGTGGTGTTTGCAACTCACATCTAAATACTTGTAGGCGTAGGGGGTGGGGCACCATACATAATGTGATAAACACATTATACATATGAGACATGGTTTAGATTATGAAGATCTAGCTAGAGCTAGAAATGTAATGTGATTTGAAATCAAAATAAATTGGATTCAAAAGATCTAGTTCGAGTTCATATAGTACACATAGTTCATATGTAACTCGATACTGATCATGTGGTGTGGTGTGAAGATAATACACAAACGATGGTTTAACTTGACAATAATGATGATTGTAGATCTTATTAAAACAGAGAAACGAATTCAAATGCTTTGACTTCACAACAATCATTACTGTAGATCTTATACAAATTTAGTTCATATTGAAGCGGTAGTATATACGTTTGGAATGCACTAAAACGTTCATTTGAGTAGTAGGTTGCATGCATTATACACGTAGCGAAATATTTTAATTGAACATAACATGACTTCAAAGTTTTGAATGACATTTGTAGTGCGCATTGATTTGGTACAGTACACGTTAGGCTTGTCCGGAAATTTCAACCCGCGCCTTGTTAGCCCGAAATATATAAGATATATCTTTGTCTCGTTGTGCTCCGACAACTCCCTCCATCTCAACCCGCGCCTTGCTATTCCAAAATTACAACACGCGCGAAAACTCCCACCTCCTGTGAAATCCCGACACGCGAAATGCCCGTGGTACCCCTAAACTGAAAGAACCGCCTCAAACCGGTGGGGGGTACTTTCGTAACTTACCCACATTTCGGACAAGCGCGTCTCTAAGCCATGGTTCCCCACTGTCATCTCATCCGCCCACCCATTCGTACACCGAGGCCGCGAAAACCCACGACGAAACCCCACACCCTGCTCCGTCCGCCACCCAGCTGGAGTTTCTTCCCCGACGACGTCGTCCACAGCAACACCTCGACGTCCCTCATCCACCGTAGCGAATGAGGATCCGTTGTCGATATCATCGTCCCGCCGGTTCAGCCACCCCGTCCTCCACCTCCAAGGAGCTGCCCCGATGTTGCCCTCGTCTTTCGCGCCACCTCCATTCCCACACCGTCGTCTTCACCTGCACCACCGGAAGAGCATCATCATCATCATTTCCTCGGATGAAACTGCGGGCTAATCGGCGCCACCAAAGAGGTTGTACACTAATCGCCGCATTTTTTTCTTGATTCGATCTCATGGTGCTGCCGGCGCTCGGCCCTGAGCCGACACGGCGCGGCTCCATCCACGGCGGCGTTGCCGGCCACTTCCTCCACGGCGTCGCTCCCTCGGCGGCGACGTCCACATCAGTAGGAGCTGCTGCTGCTTTAGCTCTCGCTCGTGCTGCTGCTCTGCTCTTGCTCTCGGTCCCCTGCCTAGTCTGCTCTTGCTATTGCTCTTACTCATGCTGCTGCTCTCGCTCTTGCTCTTGCTTGCGATGCTGCTCCGATTTGGCTACACTTCAGTCGAATGAATCGACTTTTGGGTCAGTCGATTTCCAAGGGGTGGGCTCGCCGGGGTGAAGGAAGAACCAGCCGCAGCGGGGAGGGGGGCTCGCCGGAGAGGTACCCCACTATCTATCTTAGGGTTCAGGATGGGGGCGGTGGTCGCCGGCGGTGGCGGGGCGTTGGCGGTGCGGTGGCCTGGGGATCGCCGGAGAAAAAGCTCGGCACGGGGGGGCCTAGAGGGATGGACAGGGCGGCGGCGGACCGGCGGTGGGGAGTGTTTTCGGGGCGGGCGGGGCGGCGCAACGCCAGCCGCGGGCGGCCGGGGGCTGCTGTTTGGCCGGTGGTGGCTGGCGGCTCAGGGGCGGTGGAGGTTGAAGATGAACCGCAGGCCCTTGATTTCGTATCCAATGGCTGGAAATCGACTGACGTGTAGCCTCACCTTGCTAGTGCATTCAGTTTCGACAGCAAAATTCAGTTTCGACAGCAAAATTCAGTTTCGACAGTTAGGTTCAGTTTCGACAGTTAAGTTCAGTTTCGACAGTTAAGTTCAGAGATGAGCGGATGATGTATTTTTCATCTAGCACTTTGTGGTTATGTATTTTACGGCATGTATTGGAGATGCTATTAGAATTCCACTCAGGTTAACGTTGTCCATTGTCTCTCTTGTCCTGCTTTAGCCTGGGCGTCGTATAACTCACCGGAGCTGCTCCAACGACGAAACCCTCCATTACAGCGGAGCAGTACCTCGGGCTCCATCTCCAGACGCCTAAGATCTTCTTCCCCTCCTCCGACAGCAAAGTCAGCCGGAGCATCCTCACCAGCCAACCCAATCACGCTGAGATCGACATGGCTTCGCCAAAGAGGTTGTACACTTGTTGCATCTCTTTTTTACTCTACATGTTATATATATTGTCCACTGAGCACACGGATTTGTTCCTTTAGTGTCTCCTTGAAAGAAAAAACGTAGGAATTTTAATTTTCACTTGTCCTCCTTTTCAAATTCCTATTCATGAAGCACAAGACTAAGAGATAGTAGCATAATAGCATTATAACCGTACATTTTCTTGTGGTTTGACTTAATCTCACCATGCTTCTTTGCATCCTGTGATCTTCCAACTGTTGTGAATCAAACACCCAGATTGGCAGAAATACTGTGTTTTTAAATTCTCTGTTTTGCACGTGCATTCCTATCCTATTCCTGTCTATTTCCTATCCTTGCATTGTTGGAATCCTCCAATTCAAACGAGCCCTTACAGAATTACTTCTCTTACAGATAGTTGTCAAAGAAAACCTTGCGTGGTTTGTCCCGGTCCTGCTGCGCTGTCGTCCACCCCAGCTCAGCTGCTCCAACGACAGAAGGGTCTAGCAGAGCAGGGATCCGGCCTCCAGACTATCTTCCGCCACCTCAGATCTTCTTCCCTGCCGCTGGCAGCCATGAAAACTGCATTACCATCATCAACCGAGCAGATGACCTTGAGGACTACACGGGTCCGCAAGAGAGGTCGCACTCTTTCGTGTCTGCTTACGTTATGCATCGCTTAATATTACATGCTACTTTATCGTCCTGTTCACCAATTAGACTCTGAGTCAGCTCCAAACTAATGGTCAAACTTGAGTTTTTAAATGGTTGTGGGGTACATATCGGGGCCGCTATCAATAGTATGTATCTACTATCTGGTTAATCTCCGGTGTCTACTATGAGTTTCATGTTAGGTGGGAAACAAACAGTAAAGAAGCCATCATCTGTATTTATTAACTGAAGCCATTATGTGCCTGCTATTATTGGTTTTGGGTCTATCCACAGGTTGCTACCATCACTTTGGATTTCTGCATGCACTCCTTACATAATCTCACTATGTTTTATTCCTATGCATGACAGTTATTGTAAACAATGGAACTGAACATGTAGAGCAAAAGAGACGAGCCTTGCATGGCAATATAATTTCATGCAGACGTTGCTCCATGGTAGGTGCAAAGGCATCCCTCCCTCCACGCATTTCAGATTGTTATCGAGAGGAAGATATCTGTCCTGAGGGGGATTCAGAAGGAGAAGATAACTCCTATTTACCCCCTGAGGTCTTCGCTCTAACTTGGCATGCTGATGTTGGTTATATCATGCATATGGTGTCTTGCATTGCTTACTTTATACATCAAATATGTCATCTGCTTAGTTTAGACATCCTTTGTGCGAATGCCATCTGTTTAGTTTATTCATCGTTTATGTGAATTATGCAACGCCACCTTGTTTAGCCAGTCATCATATATGTGAATTTTGCAATGCCATCCTGCTTAGCCAGTGATCTTATATGTAAATTATATCAGGCCATCTTTGTTTTTTCATTACATATTACATTCGTTAACAATGTTAGTACATTCAACTGCTCTTCGTGTGCATCAGCCATTTGACATGATGATGGCAAATTCTGGAGTGAAAACAAGGTCTTCTGGGCAGACTATGCTATCTGACGAAGCGCATATCTCGCTGGTTACGGATAGCTCCTCAGAGGAGGATTCAGAGACAGATGATCAGTCCTATCCCCCCCCGAGGTGTATGCTCTAACTTGGTAGGGTTATGTTGCTCATATCATGCATATGGTGTCCCGCATTGCTATGCCATTTGATTAGTTTAGACATGCTTTGTGTGAATGCCACATGTTCAGTGTCTAATTACCATATATGTGAATTATGCATTGCCATCTTGTTGCAAGACATTATATATGTGAATTATACAATGCTATCTTGTTGCAAAGGCATTATATATGTGAATTATGCAATGCCATGCTGTTTAGCCAATCATCATGTATGTGAATTATATCATGCTATCATTTTTTTGTATTGCGTGTTCCATTTGTCGACAACGTTTATATATTCAACTACTCTTCCTGTGCATAAGCCATTTGAAGCAGTGATGGAAGTATCTGGAGTGAAAACAAGGTATTCAGAGCAGACAATGCTACCTGCTGAAGCAGACATCTTGCTGGCTACAGAGAGCTCCTCAGAGGAGGATTCAGAGACTGATGACCAGTCCTATTTCCCCTTGAGGTCTATGCTCAAACTTGGCATGGTTATATTACCCATGTCATGCATGTTGTCTTGCATTGCTTAGTTTTTACATCATATATAGATTGCCATCTCCTTACTTGCTTACTATATAAATCACATATTTGAATTATATCATGGCATCATGTTTACATAGTACATACACACCATCTATCTGAATTATGGCATGTCAACCCATTTAATAAAGACACCATATAGTTATATCATCTCATCATGTTTAGTGTTTACAATAATCATATTTAGAATTATGGCATTCTATCCATGAATGTATGTGAATTATGGCATGCCAACCTATTTAATAAACACATTATATAGTTATGTCATGTCATCCTGTTTACATAGTCTCATATTTTGAACTATATCTTTCCATCTTCTTTATTTAGCCATCATAATGTGAAATTGTGTCATGCTATCATGTTTAGTTAGCCATCATATATGTGAAATTGTGTCATGCTATCCTGTTTGGTTAGAGAACATAAATATGAATTATTTCATGCCCTCTTTTATTCCCCACTATCCATTACACCTGTCTATCATACAATGTCTATACTTTCAATTACTTTTCTTGTTTATCAACCATTTGAATTGGAGAGCGTGATGGCAGTATCTAAGGGAGTAACAACACAGTCTTTAGAAAAGATAGTGCTACCAGTTGATGCAGATAGAACCACGGTTGTACTTGCCCAAGGACCAGATCCACCACACATAACCCAGACTCTCGCAGATTGTACCCCTACCCAGTTGGACAGAGAACCAGCTACACCCCTTTTAACCCCAACCCCGGCAGATAGTAACCCAGTTCCAGTTGACACAACATCGTCTCCACCACAGAGCACCCAAACACGAGCGGTTAGTAAGGGAACTGCATTGCCCAAAGCACGAGGACCACCACTCCGAATCCCAACTCAACGCTTAAAGGAGAAGAAGATTTGTTCTCAGGTCAGGTTCTATAGCTATGGTTCATACTCCTTTGCTCTTGCATTACTGTATTTACTCATACCAACTATTTTCAAATTTGAAGGATGGAATTGAAACACCAATGATGCAACAGGTATGTTTTAAACCTGTTTCTTTAACTGGTTTGCTGTTGTAACCTGCTCTATGTTGATTTCAGTTTCAATTGAATAAACAGTTATGTTCTCATGTCATGCACATTACAAGTGTTGTTATTGCTCTATAGTTACCCACCCTTATATTCTGTCTATTCTGCTTTGTCTTGAACAAATATTATTTGAACACAGTCTCTATCTTGATTTGGCAACAAAAACTAGAATGATATAGACCATAAAGTGACCATGGCACATAGATATATGTTTGTTTCATGCTATTATCCTGTCCACTTTACTACTGAACTCATCTACCAAAATGAGTTTCATATACAACATGGTAAACATGTGATGTGTCTGCTTGTTTCTCTTTTAGAATGCGGACAAAATATTGGAGAACAGTACCGCGTTATCCAATGGTAAAGGAAGTAATGCAGATAAGGTTCAAGATAGTGAGACATCCCTGTTGGTCTCCAAGAAAGCTGATAAAAACTATCTTGACGACAGTGAGGGAACCCAAAAGTCCTGTTTTGATGTAGTGTTCGAGTTATTGGCCACTACTGCTGGCACAAGCTCTTTGAACTCGCTGCCTGAATCAGTTCATCTTCTTGAGTCTCAACTTCAAGTTGAAAGACATTGATCAGATGTGCTGCGATAGGAAGCTGAAGGACTGGGGAAGTCCCTGCAGAATTCAGATGCATATTTTCTGGTGCAATAGCAAGCGCTGGAGGATTTAAGCGCCAAACAAGAGAAAGTTAATAAGCTTGCTAAGCATCTTGCCAGCATTATGGGTACCTAGGATATTGTTTCTTGAGATCTTCTGAAGTGGTTTCAGTTCTGGATTTGTTTTGCTGCAGCGTTTATTTGCGCTGGTCGCCAACTTTGACAACCAGTGTATATGATATCCTGCTTTGTTCCCTATATTTGCACTGGTGGCGAACTTTGATACCCAGTGGATGTAATATGTGTAACAGCCGTGATAGCCTAGCATAAGTTGCTTGCTTATTTATTTCCTTGTTGTCTTGGTTATTTGTTTGCTTGTAGTCAGTGCAGTTCTTTTTAAAACTAGGCCACAATAACCATGGGCTAATATTTACTGTAGTGACACTGGGCCTCCTACGGGCTGTAGAAACAGTGGGCCTTCTACAGGCCATAGAAACAGTAGGCCTTCTACGGGCCGTAGAAACAATGGGCCTTCTACGGGCCGTAGAAACAATGGGCCTTCTACGGGCCGTATAATCAAAGGGCCTTATACGGGTCGTATGACCATAACGGGCCATCGTTAATAGGCCGTATTTGATGACGCTATGAAAACAGCCCAACATATTAACGGACCACAAACGGGCCGATGTAACCACGAGCTGAATTTGGCCCACAAGCAGAAAATGACAGTAATGGGCCGTAAGTAAACGAATGCTAGAAATGAGCCCAAGAATAAATGGGCTCTGAGAAGGCCGAAAGATAACATTTGTTGGAAACGGCCCAACTGAATAACGGGCCCTTAATGGGTATAAAATGATATACTGTTCATTACGGACCAGTTTCGCCATGGGCCGTTAGTGGGTGTAAAGTGATACACTGTTCATTGCGGGCCAGTTTCACCACGGGCCGTTAATAGGCCAAGAGTTACATAGGGCCTTGTATGGGCCAAAAGACGTCATGGGCCATACATGGGCCAGAAGTGAAAACAGGCTGGAATCATATTGGATGGCCCAGATTACGCTACTGGGCCTAATTCGGAGAGGGCGTAACGGGCCTTGGGTTAGCGGGCTGTAAATGGGCTATATGCGAACATGCCGTTAACAGGCTTTCCATGGGCCGGCCCGCCACCTTTTGACCAAGTCAAACGGGCCGACCTTTTCACTGGAATGGGCCTCTGTTGGGCTGTGCCACGTGTCGACATATCATAGGCGCCTTCTGTCCAATGAGTGGATGACATCTGTCCCAATGGTGAGCCGACACGTGTTTCCTCCAGCCAATGATGATTTTCCACGTGGAAAATCCCCATTGGTCGGGGCTGTTAACGGGTTATCGGATCCAAAATCTGACCCGATAGCTTAACGGCATTCCGTTATGGTGGATGCCACGTGTCGGTCACCCTTGACGAAAGCAGTTCTGTGACACGCGATTTATCGTCATGGAAGTGGACACTTCCGTGATGATAATTTTGGTAATGTCATCGAACACTTCTACAGGTATGACTATCTTGATTCTGTCATAAATTTGTCATGGATGTACATGCATGACAAAAAACGCGACCTATTGTAACAAACACGTATCATCACGGAAGTGTATTTTTTTGTAGTGCATGTCTACCTCCGCGCCCCCGGCGCTGACCTTGACAGCCTGCTGGAGCCTGTGAGCGGCGAGCTTGCCGCCTTCGCTGCTAAGGCCGTGAAGGGTCGAGCAGAGGCTCTGCTAGCGAAGTTCCGGGCCTTCAGCACCAAGCCAAAGCGAGGCGCTGCCGATCCTAAGGCTCCACGAGGCGAAGTCGCCCGGCGCAGCTCCGTCACCAGCGATGGCACCGCCAGAAAGTGACCCCTTCGCGGCTCCCGTCCTGCTTTTAGCTCCTGCAACATGCATCATGCCTCATGGAGGCGTTTAAACTTGTGTTTGGCGTTGTCAAAGTACTATATGGACTGTAATATTTGCTTTTGAATTCCTTGAGATTTGCGCTTTTCCTTCCTACTTGCTTGTGTTCTACTTCGGCAGAGCCCGACCCCGCGCATACCTCAGCCGCCGTTAGCCCCGACCGGAAACCAGGACATGACCAAGGAGTGAGGGGCTATGCGACAAGTTAGGCTCCAGAGTCGCGATGCTCAGGAGTCCCCGTTGTCGCATGAACAGCAAGTAGGGAGGCGAGATGTATGGGTAAATTTACCGTTCTACGTCGGCAGAGCCCGGCCCCGCGCATACCTCAACCGCCGTTAGCCTTTCAGAACTAAGGGGTGAGGGGCTACGTGACCAGTTAGGCTCCTGAGTCACGATGCTCAGGAGTCCCCCTTGACGTTCAAACGGCCTTCGTACCTTGGCTCCGCTCGGGGAGAGGCGTGCGATGAACCAGGCCCGAGGGGCCTGGCTGGGTGATGTGTGCCTGGGCGTGACCCAGGCATAGCCCCCGTGCCCAGCCCCCTCGCGCGGCACTCCCGAGGGGAGGCGTTACGATGGGGTCGGACATTGATCTCTAGGCTCCCTGAGGTTGATGCGGCCAGGGGCCACCCTCAGTTGTTTATCACCAGCGCGGAGCATAGCGCTTCCGTATGTGTACGGGCATAGTCGCTCCTTGGCAGTGTCGTCAGCCAGCGCAGAGCATGGTGCTTCCGCTGGTGCGTGGGAGGGGGCTCCCCTCCGGGACGATCCCCCGGGGCGTGTACAGCCCCGCCCTGACACGTGGCTGGCACAGTAGGGCCTGGCGAGGTGTATCTGGGCACTCGTGAGCCAGCGGGGGACTCACGAGGCCCTACCTCAAGGCGGGTTGCGCCTGGCTCTGGGCCTTTACTTGTAATGTGTCCCTGCAAATTTGGTTAGATGTCGGCGCTCTACGTCCTCGGGTCCTGGCCCTCGAGCGAGCTCAGCCGTCGCTGGTATGCCAGGTCGCGATGCCGTGGACAAGGCCAGAGGGTAAGTGCTGGAGAGCAAATAAGAGCCCATGAGTCGCGATGCTCAGGTACCCCCCCTTTAACGTGCAAGCGACCGACATGAAGGAAGAAGGGTGCCATGGGCAGGCATCAAATAACAATCATGATGGGTCAACTGCATGACCCGAATAAACACGAGAGGGATACATGCCACTGGGTCTGGCCCGGGTGGCTTGGTGATAATGCAGCCAGAGGGGCACCCCCAATAAAGTAAGCTAAAAAAACATGAGTCAAAGGGGTACACACCGCAGGGACGGACCCACGCGGCCTGGGAATGATGCAGCCCTGGGGGGCGCTCCCAGCTGAAAATGAAATTCGAAGGATGTCACCTGATGATGCTGAAGATGAAGGGATGCTGAAGTAGCGGACAGCGTGCGCTGCGGGAGACGATCTTCATGAGCCCCCAGCCCCAGGGGCCTTGGGAGGCTCCGGAGGCGCCGGCGGCTCCTCGCGGACCATCTCCATCTCCGCCAGGACTGCTGAATGCCTGATCGCTTGAGCCTCCAGGATGCTCCTCATGAGGCGCTGATGCACGGCAGCCGCGTTCGGCAGGCCGTAAGGCATGCGAACATAGCTGTGGGGTGGACCTTCGCAGCGTCCCACGTGTGAGGGCCAGAAACACTCCTGAGAGGCGGCTTGGTTGAGTCCTGGTATGTCGATGCAGACGTGCAGCCCACCATCCTCGCCTGCATGGGGAGCTACGGCGGGTAAGCGGCGGCTGCCACTCATGACTCTTGACTCCTGCAGCTCCTGAATGATCTCGCTGACGAACTCCCGAGGGTTCAGCCCTCCTTGCCTGCTCCTTCCTGAGGGAAACGTGCGTTGAAGCACGCCTCCAAGTGGTGCCCGAGCGCCTCCCTCGTGATCCTAGCAAAGTCGATGGCCCTCCAGGAGAGAGCCCCCGAGCCTTTCCCGAGGAGGGCACTAGGCGCGCCTTCCTATGCGACAGAAGGAGGCACCCCCTGAACAGGCGCGGACCCTGAGGGGACTGACTCCTGAGGGGTCAAACCAGGTGATGTCTTCTTCTTCTTAGGAGCAGCCTCGGGAAGCCTCTCGCTCCTGTGATCTGGGTCTTCAATTGATGCGGCTTGGAAAGCATGCTCCAGAGAACACACAGCGTCTCTCTCTTCACAAGGCACCGTGATGACTCCACCGCTTCCTGGCATCTTGAGGACATTGTAACCGTGATGAGTCACGACCATGAACTTGGCCAGGGCTGGGTACCCGAGGATGGCATTGTGCGGCAGGCGAATGTGAGCGACGTCGAAGTCAATGAGCTCGGTGTGGTAGTCGTCGCGCTTCCCGAAGGTAACAAGAAGGCGAACCTGCCCTATCGGAACCGTGGAACCATCAGTGACTCCTGAGAAAGGCTTGGTTGGCTGCAGCTGATTGTAGGGCACTTGTAGATTGTTGAACGTCTCGACGGATAGGACATTGAGCCCTGCTCCACCATTGATGAGGGTCCTGGTGACTTGCACATTGCTGATGATTGGGGAACAAAGCATCGGGAGGACTCCGGTTGTGGCCGCACACTTGAGCTGATCCGCTGAACTGAATGTGATGGCGCACGTTTACCACCTGAGAGGGTGTGTGGCCTCAAGCTTGGGGAGGACTACATTCACTTCGCGAGCAAACTGCTTGAAGATGCGTTGAGAGGCCGGGGCTTGAGCGCCGCCCAAGATCTCCCTCGTCCTGAAGATGGTCTTCATTCCTCCTCGGCTGTGGTGGCAGAGGAGGGAGGCCCACGTTGCCTTGTGGGCGATCCTCGCGAGGCTGATCCCTCCAACCCCCCTCGCGAGGTGGGTCCCTCCAACCTCCCTCGCGAGGCTGGTCCTGCTAGCGGTCCTCGCGAGGTCGGCCACACCACCCTTGGCGAGGGCCACGGTATTCCCATCGTCCTCCACCTCTTCCTCCTCCTCGGCCATAGCCCCGGTCGCTGCGCACGGGGCGTCGGCCAGCACACACGTCCCGCACAGCCCTGAGCACTTGGCATTCATTGGTGCTGTGGGTGTGGAGGTCGTGGTACACGCAGTACCGGCTGCCCTTGGATGACTCAGGCTGATCCCTGTCTTGCTTGGTGTCCGGTTCTGCTGCAAGTACGGCAGCCCCCTTGCGCTTTACGTCCTTGGCCTTGGGCTTCTTCTCTTCTGGGTCAGCAGCTGGCAGCTCGAGGAGGGAAAGGCGCCCTTCCTCAGCCCTAGCGCACTTGGTTGCCAAATTGAACAGCTCCAGGGAGGTGCACAGGTCCTCATGAATCGCAAGCTCCTCCTTCATCTTGATGTCATGTACGCCGTCGGAGAAGGCTGAGATGATGGCCTCCTCAGACACCTTGGGGATCTTAAGGCGAGCGCTGTTGAAACGCTGGATGAACTTCTACAGGGTCTCTCCCAGCTGCTGCTTGATGCGGTGCAAGCCGCTCATGGCCGGGGGCCAGTCGCACGTGCCTTGGAAGTTGGCGATGAATCGGGTGCGCATCTCGTCCCAGGAGGATATCGTGCCAGGAGCCAGGTTCAGGAGCCAGGTGCGGGCACCGTCCTTGAGCGCCATGGGGAACCAGTTCGCCATGACCTTGTCGTCCCCGTTGGCGGCTTCGATGCCCAGCTCATAGAGCTGGAGGAACTCCGCAGGGTCAGCCGTGCCATCGTAGCGCGGGGGCAGATCTGGCTTGAACTTGCCCGACCAGGCCACGCTGCGCAGCTCGGCGGTGAAGGCACGGCAGCCTGCAGTGGCCGCGGGAGGCCTTGGGTGACGGAGAGCTTGATCTTGGAAGTCTCTATGCGCTGCCGCCAGGTGCAGCGCGGGGTCTTGATGCGCTGGAGCAGGAGTGCGTTCGTGCCGGGCCGGTGCGGGGAGCACACGGGCGGCTTCTTGGGGGCGAGGGATCTCTTGGCAGCTCTTCTCTTGTTGTGCTGGGGCCGGACCGAGTGGGTTCCGCCCAGGGGCCACGCGCCTTGGGGCCAAGGCGCCTTCTTGAGGGGGAGGCGGCTAAGGCGCCCCCGGAGCTTCGTCGCCCGCGCAGGGCGGGGCGCGGTGCAGCGAGAGGGATGGCGCGGGGGAGCCCCCAGTGACGCTGACGAGCTCGGTGATGCGGGCGAGCCACTCGTCGTAGAGGTCATCGACGGGACGGTAGTGCAGGAGTTCCCACGCCAGGAGCAGCGCGGCGTGCGCGTCCACAGGAGCGTGACGGGCGTGGGACGAGGCACCGTCTGGAGTCAGTGATAGGGTGGCGGTGCGGCCTTCTCGCCGCACCGAAGGATGCAGGGACGATGCCTGCTGCTCGTTCCCCGCTGGGCTGGTGGCGGTGTCGATGGCAGGCGACAGGGAACGGCGGGGGCGCCCGCCGACAGGGGCCGTCTGGGCGACGCGAGTGGCGAGAGCGGCCCGGCGCTCGACGCGGGCTCGACGAGCATCTGACATGGATGCGACGGGCGGCGAAACACGAGGCGGCGGAAGACGGATTCCGGCACACCCCTACCTGGCACGCCAAATGTCGGGTTTCGGGTTCCGACAGACCCTCAAGGTTCGAACTCTGGGGTGCACGTGGAGGTCACACCTCCTGCCTACCCATGTCTCGACGCCTCGCAAGGATCTAAAACTACACGAAGAACAACACAAGGGACACGAGATTTATACTGGTCCAGGCCACCATTGTGGTGTAATACCCTACTCTAGTTTGTGGTGTGTGGATTGCCTCAGGGGCTGATGATGAACAGTAAAAGGGAGAACAGCCTCGCGAGGGCCTGTTCTTGGCTGGTGCGATCAACTGCTAGGAGGAGTTCAGTCGCCTCTCCCTCTCTCTCTATCTCTAGATTGATCTCAAAATCTCCTCTTCCAAAATCTCCTCCTCGATGGCCAGATGCCTCTACCCTGTGGGTGGCTAGTCCTATTTATAGGCAGAGGCCCTGGGCCTCTTCCCAAATATTGAGCGGGAAGGGCGCCAACAATTGGCCATTTTGAAGGGGAACATCTAATACACTTATCCTGACTAAAGTTGGTCCTCGCCTGCCAAAGACCCTGACGATGACGCCGGCTTGGGCTCCACGATGACTTCCATTCTGCCGTCCTGCTAGTCTTGGTCTTGTTGCACCGAAATGGTTGCCTTTGCTTGATACTCTTGCCTGCGCTTGCCCCCTTTACACCAGAGGGGAAAGAAGGACTCTGCGCAGGCCGGCGCCCGCCTGGCGCTCGCCTGGCCTCGGTCGTCACGGCTTGCATCACGGGCACCTGGTGAGGTACCCCACCTTGATCTCTCCGCCTCCCTGCGAGCCAACCTGACGAGGCTGTGCCCGAGGAAGGCTCGTGTCGTCCGCCCCGCGAGGCTTGGCCCCTCGCGAGGGTCTTGAGTACGTGTTGATGAAGATGGGCCGTACTGGGCCACTCCTTGAGCCACGCCGCAGGCCGAAGGCAGGCAAGTCTGGGTACCCCCGTTCCCAGAACGCCGACACCTTTGCTCTTCAGGAAGTCTTTGAGCGTGTCATACCAAGCACGAGGGGCTTGTTTGAGACCATACAATGCCTTGTTGAGCTTGTACACCATATCAGGATGTTTTGGATCTTCAAAGCCTGGAGGTTGTGCGACATATACTTCTTGTTCTATCTTTCCATTGAGAAAAGCACTTTTCACATCCATTTGATACAGAAGAATGTTGTGATGATTTGCATAGGCTAGTAGTATGTGAATGGCTTCAAGTCTTGCCACCAGAGCAAATGTTTCATCGAAGTTAATTCCTTCCACTTGAGTGTAACCTTGTGCAACGAGACAAGCCTTGTTTCTGACAACTTGACCATGCTCATCTTGCTTGTTGCGATATATCCATTTGGTGCCAATGATATTGTGCTTCCGAGGATCAGGACGCTTGACCAATTCCCACACATTATTCAGCTTGAACTGTTGAAGCTCTTCTTGCATAGCTTGAATCCATTCAGGTTCGATGAAGGCTTCATCAACTTTCTTCGGTTCAGAGATTGAGACAAATGCAAAATGCCCACAGAAGTTGGTTAGCTGTTGAGGGAGTCCTGGATTAGGGGGTGTCCGGATAGCCGGACTACCATCATCAGCCGAACTATCATCGGCCGGACTATCATCATCGACCGGACTCCAAGACTATGAAGATACAAGATTGAAGACTTCACCCCGTGTCCGGATGGGACTTTCCTTGGCGTGGAAGGCAAGCTTGGCGATACAGATATGTAGATCTCCTACCATTGTAACCGACTCTATGTAACCCTAGCCCTCTCCGGTGTCTATATAAACCGGATGGCTCTAGTCCGTAGGACAACAACAACCCTTACAATCATACCATAGGCTAGCTTCTAGGGTTTAGCCTCCTTGATCTCGTGGTAGATCCACTCTCGTAAACATCCACAATATCAATATCAATCAAGCAGGACGTAGGGTTTTACCTCCATCAAGAGGGCCCGAACCTGGGTAAAACATCGTGTCCCTTGTCTCCTGTTACCATCCGCCTAGACGCACAGTTCGGGACCCCCTACCCGAGATCCGCCGGTTTTGACACCGACGTTGGTGCTTTCATTGAGAGTTCCTCTGTGTCGTCACCGATAGGATTGATGGCCTCTTCAATCGACAACGACGCAGTCCTGGGTGAGACTTTTCTCCCCGGACAGATCTTCGTATTCGGCGGCTTCGCACTGCGGGCCAACTCGCTTGGCCATCTGGAGCAGATCGAAAGCTACGCCCCTGGCCGTCAGGTCAGGTTTGGAAGCCTAAACTTCACGGCCGATATCCACGGGGACTTGATCTTCGATGGATCCGAGCCACAGCTGAGCGTGCCGCGCTGTCACGATGGGCACGACCTAACTCTGCCGCCGGACAGCACCTTGGAGGCCGCACATGAATCCGCTCCGACCCATAGTCCGGAGCCGATCGCTCAGATCGAGGACGGATGGCTGGACACCGCCTCGGGAGCTACGACTTCTACGACGATGGAGCCAAACACTTACCTTGTCCCGCATAAAGCTCATGACTCCGAGGTGCCGGACTCTCTGCCGGACTCCGAACCTCCTGCGCCCCCGCCAGTCGAATCCAATTGGGCGCCGATCATGGAATTCACCGTTGTGGACATCTTTCAGCACTCACCCTTCGGCGATATCTTAAATTCGCTGAAGCATCTCTCACTATCCGGAGAGCCCTGGCCGAACTACGGCCAGGACGGTTGGGACGCGGACGACGAAGAAATTCAGAGCCCACCCACCACCCACTTCGTAGCCACCGTCGACGATCTAACCGACGTACTCGACTACGACTCCGAAGACATCGACGGTATGGACGACGATGCCGGAGACTATCAAGAACCAGTGCCTACAGGACACTGGAAGACCACCTCGTCATACGACATATACATGGTGGACACCCCAAAAGATGGGGATGGCAAAGAAGCAGCGGAGGCCGATTCCTTAAAGAAACAGCCCAAGCGCCGACGTCAGCGGCGCCGCTCTAAATCCCGCCACAGCAAGAATGGAGATTCCGGCACAGGAGATAATAGCACCCCGGAAAGTGCCGAAGACAACCCCCTCCAGCACGATCCAACGTAGGAGGAGGCAGAAGCAAGCTCTCACGAGAGGGCGGCAAACGAAGAGGTCGAGGATGATAACTACTTACCTCCCTCCGGAGACGAGGCAAGCCTCGACGACGACGAATTCGTCGTGCCTGAGGATCCCGTCGAACAAGAGCGTTTCAAACGCAGGCTAATGGCCACGGCAAACAGCCTAAAGAAAAAGCAGCAACAGCTTCAAGCTGATCAAGACCTACTAGCCGACAGATGGACCGAGGTCCTCGCGGCCGAAGAGTATGAACTCGAACGCCCCTCCAAAAGTTACCCAAAACGCAAGTTGCTCCCCCGACTAGAGGAGGAAGCGTACAAACCTGCATCACCAGCGCACAATACGGCAGACCGACCACCTCGTGGCCGCGACAGAGAGGCATGCAAGCCCTCCACCAAAACCGTACCCCGGCATCGCTCAAAAAGCATGAAGCCACGGGGGAACGCGCCGGACTTGCGAGATATATTGGAGGACAAGGCAAGACAATCCAGATCTATCTATGGATCACGCGGGCGCCCCAAGACCCACGACGAATACCGTCGCGCCGGATACAACTACTCCGGCCGGGCCGAACACAGCAGACAACGCTCTCTCGAGCTACGTCGCGATATTGCTCAATACAGAGGCGCCGCACACCCACTATGCTTCACTGACGAAGTAATGGATCATCAAATCCCTGAAGGGTTTAAACCCGTTAATATCGAATCCTACGATGGCACAACAGACCCCGCGGTTTGGATTGAGGATTATCTCCTCCATATACATATGGCCCGCGGCGACGATCTTCACGCCATCAAATATCTCCCGCTCAAGCTTAAAGGACCAGCTCGGCATTGGCTTAACAGCCTGCCCGCAGAGTCAATTGGATGCTGGGAAGACCTGGAAGCCGCATTCCTCGACAACTTCCAGGGCACGTATGTGCGACCACCGGACGCAGATGACCTAAGCCACATAATCCAGCAGCCAGACGAATCGGCCAGGCAATTCTGGACACGGTTCCTAACAAAGAAAAATCAAATCGTCGACTGTCCGGATGCAGAGGCCCTCGCTGCCTTCAAACATAACATCCGCGACGAGTGGCTGGCCCGGCACCTAGGACAGGAGAAGCCGAAATCCATGGCAGCCCTCACATCACTCATGACCCGCTTCTGTGCGGGAGAGGATAGCTGGCTAGCTCGCAGCAACAACCTCAGCAAAAACGCTGGCAGTCCGGATACCAAGGACCGCAATGGCAGGTTGCGTCGAAACAAAAACAAACGCCGCATTAACGGCGACAGCAATGAGGATACGGCAGTCAACGCCGGATTCCGAGGCTCCAAGCCCGGTCAACGGAAGAAGCCATTCAAAAAAACCACTCCGGGCCCGTCCCATTTGGACCGAATACTCGACCGCTCCTGTCAAATACATGGAACCCCCGAAAAGCCAGCTAACCACACCAATAGAGATTGTTGGGTATTCAAGCAGGCAGGCAAATTAATCGCTGAAAACAGTGACAAGGGGCTACACAGCGATGACGAGGAAGAGACCCGGCCGCCGAACAACAGAGGACAAAAGGGATTCCCCCCTCAAGCTCGGACGGTAAACATGATATACGCAACGCATATTCCCAAGAGGGAGCGGAAGCGTGCACTAAGGGACATATACGCGATGGAGCCAGTCGCCCCAAAATTCAAGCCATGGTCCTCTTGCCCGATCACTTTCGATCGAAGAGACCATCTGACCAGTATCCGCCATGGCGGATTCGCCGCATTGGTTTTAGACCCAATCGTCGATGGATTTCACCTCACGAGAGTCCTGATGGACGGCGGCAGTAGCCTGAAGCTGCTTTATCAGGATACAGTGTGCAAGATGGGCATAGACCCTTCAAGGATTAAACCTACAAAGACAACCTTCAAAGGCGTCATACCAGGTGTCGAGGCCAGTTGTACAGGCTCAGTTACACTGGAAGTGGTCTTTGGATCCTCGGATAATTTCCGAAGCGAGGAGTTAATCTTCGACATCGTCCCGTTCCGCAGTGGCTATCACGCTCTGCACGGACGAACCGCGTTCGCAAAATTCAATGCGGTGCCGCATTATGCATACCTTAAGCTCAAGATGCCAGGCCCTCGTGGAGTCATCACGGTCAATGGAAACACGGAACGCTCCCTCCGAACGGAGGACCATACAGCGGCTCTCGCGGCAGAAGTACAGAGCAGCCTTTTAAGGCAATTTTTGAGTCCGGCCGTTAAACGACCGGACACGGCCAAACGTGCCCGGAGCAACATCAACCAAGACCACCTGGCACGTTCCGAGCACGCGTAGCAATGCCGCCTCAACCCCAGCCCTCGCTCAATTGTAAGACAAACTCTCCGCGTACATAATTATGCCCTGGAGATACCATGGGCATAGGGGGAGAGGCACAACCACAACAGATCCAGAGTGCGGTTCGACCACACCAGGGGCTCCCAAGTGTCTCTCTCTTTTTATCTTTTATTTCTCTCTCTTTTATACAGAACTCTGTCCGGCGGCGAACCTGCCGAACTCATGATACAATAGCCAGGGAGGGACAAAGGCCGTGACGAACACTCAGGTGGTCACCATTACGAGCATTAAATTTGTTAAATACACCATTCCGCGGCCTACCCCTGGAGGGAGACGCCTTTAATTCGTCTAATCCCTTGCTTTCCGCACTATTTGTATCATTCCGTACTCATAACAGATCTTCTCGAATAAAATGCAGCACTTTTTGCCCATAATTACCTTATATATATATGTTCATTTATGACATGTTGCATCCGTACATTTTGGTACGGCCAAATACACCAGGGGCTTATGTTCCCCGCATTATGGTGTGATAAAGTCCGAACACTTTCACAAGTGCGGCACCCCGAACTTATAGCATTATATGAATCGGCTCCGAATCATGTCTTGGGTCAATAGTTGGGTTTGCCCGACTCCCATGTTTGGCACCTTACGTTCCGTTCTATCGGCTAAGGTAATACTGGGAGAACCACTGCAATTGCGCCCTGGTTGAGCCGGGTTAATGCCTCAGTGGAGAAAGCTAAAACTGACCGTCATGATAAGGCGAGAGGCTGGTCGCTGTTCGAGAGGTCCTTCCGGGTCCTTAAAGACCTATGCCGCTTCGAGCGAAGTTCCGGATAATGTCCGACGAAGGCGTGGATAGCGCCCCTAATTCGGTCTTCCGAATACTAGGGGCTTCGCCGAAATTTAAAATTATAGAATTCTATGGCTAAGTGAGAGTGTTCAAGCACTATAAGTCCGGTTGCCTTGTTCGTTGCGTTGAGCGCCTCCCTAGATGGACCCAAAAATGGGAACAAGAGTGCTCAAGTTTATCCCGAACACCCCAGCACTCGTGGCATGGGGGCTGAAGCCGACGACTTGCCATCTCTCAGATTTAATAAACGGCCGCACAGAAGGTAATATTTTAAATTAACAAGCATTGCTTAGCGCATATGAACAAAGTTTTCAGCGCATAGGATAACACATTGCGAATTTACTCAATAATTACATCCCTGGGGCACTCATCCGCAATCTTGCGGGCACCCTTCAGGACAGTCCTATAGTACATTTCGGGCGTACGATATTCCTTGCGCGCTAGTGGCGCGTCAGTGATTAGCTTCTCCGCATCCAGCTTGCCCCAATGCACTTTTGCGGGGGCAAGGGCCCGACGAGCACCTTCAATACAGGAGGAGCGCTTGATAACCTCCACCCAGGGGCACGCATCCACCAACCGTCACACGAGGCCGAAGTAGCTCCCAGGCATGGCCTCTCCAGGCCACAGCCGGACTATGAGGCCCTTCATGGCCTCCTCGGCCGCCTTGTGGAGCTCGACCAGCTGCTTCAGCTGGTCACTAGGGGGCACCGGATGGCCGGCCTCAGCATACTGAGACCAGAAGACCTTCTCCGTTGAGCTCCCCTCCTCGGATCGATAGAATGCGGCGGCATCAGATACACTGTGAGGCAGATCTGCAAATGCCCCTAGAGAGCTCCAAATACGGGTAAGTAACACGTAATTTACATTCACATGCTTGCTTTGCATGAAAAATGCCTTACCCACCGCTATCTTCGTCACCAACTCAATCTCCTGAAGGGACTTATGGGCATCGGCCTTGGCAGTCTTGGCACTTTCGAGAGCCGAGGCAAGCTCGGACTCTCGAGTCTTTGAGTCACGCTCCAAACTCTCATGCTTTTCCATGAGAGCCTGGAGCTCTTGCTGAACCACCGCCACCCGCGCCTCCTGCTTTTCTCGCTCTGCTCGTTCCGCGGCCGCATTGCGTTCGGCCGCAGACATGGCCTCCTTCAGGGTCGCCACGTCGTTCGTCCCCTGCAGTACCCATGTTATCCTTGTTATTTTTTGTTGCAACCTAAATCCTTTTCTGTAAGGTACAAGTTCAAAGTGGTGTCACTCACCTTCTTTGTCCTGGAGCTCCTTCTTGGCGCGGTCGAGCTCTTGCTCGGACCGCTCGAGCTCCTGCTTCAAAGCACCGACCTCCGCAGTCAGTGCGGCAGAGGTCAGCAGCGCAGCCTGCAACCCATATTGACATAATTTTTTAGCAACCCTGCGTATATTTTTTTCCAGATCCTCAGTCCGGCTTTTCTTTCCGAACACCGAACCGAGCATCAGGGGCTACTGTCTATGCGGTATTACATTGCATATTTTTAACTTCTTACCTCAAAGCCTGATAGAAGGCTACTGCAGGCTTCGGTCAGCCCGCTCTTGGCAAGCTGTACCTTCTGAATCACCGCACTCATAATAGTGCGGTGTTCTTCCTCGATGGAAGCGCTCTGGAGCGCCTCCAACAAATTATCTGGCGCCTCCGGTTGGACGGAAGCCGCCGGCGTCACAGTCTTGCCCTTCGTGCGAAGGGGCGGCCGGCCGGACTCCAGAGCCACTACGGGTTCTGATATGGAGTCCGGTGCAAAGTCCGGGAGGCCGCCTTGTGGCGCCTCCAGAGCCTCCCCCTGATGGGCCCCTTCTTGGGATCCCACCTCGGCGTCCTCGGTGTCGCGAGGGGTGGAGGCGGTCGGGATGGAGTCTACCTCCGATGGAGCCAACGACCCGCTCGATGAAGCGGGGAGATCATCATTGGCCGGACTACAGGCAGCATGCGGCATCAGAATGACACTATGTGACGCATAAAAAGAAATTATAACTCATTCAGGAATCCGGATACTTACGATCTCGCCGGAGGCCTGGCCCTTGAAGGCCATTCTTCCTCGCCAACGTTGATGTTGGCGGAGCTGTCCGGGGGAATATTCCTTCCCCTCTTGGACCCTTCGGCCTCCCCTGTTGGGGAAGCCCTCCTCTTCCTCTCTCCCCCCTCTGGGAGAGAGTCCTCTTTCTCCTCCTCGTTTTCGGGGGAGGAGTCCGCCCCGGAGTCGTCGGAGACCTGAAAACGAGAACTCTTTCGAGCACCCGTGGCCTCCTTCTTGGCCTTCTTCTCCGGCACCACGTGCGGTGCCGGAACCAGCAGCCTCGCTAGACGGGCGTCTACTGGGTTTTCTGGCATAGGAGCCGGGCAGATAATCTGCTCCGCCTTCCTCATCCAGTCCTGTCAAAGGAAAAGGGGAAATTAAAACCCGCATAGAGTCAAACTATGAAAAGCAAGTGTCCCGTAAAGGGGTAGAATCACTTACCTCGTCGGCTTGGCGCTGCGAGTGAAATCCGCGATCTTCAGTCGCGGATGCGGGGGCTTCGGCACCCTTAAACAGCACCCTCCAGGCGCCTTCGTACGTCGTGTCGAAGAGCCTGCTCAGCGCCTGGTGCTGTTCCGGATTGAACTCCCACAGATTGAATGCCCGCTCTTGGCATGGGAGAATCCGGCGGACGAGCATGACTTGGACCACGTTAACCAGCCTGAGCTTCTTCACCAGCTTCTGGATACAGGCTTGGAGTCCCGTCATCTCCTCCGAACTACCCCACAGCAAGCCCTTCTCTTTCCAGGAGGTGAGCAGCATGGGGATACCAGATCTGAACTCGGGGGCCGCCGCCCACTTAGGGTCGCGCGGCTCGGTGATATAGAACCACCCCGATTTCCACCCCTTGACGGATTCCACGAAGGCCCCTTCGAACCAAAGGACATTGGGCATCTTGCCCAACATGGCGCCTCCGCACTCCGCTTGAGTGCCCTTCACTACCTTCGGCTTGACATTGAAGGTCTTGAGCCACAAGCCGAAGTGGGGCTGGATGCAGAGGAAGGCCTCGCACACGACGATAAACGCCGAGATGTTGAGGATGAAGTTCGGCGCCAGATCATGGAAATCCAGGCCGTAATAGAACATGAGCCCCCGGACAAAGGGGTGAAGTGGAAAGCCCAGTTCGCGGAGGAAGTGGGGAAGAAAAACGACCCTCTCATGGGGCCTGGGGGTGGGGATGAGCTGCCCCTCGTCGGGCAGCCGATGCGCGATGTCGCCGGACAGGTATCCGGCGCTGCGCAGTCTTTTGATGTGCTCCTCCGTAACAGAGGAGGTCATCCACTTGCCTCCCGCTCCAGACATGACTGGGGAAGGTTGAGACGGGATGTGCGGGCTTGGGTGCTAGAGCTCGAGTGCGCGGATATGGATAAGCAAAGGAGGAAGAAGGCGTAGGTGAAAAGGTGAATCCTTATCCCTTATATGGGCGGGCGAAGTCTACGCGTCCCCCACCGGCCTGGTAAAACTCGCTTATCCCCCAAGCGTCACCATCAATGGCGCGGTTGGGTTACCCATGTCCGTATTGATGAGAATCCCGGATTAAGGGGGAACACGATCTCTGCTTCGACAAGACGTGCCAAGGAAACCGCTTCGCTAAATGCGCTGAGGTGGTAGAGTAAAAAACGATTCAAGTAATGGCTTGGTAGTGGCATGACGTCATGCCGCAAAAAACGTCAGCAGACTGAACTTGTGTATATATTATTCTCTCTAAGGTGGAATGTGGAATTTATTTTGCAGAGCCGGACACTATCCTGGTGTTCACAATCTTCTATCATTCGGAGGAGGAACCCGCCTTGCAATGCCAAGCAATATACGTGCCGGACTTATCGTCATTGAAGCCTAGTTCAAGGGCTACTGAGGGAGTCCTGGATTAGGGGGTGTCCGGATAGCCGGACTACCATCTTTAGCCGAACTATCATCGGCCGGACTATCATCATCGACCGGACTCCAAGACTATGAAGATACAAGATTGAAGACTTCGCCCCGTGTCCGGATGGGACTTTCCTTGGCGTGGAAGGCAAGCTTGGCGATACGGATATGTAGATCTCCTACCATTGTAACCGACTCTATGTAACCCTAGCCCTCTCCGGTGTCTATATAAACCAGATGGCTCTAGTCCGTAGGACAACAACAACAACCCTTACAATCATACCATAGGCTAGCTTGTAGGGTTTAGCCTCCTTGATCTCGTGGTAGATCCACTCTTGTAAACATCCACAATATCAATATCAATCAAGCAGGATGTAGGGTTTTACCTCCATCAAGAGGGCCCGAACCTGGGTAAAACATCGTGCCCCTCGTCTCCTGTTACCATCCGCCTAGACGCACAGTTCGAGACCCCCTACCCGAGATCCGCCGGTTTTGACACTGGCAGCTGTGTTTCTCTTTGAGTTGCTTTTGAGCGAGTGAGTGGACCACGTGCATTCAAGCTGTCAATTATCTTCTCAATCCGAACT
The DNA here is from genome assembly GCF_018294505.1 of Triticum aestivum. Taxonomy (NCBI): domain Eukaryota; kingdom Viridiplantae; phylum Streptophyta; class Magnoliopsida; order Poales; family Poaceae; genus Triticum; species Triticum aestivum. The sequence continues at coordinate 313,267,070 of NC_057795.1, read as the reverse complement.
TCATTTGCAACACGGGGATGAGCAGGATGAAGATTTTGCTCTTTCTTGTCAATGTCATCATTTGGGGGATTGTCTTCAGGCTGAGCATTGTCTTCAGGTTGATTAGGTGCAGAATAGACAAGTTCCTCTTCAGATTGATTCTCGGAGAGTATGATATCTCCAATTCCCATCTGCTTGATAGATTCACTTGGAGGTACTTCATCTAGCACATTTGGGAGGTGCTCTCTTTGTGAGCCGTTAGTTTCATCGAACCGCACATCCACAGTCTCAACCACTTTATAGTGAAAGATGTTGAAGACTCTGTAGGAGTGCGAATCCTTTCCATAACCTAGCATAAAACCTTCATGTGCTTTCGGTGCAAATTTTGAAGTGTGATGTGGATCCTTGATCCAGCACCTAGCACCAAATACTCTAAAGTAGCTTACATTTGGCTTCTTACCAGTTAGGAGCTCATAGGATGTTTTCTTCAGAAGCTTGTGAAGATAAACTCGGTTGATGATGTGGCAAGCAGTGTCAATGGCTTCAGGCCAGAACTTCCGTGGAGTCTTGTACTCATCAAGCATCGTTCGGGCCATCTCAATGAGAGTTCTGTTCTTGCGCTTGGCGATGCCATTCTGCTGAGTTGCATAAGGAGCAGAACTCATGTGTGATACCAAGTGTATCCAGATAGATGTCGAGGCCAGTGTTCTTGAACTCAGTGCCATTGTCGCTTCTGATGTGCTTGATCTTGACGCCATAGTTCGTCATGGCACGATTGGAAAATTGTCTGAAGACGTCCTGCACTTCAGTATTGTAGAGGATTATATGCACCCAACTATATCTAGAGTAATCATCAACAATTACGAAGCCATAGAGGCAAGTAGTAGCATTGAGAGTAGAGTAGTGAGTAGGGCCGAATAGATCCATGTGAAGCAGCTCGAAGGGTTGAGATGTAGTCATGATTGTCTTTGAGGGATGCTTGGCCCTAGTCATCTTTCTAGCTTCGTTGGCGCCACATAGATGGTCCTTCTTGAACTGGACGCCTTCGATGCCCACGACATGCTTCTTCTTTGCGAGAGTGTGCAAGTTCTTCATGCCAGCATGTCCTAGCCTTCGACGCCAGAGCCAGCATTCTAAAGCCTTTGCTAGAAGACATATGGCCATCTGTGGTCCTGCTAAGAAATCTACCATATATAGATCGTCTTTCCGATACCCTTAAAAGACTAGAGACTTGTCAGATTCCATTAGTACAAGGCATCGATATTTTCCAAATAGCACAATCATGTTTAAGTCACAAAGCATTGAGACAGACATTAAGTTGAAACCAAGGGATTCAACAAGCATCACTTTGTCCATGTGCTGATCCCTTGATATTCCAACTTTGCCTAGACCCAATACCTTGCTTTTACCAGTGTCAGCAAATGTGATGTGACTTTTGTCTAATGGACGTAGTGTTGAATCCATCAGAAGACTTCGATCGCCCGTCATGTGGTTAGTGCATCCACTGTCCATAATCCATTCTGAAGTACGAGGTGTCGTAGCCTATAGTGTAGTTTGGGGGATAGGTTTCACCAAGCAAGTTGTGAAGCATAAACATTTGACGAACAAGTGGAACATGAAAATTCAGATCTTGGTTAGGATAGATAGGGTGAGTATCAAGGAATCCTGGAATGAAGTACATAGTAATACTATTTGGGCATTTTATCTTGCGCCCCACAAGATGTTTAAGGTCCCCAGCATTAGTTTTGGACGTCTTTGATTTCCGGCTGGAGACCTTTCCCTGTAAAAGAGAGTTAATTTATCTTAACCACCCACATTTTCAGGGGTGGCTTAGAAGCAATGAGTCTAAGTGCAGCATCTGAGAATTTCGGCTTTGGAGCCCTAGTAAATAGTCTTGCAGGAGGTGTATAATACTCATAGGAATAAGCAGAAAAATTCTTTGTTCTATGAACATAGCGGTTTGAGGAAACACGCTCATATTCATGGGTCTGAGTATGATTTCCCTACAAAACATTGACGTTAGGGTGACTCAGATGAGTCCTTGGTCTGTATGAAGCTTTTGGACCATATGAAGCCTTTGGTATGGGATTTGTCTTCTTCACAGGTGGTGTCATGATGACATTCACTGGAAGATTCTCAAGACGACTTTTGAGAACCCATATCATCTTTAAAGGTGGCCCATTCCTTCAGTTAGTATCAATATACCTGGCAAACACTTCACCATTCTGATTCTTAAACAGTTTATAGTTTGCACCAAAGGATTCATCAATGATAATGGGGTTAGCACAAGTGAAACCAGATAAGGTGGATGGATCAACTGGAGGTTCCTTTGCAGCAACCCATGTGGTTTTGGGGTACTGCTCAGGCTTCCAGTATGACCCATCAACGTTCATTTTCCTCTCGAACCCAACACCCTCTTTCCTAGGGTTTCGGTTGAGAATTTGCTTTTTGAGGACATCACATAATGTCTGATGCCCTTTTAGACTTTTGTACATCCCTGTCTCAAGCAGTGTCTTCAACCTGGCATTCTCATCAGCAATAGTAGTGGTATCCTCAGCAGAGGGGTTAGTTACCACGTCAGCAGTTAAAGATATTGCAACAGTAGCAGCGGTAGAACATTCAGCAACAGAAGCAGCGTTATCACGCTCAATGCATTTTAGGCATGTGGTTCAAATCCTTCCTGAGCGGGACTGATCTGTTGGGCGCGAAGTGACTCATTTTCCTTTTGAAGATCTTCATGATCCGATCTCAATTTCTCAAGTTCCTTCTTCCTTTGAAGATAATCATAGGAAAGCTTTTCATGAGAAGTTGTGAGCGATTCATGTCGACCTTCAAGTTCCTGGTACTTAATATGAAGATTTTTTATGTCTTCAATTAAGGACTGAGACTTGGTCATTTCCGTGTCCAACAGGTCATCGCTTTTGTCTAACAGTTTTTGAGTATGTTCCATAGCTTTCTGTTGTTCAGTTGCAATTTTAGCAAGTGTTTTGTAGCTAGGTTTGGATTCACCATCAGAGTCATCTTCACTAGATGTTTGAAAGTAAGCATCGCGTGATTTTACCTTGGTACCACGTGCCATGAAGCAGTAGGTGGGAGGCGAGTCGTCCTCGTCATTATCATCAGTGTTGGTGACGGAGCCATTGTCTTCGGTGTTGAAGATGGACTTGGCGACGTAGGCAGTAGCTAGGGCCAGACTCGCAACACTCGAGTCAGACTCCCCCTCAGACTCTACTTCTGCCTCCCCTGAAGCTGACTCCTCCTCAGAATCCATTTCCTTGCCAACAAAAGCACGGGCCTTGCGAGATGAGCTCTTCTTGTGTGATGGAGAAATGGAAGAAGTCTTGGAAGAAGACTTTGAGGATTTCTTCTTCTTCTTGTCATCAGAATCATATTCTTTGCTCTTCTTCTTCTTCTCATTGTCCCACTGTGGACACTCAAAGATGTAGTGACCAGGTTTCTTGCACTTGTGACAGGTTCTCTTCTTGTGATCATAGGCAGAGGCTTCATCATTTCTTGAGCTAGATCGTGAAGACTTTCTGAAGCCTTTCTTCTTGGTGAATTTCTGGAACTTCTTCACAAGCATAGCAAGCTCCTTTCCAATGTCTTCAGGATCACTAGAACTGCAGTTAGATTCTTCTTCAGATGAGGAAGCAGCAGCCTTTGCCTTCGAAGCTCGAGTTCGGCCATAGTTTGGGCCATAGATATCTCGTTTCTCAGATAGCTGGTACTCATGTGTGTTGAGCCTCTCAAGTATGTCAGACAGATCGATAGTCTTGAAATCAGGGCGTTCTTGTATCATCAGGGCTAAGGTGTCAAATGAGCTGTCAAGAGATCTTAGTAGTGTTTTCACTATCTCATGCTTCGAGATCTCTGTGGCGCCGAGTGCTTGAAGCTCATTTGTGATATCAGTGAGGCGGTCAAATGTGAGCTGGACATTCTCATTGTCATGTCTCTTGAAGTGGTTGAAGAGGTTGCAGAGATTACTGATATGTTGATCTCGCTGAGTTGAGACGCCTTGATTGACCTTGGAGAGCCAGTCCCAAACTAGCTTCTATGTTTCCAGAGCACTCACACGGCCATACTGTCCTTTGGTAAGGTGAACACAGATGATGTTCTTGGCAGTAGAGTCCAGTTGAATGAACTTCTTGACATCAGCAGGGGTGACGCCTTCACCTATCTTGGGAACGCCGTTCTTGATGACATACCATAGATCGACATCAATGGCTTCAAGATGCATGTGCATCCTATTCTTCCAGTAGGGATATTCAGTGCCATCGAAGATGGGGCATGCAACGGAGACTTTGATTATCCCTGTAGTCGACATAGCTAAACTCTAGGTGGTTAAACTGAATCACACAGAACAAGGGAGTACCTTGCTCTGATACCAATTGAAAGGGCTAGTTATCGACTAGAGGGGGGTGAATAGGAATGTTTTATGAAAGTATTCAAAACATGGAAGTTTCAAAGACAAACAATATAAACAACACTATTCTCGAATGCAGCGGAAGGTAGACTACACTAGACAATCCATAGTCAAGTATTCAATGGAGTGAAAGCACGAAGACTAATAGCAGCTAGGTAGTAAAGATCAGTATGGAAGATAGTATGAAGCCAATCAGAACAGATAGTCACACAGTGAAGTCAACAGATAATGCAAGCAGGCAATGACTTCATGAAGACAAACTGTAAGTAAAGAGAGGTAAGAGATAGAACCAGAGGCTTCAGAAGGACAGGGATTTGTTCGACCAGTTCCAATTGCTGTGACAACTATACGTATGGTTAGGGAGGCTCGGATTCAACTCATAAGACCGCGTCTTCACCTTATTCCCCTTGAGCTAAGGACACTTAGTCCCCACCCAATCACTCTGGTAAGTCTTCAAGGTAGACTTCCGAACCTTCCCATACTTCGTTCACCGGCAATCCACAATGGCTCTTGGATGCTCAGAACGCGACGCCTAACCGGCTGGAGGATTCACAGTCCTCAAGTGTAACAAGTCTTCAGATCACGCGGACAGAAAGACTTCAGTGATGCCAAACACTCTTTGGGCTCTGGGTGGTTTGGGCTTTCTCCTCGCAAGGACTCTCTCTCAAAAGCTTCGGTGGTGGGTTGCTCTCAAACGACAAAAGCCGTGTACTAACTCTGAGCAGCCACCAATTTATGGTGTAGGGGATGGGCTATTTATAGCCACTGGGAAACCCGACCGGATTTGTCCAAAATGACCCTGGGTCACTAAGGAACTGACATGTGTTGCAATGGTCAGATTTCAAACGCACGCGGCAGCTTGACTTGAGCTACAAGTAAAGCTGACTTATCCGACACAGGATAAGATTTGTTCTCATTGTCTTCACTCGAAGACATAGGATTTGGTTTGAGCATCACTTCAGTCACTCTGACTTTGTTCACTTGGACCCCACTTAACAGTGCGGTGGTTCCTATGACTCAATAAAGAAGAAAAGGAAACGACAAAACAACTAAGTCTTCACGCTCCATAGTCTTCACTCAATGTCTTCTCATGTCAGTCTTCAATGTGAATATCTTCACAGACCACCATTGTCTTCAATGTCTTCACACATTTTTAGGGTTAATCTCCGGTAGGTAAACCGAATCAAGGAGGGACTACTACCTGTGTTATCCTGCAATTCTCACAAACACATTAGTCCCTCAACCAGGTTTGTTGTCAATACTCCAAAACCAACTAGGGATGGCACTAGATGAACTTACAAAGTTCAACCTAGTATTACTATGATGTCATCCTACCACCACATCTAAAAGAGGGTGTAATCCTACCACTGTAAGTTCGTCATCAGTGTGAGTGGTTAGTATATACCACCTCACCAAAATATACAGACCTTCAAATAGTTTTCAACCTCTGACTACACAAAATATACGTCGTCATCATCATCATCATCGTCGCCATCGCTGTTGAGGATCATGCATGCCGTCACCACAACCAGAAGAAACACTAGTAGTAGTGATTGCCCAGTTAGGTCCCCAGTCAGAGCATCTTGTGGGTGTCTCCCATGGCAACAAACCCAACACCCCGGGCTTTGATGTTCAGTAGGTGGCTGAGAGCCTCCCTAAGAGCCTCTGGGCTGAAGCCACCTTAGTCCATGAAGGCGCTGTAGAGGTTAGAGTGGAAGTCGACCGGCTTGCTCTCTCTAATGGAGGCGGTGACCTCCTTCATGGCCTGAGCCATGCTGCTGAAGACGGTCAGCTCGTCCTCCATCAAGTCTCCCCTCATCCTCTTCCTATCAAGCACTAGAACATGCTCACCATCCTTATCAGGACCATCAAGGTTGATGGTGTCTTACTCCTAGGTGTGTGGATACTCGGGCATAGGCGAGCCTAGCGGCTGACTGTAGCGCAGGGCATGCTTGCCGGTTGCCAGCCCGAAGGAGAAGATGTGTTGCATCTGGTGGTAGTTCTGGATGGGTGTGTTGAGGAACTTTGCATGTTTGGGGTGAGCCTAAGAAAGAAACACGACAAAGTGGTTAGTTAGAATGGCAATGGTACATAGGTTTAAAATAGCTGGTTAGTTAGAATGACATGGTTTCTGAGCTATCCACGACATGGCCTTGGTAGTGCTCTGCCTCCAAAAGGATCGAGCAGCTGTCCTCATCCCATGAAGTGCCGCTTAGGTATCTTAGTTTGGACACTGTGATTTACCACTCTCTCCACTTCCTCAGGTGATTGTAGACCTGGGTCAAGGTGACCTCATGTGTAAAAACTCGAACACCCACCATTGCAGGATGCTGCTAACGTGATAGTACAATCAGAGACCCTTCGACGAAACTGTGTGCGATGCATTAATCACAAACTATGATGTAAAAAACCGTTAAAAAAGATGCAAAATGCTTGTGATGGCGGATATATCAAACACGGTTTAAATTTTAGTTGCGTGTGTGATGCGGGGCATACGGTTGACCCATACAAACTGTTTGTGATGGGACAGAACAACAGAAACAGGCTGCCATATCAACGTGTGTGCGATATACGACATATAGTTTGCTCTGATGAACCGTTTGCGATGATCGAGTTGAACACAAACAATTCGGTGTAACAAGATGTGTGTGATACCCGACAAATAGGTCGGTAATCAGAATTGTGTGCGATCATTATAGACAGCCCATACGGTCTTTTTTTGTGAATTGTGTGCTTGATAGGGCACACAATTCAAGAAACCAACCTGTGGGCGATAATGTAAAAGATCACTGTCGAATACGTATTACTAACCGTCTGCGATAAGATTGACAGGGGAAACAAAGATAACGAATTAATATGAGCAAAAGGAAACAAAGATATATACAGTCTCCTTAATTTAGACCTTCTTCTTGTTGTTTTTGTTGGATGGCCCTGCGACATCGTCTTGGCGAGGACGCTTCTTGCAGCTGACCGTTTGCTTTTCATCGCCGCCATCGTCGTCATTGTTGTTGTTGTCGTCCTCCTCCTCCTCCTCGTTCGACCAATCCTCCTCCTCATCATCATCGTCCTCTTCTTCGTCCTCCAACGGCTCCTTGTTCGCCTGGTTGTCGTTTGATGACTCAGGAGGCGTGATGACCCACAAGTATAGGGGATCTATCGTAGTCCTTTCGATAAGTAAGAGTGTTGAGCCCAATAAGGAGCAGAAGGAAATGACAAGCGGTTTTCAGCAAGGTATTCTCTGCAAGCACTGAAATTATCGGTAAGAGATAGTTTTGTGATAAGGTAATTCGTGATGGGTAACAAGTAACAAAAGTAAATAAGGTGCAGCAAGGTGGCCCAATCCTTTTTGTAGCAAAGGACAAGCCTGGACAAATTCTTATATGAAGGAAAACGCTCCCGAGGACACATGGGAATTATCGTCAAGCTAGTTTTCATCACGCTCATATGATTCGCGTTCGTTACTTTGATAAATTGATATGTGGGTGGACCGGTGCTCGGGTACTGCCCTTTCTTGGACAATCATCCCACTTATGATTAACCTTTATTGCAAGCATCCACAACTACAAAAGAAGTATTAAGGTAAACCTAACCATAGCATGAAACATATGGATCCAAATCAGCCCCTTACGAAGCAACGTATAAACTAGGGTTTAAGCTTCTGTCACTCTAGCAACCCATCATGTACTTATTACTTATTACATATGGATCCAAAGCTTATCCTCTAGGCCGAAATAATGGTAAAGTGTCATGCAGTCGACGTTCACCTAACACCACTAGAGGAGAGACAACATACATCTCATCAAAATATCGAACGAATACCAAATTCACATGACTACTTATAGCAAGACTTCTCCCATGTCCTCGGGAACAAACGTAACTACTCACAAATCATATTCATGTTCATAATCAGAGGGGTATTAATATGCAAATAGGATCTGAACATATGATCTTCCACCGAATAAACCAACTAGCATCAACTACAAGGAGTAATCAACACTAGTAGCTACCCACAGGTACCAATCTGAGGTTTTGGGACAAAGATTGAATACAAGAGATGTACTAGGGTTTGAGAGGAGATGGTGCTGGTGAATATGTTGATGGAGATTGACCCCCTCCCACTGAGAGGATCGATGGTGATGATTTCCCCCTCCCAGTGGGATGTTTCCCCTGCAGAACAGCTCCGCCGGAGCCCTAGATTGGTTCCGCCAAGGTTCCACCTCGTGGCGGCGGTGTTTCGTCCCGAAAGCTTGCCTATGATTTTTTCTAGGGTAAAAGACTTGATATAGCAGAAGATGGTCACCAGAGGGCTTCCAGGGGGACCATGAGGTAGGGGTGCGCCCAGTGAGGTAGGGCACGCCCCCACCCTCATGGCCAGGGTGTGGGCCCCCTCTGGTACTTTCTTCACCCATTATTTTTTATTAATTCCAAAAATAACTTTCCTGGAGTTTCAGTACTTTTGGAGTTGTGCAGAATAGGTCTCTAATATTTGCTCCATTTCCATCCCAGAATCCCAGCTGTCGGCATTCTCCCTCTTCATGTAAACCTTGTAAAATAAGAGAGAATAGGCATAAGTATTGTGACATAACATGTAATAACAGCCCATAATGCAATAAATATTGATATAAAAGCATGATGCAAAATGGACGTATCAACTCCCCCAAGCTTAGACCTCGCTTGTCCACAAGCGGAAGCCGAAATCAAAAAATATGTCCACATGTTTAGAGATAGATGTGTCGATAAAATAAAATACGGACATGAGGGAATCATGATATAACAGCAACATATATAAATATGTTCATATGATTTCTTATGCTCAAGTAATAATCTATCCACAATGTCAAGTATGAATCAGAAACTTCATTGAAAACTAACAAACTATAATCTCGATCATTGAAGCAATTGCAATTTATCATAATATCGGAAAGAGTCAATATAAGAGCTTTTCAGCAAGTCCACATACTCAACTATCATTTAGTCTTTCACAATTGCTAACACTCACGCAATACTTATGGTTATGAAGTTTTAATCGGACACAGAGAAAGATAGGGGCCTATAGTGTTGCCTCCCAACCTTTTACCTCAAGGGTAATGTCAACAATAATAGTTCATGCTAACTTAAATCCAATTGGATATATATATATATCAGGATCTTTCCAACACAAGGTGTTGGGGATATAACTATTTGTGTAAGCCGGAGGGGCGGGGTTACACAAAGAAGACTCATCAGAGGAAGCCCAAGACCAAGCATGAAGATGGCGATTCAATAAAGGGCTTAAGGCCCACAGGCGGATTAAGGCCCATTGTAGTAAACCGCCATGATGGCATGACTTGTAACATAAGGTAGATTTAACTAGTCACCGAGCCGGACACTGTTTATAAGCCGGCCGGGACTCTGCAACCCACAGGGCGTCAACCCATGTATATAAGGGGACGACCTGCTGGCAGCTTAGGGCAAGAAACAACTCATCGAGAGCCGGGCATAGCGTATCTTGCTCCCTGGTCATCGAAACATCAATACCAAACCCAACTAGAAGTAGGCCTTACCTTCACCGTAAGGGGCCGAACAAGTATAAACCCTCTCGTGTCCTTTGTCCTGATTTAACCCCTTCAAGCTTCCTAGTTGCGATGGCTCCACAACTAAGTCCTTTCACGAGGACATCTGACGTGACAATTCCACGACAGTTGGCGCCCACCATGGGGCCAGCGCACGGTGGATTTGAGTTCTTGAAGGGCAACTTCGAAGGGCTCAAGGGATAAGTAGTGGGCCGGATGACCAAGAGTCGTCGCGGCAAGATCTACATCGACGACGAAGGCTGGGGTCCCGACGCCGGCTCAATTGAGTACGGATACCGGGTCCCCTTCGGCGGAATCCACGTCTTCATCGGCCGGATCGGTGAGCCGGGCCCTGAGCCGGACAACTGCACCGACCTCGTCGAGACGGCTCAGCGTGCGAGGAAGACCCGGACTCAACCGGTCATGAGGCGTGCCTTCGTGGGTTGCATCCACGGAGAGGAACTTTCTGAAGGATCTGAAGATAGGGGTGAGACGGCCGTCCTCTCAGACGGTGATTCGTCCGCCGGTTCAACAGATTCGTTGTACCAAGTGCAAGACGGCGTGCTCGGGGGCTGTTCCGATGGCATCAGTATTCCGGACCCCTGTGAGCCGCCAAGATGGGCCGGAGTCTTCATGGCTGGGACTCAGCCCGGCTCAAACTCTACAGCTGATGCAGCGGTAACGTCCGGGTTAGGAGCAGCCAGGACAGGCGGCCCCGTACGCCCACCGGCTCAGGTGCTGATAGATCTCATGGACAAGCTTACGACCATGTTAACCGCTACGGTTATTCCTGCAGACAAAGATGAGCATGATGCATCGGTAGCACAGGTGCGTGAGGAGATAGCTCAGGCCAAGGAGGCCTTGGCAGCTGAGGATACTAGACTAGCTACAAAGCGGGCGGCTCTCGACGCCCGGGCACAGTGCTTGCAGTCAGAAGCTTACCAGCTCACGATGAGCCTAAACGCATCCAATGAGGTAATGAGGAGGAGACATCAGAAAACTCAGTCCTGTTTACCTCCGAATTACGACCCTCGGGTTCTTTTTGCTACACCCGGAGCCGGCCCAAGTAACCCACCAGAGGCCAATCAGCTTATGACAGCCGGAATAGGAGGGCCGACTCAGCCTCGGGACATGGCACCACCTCACGTGAGCATGCCACCGTCGTGTTATGTGCCGATTCCACCGGGTCACTTTTCCAACCCCATGGAGAACTTAATCGCAGCTTCAACACATTTGGCGGCTCTTCCTATGGACGGTGATGACCCGACGGCAGTGGAGACCCGGAGAGTCAGAGAACTCCTCCAGACGGCCTTAGCTCAGCAGGAGACCTATTCTTACAGCCGGGACAGAATTCACTCAACTCCCCCACCTTGGCTAGCACCGCCTCGCCAGAACTGGAGCCCGAGTTATAGCAGGCACATGGAGTCGGAAGCTTTGTCAAGCAACTCCCAACGCTGTAACCAACCCGGTGGCTATAATCCGGTGCAAGATCGAATGCGTCAGGAGAACGACGGGCGTCTCAGCTAGCGGCTCAACAGACAGCACATCAAGATTTTCCAGAGTATCCAACAACTTCGATTGAGGCGGGAGTAGCCACTAGAACCGGTGGTGTTCCTTGCCTGGTTATGGCTTTGCGTAATGTGCAGTTGCCCAAGGACTTCAAGGGACCTCGAAAGGTGCCGAATTACACGGCTGACTTGCAGCCCGGAGCATGGATTGAGAGTTATGAGATGGCCATGGAGCTGTTGGAAGTCAGTGATGCGGCGATGGCTAAATATTTCACCATGATGTTAGATGGAACGGCCCGGTCTTGGTTAAAGGGCTTGCCACCCAATTCCATTGGTTCATGGGAAGAGTTAAAGGCCCGGTTCATCCAGAACTTCAAGGACACCTGTAAGCAATCTATGTCAATTGTGGACTTGACGAATTGTAAGCAGGGGGAGGGTGAATCCACCACCCATTGGGTACGCCGGGTCAAGGAGATAATTCATTCATCTGACAAGATGGATGCCGGCTCTGCAGTCCTTATGTTGGAGAAGAATTTCAGCTTTGAGCCACTGAGGCAGAATCTGGGGCGCCTTAAACATGACTGTAAGGATATGGGTACGCTGATGGCGGCTCTTGTTAAGTATGCCGATTCTGATAGTACCAAGGATCCCGCGTCTGACGATGAGAAGACAGGGAAGGGAAAAAGGAACGGCAATGGAAAGGGTCAATAACATAACCCGGGGAATCAAAATGGCAATAAGCGTAAGGCAGACGGTAACCCAGAGTTTTTGGCCAATGCCAATGCGCAAGGTAACAATCAGAGACGTAAGGGTAAACCGCCTCGATCCGGCGGGTCAGGCCCATCTCTTGAACAGCTACTCAATGAGCCCTGCCCGAGACACGGCACCAGGGAGCGGCCCGCCACGCACCTATGGAAAGATTGCACGATCATGAATGCGTTTAAGAATTCCAACACCTATGATGGCCATAATGGGTCTGGTGGTGGTTCAGGAGCTGGCGGTTTCCATGGCCCGGGTGGCAGTTCAGGTTCCGGCTTTCAGAGACGTCAAGGAGGCTATAATCAACAGCAGTCTGGCCAAGGAGAGCAGCAGCAGCAGCAGTCGGGTTATCAAAGCAACCCGAAGCAGTTGAATAGTGTGCAGTATCACGTGTTTACCACTAGCCTATGCAAACGTGACCAGAAGGTTCATAAGAGGGCTGTCAATTCCATTGAGCCGACAATTCCTCGTTATTTGAGGTGGTCAGAACAGCCCATCATATGGAGCAGAGAAGATCACCCTCCACGGGTCGATAATCCGGGTCAGTTAGCTCTGGTGGTAGCACCTCAGGTTGGTGGATATAAATTCACGAAGGTACTCATGGACGGAGGGAGTAGCATCAATATCCTCTATTATGAGACCTTTCGACGCATGGGGTTAACAGATAAAAATTTAAGGACGTCCAACACTGTGTTCTATGGAGTGGTCCCTGGTAAGTCGGCTTACCCAGTTGGCAAGATTGAGCTGGAGGTGGCCTTCGGAGACGAATATGACTCCAGAGCGGAGAAGTTGACGTTTGAGGTGGTGAAAATCAGAAGCCCATATCATGCTTTGTTCGGGCAGCCGGCTTATGCTAAATTTATGGCCCGGCCATGTTATGTCTATTTACAGCTCAAGATGCCGGGTCACAAGGGCACCATCACTGTGCATGGAAGTCGGAAGGTGGCGTTGGAGTGTGAAGAAGGCGATGCGGCTTATGCTGAGTCAGCCTGTGCAGCGGAGGAGCTCAAATTTTATCAAGATAATGCTGACCCAGCGGATATGACCTCCCTGAAGAAGCCAACTACAGAGCACGACCCGGCGTTGAAGTTTAAATCGGCTGCTGAGACAAAGCTTGTTGATTTTACCCCGGGTGACTCTTCTAAGTAGTTCAGCATCAGCAGCAATTTGGATCCCAAATAGGAAAGCGCGCTCATCGAGTTCATCCGTGAGAACCGGGACATCTTTGCATGGAAGCCTTCTGACATGCCGGGTGTACCGAGGGAACTCGCTGAGCACACTCTCAATATTGATCCAAAGTATAAGCCGGTCAGGCAGTTTCTTCGGTGTTTTAATGAAGAGAGATGGAAAGCTATTGGAGAGGAAGTCGCCCGGCTCTTGGCGGCCGGGTTTATTGTTGAAGGGTTTCACCCAGAGTGGTTGGCTAACCCGGTGCTTGTCCTCAAGAAGAACGGCACTTGGCAGATGTGTGTGGATTACACGGATTTAAACAAGGCTTGTCCGGCTGATCCCTTTGCTCTCCCCCGTATTGATCAAATCATTGATGCTACGGCGGGTTGTGAACGTTTGAGCTTTTTGGATGTTTACTCTGGGTATCATCAGATCAAAATGGCAGTTAAGGACCAGGAGAAGACAGCTTTCATCACTCCGTTTGGAGCCTTCTGCTATGTATCTATGCCATTTGGACTCAAAAGTGCCCAGGCGACTTATCAGCGGTGTGTGCAGAACTGTTTGCACGATCAAATTGGGCGTAATGTTCATGCTTACGTGGATGACATTGTGGTAAAGTCCAGAGAAAAGGAAACCTTGATATCTGACTTGAAAGAGACCTTTGATAATCTCCAGGTCTACAAGATGATGCTTAACCCGACCAAGTGTGTATTTGGCATACCTGCGGGCAAGCTCTTGGGTTTTCTGGTGTCAAACAGAGGCATCGAAGCTAACCCGGAGAAGATTAAGGCGATTACATCTCTGGCTAAGCCGGCGTGCATCAATGATGTTCAGCGACTGGCAAGTCGTGTTGCCGCCTTAAGCCGGTTCATAAGCCGGTTAGGTGAGAAGGCCCTTCCATTGTACCAGATGATGAAGAAAACTGACACTTTTGTCTGGAGCGAGGCCGCTGATGCTGCTTTTGAAGACTTGAAGAGACAATTGTCTGAACCGCTGGTTCTCGTGGCTCCGATTGATAAAGAGCCTAGACTGTTATATGTGGCCGCTAATTCACGAGCCGTTAGTGTTGCCATCATGGTGGAGCGTAAGGAAGCTGGAAAGGAGCATCCGGTTCAACGACCGGTTTACTACATCAGTGAGGTTCTCATTGAATCTAAGCAAAGGTATCCACATTGGCAGAAGCTTGTTTACGGAGTGTTTATGGCCAACCGGAAGTTGAAGCAGTACTTTCAAAGCCACCCTATAACTGTGGTAAGTTCTGCCCCTTTGGGAGACATCATTCAGAACCGGGAGGCCACAGGGCGAGTCGCCAAGTGGGCCATTGAACTTGGGCCTCACGATTTGAAGTATATGCCACATACTGCTATTAAGTCTCAGGCTTTGGTGGACTTTATCAATGATTGGACAGAGTTACAGGCCCCTGAGGAGAAGCCGGATAACACATATCGGACTATTCATTTTGACGGGTCCAGGCAGCTAGAAGGCTCGGGGGCTGGAGTGGTGTTAACTTCCCCTCGAGGTGACAAATTTTGTTATGTACTCCGGCTTATGTTTCCATGTACTAACAATGTAGCTGAGTACGAGGCCTTACTCCATGGTCTCAGGATGGCTAAGGAGATGAACTTAAGCCGGGTAAGATGCCTGGGTGACTCAGATCTCGTGGCTCAACAAGTGTCAGGCAAGTGGGATTCCAAGGATCCTCTTATGGCGGCTTATCGTCGAGAAGTAGATGCTGTGGCTGGTCACTTCACGGGTTATCAAGTGGAGCACATCGATCGAAGGAAGAATGAGGCGGCTGATGCTTTAAGCCGGTTGGGATCCCAATGTAAGCCGGTGCCGCCCAACACCTTTCTCGATGTCTTACATAACCCTTCTGTCAAGGTGCCTACCGAGGAAGAGCTAGCAGTGCTAGACCTAGAGGCACAGCTAGTGGCGGCTCTTCACGTTATCCCGGATTGGACAGTGCCCTACTTGGCTTATATGACCCGGGGTGAGTTGCTTGAGGATGAGACCTTGGCGAGACAAATCATCAGGCGCTCCAAATCTATGATGATTGCTAACGGCGAGTTACATGACCTAAGTGTCATGGGGGCGTTTGAATGTTGTGTGTCCCCTACAGAAGGCCAAGAAATACTTCGTGAGATCCATGAAGGGGATTGTGGACATCATGCCGGGTCAAAATCTCTCATAGCCAAAGCTTTTCTTCATGGTTTCTATTGGCTGACGGCTCATGCTGATGCGGAGGATCTGGTCAGTAAATGTGACGGTTGTCAAAAGTTCTCACGACGAGCTCATGTGCCGGCTTAAGAATTGAGGATGATCCCAATCACTTGGCCGTTTGCAGTCTGGGGCTTGACATGGTTGGACCTTTCAAAAGGTCTAAGGATAAAAAGACACATCTCCTGGTGGCAGTGGACAAGTTTACAAAGTGGGTTGAGGCAGAGCTGGTCAGCAAGTGTGATGCAGCCACGGTGGTTCAATTCATGAAAAAGGTGATCTTTCATTTTGGTTTCCCACATAGCATCATAACGGAAGAGTTCTGTCAAAGAGAACATATCCGGCTCGATGTTTCGGCTGTTGCTCATCCTCAATCCAATGGTCATGCAGAAAGAGCTAATCAAGAGATCCTGAAAGGTATCAAACCCCGTCTCTTAGTCCCCATACAACGGACTCCGGGTTGTTGGGTGGAGGAGTTACCTTCCGTGTTATGGAGCATCAACACTACGCCTAACAGATCTACAGGCTACACGCCTTTCTTTATGGTGTATGGTGCAGAGGCGGTCCTACCAAGTGACATCCGGCACGATTCACCCCGCGTGGCGGCTTACGTTGAGGCTGACAGTGAAGAAGCTCGTCAGAATGCACTTGACTTGCTGGATGAGGAGCGAGACTTGGCAATAGCCCGCTCGGCGATTTATCAACAAGACCTGCGTTGCTATCACAGCCGCCGGGATAGGAGCAGAACCTTTAGGAAGGTGACTTGGTGCTCCGGCTCATCCAGGATCAGTCTAATATGCACAAGCTGTCCCCGCCTTGGGAAGGGGCCTTTCTGGTCAGCAAGAATCTGCACAACGGGTCATACTACCTCATCGATGTTCGAGAGCACAAGGACTCACTTAAGTCAGAGGAGGAGACCCGTCGGCCGTGGAATATTGCTCATCTGCGGCCTTATTATACTTAAGCCACCGGCTTTCAAGATGTATATTTTTTGACAATGTATATATTATATAAGGAAATAAAGCAGGACCTTGTCCTTTTTACCCTCAAAACTCTATGTGTCTTTTTATCAGGTAGTGGAGAGAACCAACAGGGAGCGGATCACATCTGAATCCGGCTTACCCTTTGGACTGGCTTATAATCATATCTGAATCTAGCCATGGTCACTTGGGGGCTTCCTGTTCAAACATAGGTCGTATTCGAACCAAAGAGAACATAGCTGTCAATACCCACTTGATCGGCATACTGCCAAACCCACTTGGGGGCTTCTTGATCATATTTGAATCATAGCTTAACCCCTTTGGGTATGACGTGGATCGTATTCGAATTAGCGTCATTAAACAACTCTTATGTTCACTTGGGGGCTTCCTGTTCAAACATAGGTCGTATTCGAACCAAAGAGAACATAGCTGTCGATACCCACTTGATCGGCATCACCAAAGCCACTGGGGGCTATATGATCGTATCCGAATCTTAGCTTAACCCCTTTGAGACGGTTTCCTAATAGTATTCGAATCAGGAGCCTGTGAACATTGATCATACATATAATTACTTCAACTATTTTGAAACCTTCCTAAGGAGATGGTCCTTAATTCTTCCGGTTTAATATTGATTATCCCAGGATCGTAGGTGCCAGGTAAAGCATCAAATGAGTCGGGAAGATAATCAAAAGAGTCACATGTATGCTGTTGTGATTATATTTTAGATAATCATGAACCGGCCTATATATGATGTCTTTTGGTCATGTTCCGGGTTATCAATACTCTATAACCCCCAGGTGCAGTAAACCGCCCAGAAAATTTTGCTTGTTATATGTGCAGGATAAGGCAAAGCCAGTTAAACATCAAGGAAATACATGGTTAACATAAGCCAGAGAAATATAGTGATGGCGGCTTACAAAAGTAATAAGCACCATAAACATGCGCAAGCACATGACCAGCATTAAGAAGTTTTTTCTATCCTATTACAAGACTCCCCAAGTCTGAATAAGTGGAGCATTGTTTTGGCGAAGTTATAAAACGCCTAGCGGCTCATTCCTTCGGCGGGCTTGACGACTCCGGATTATCCTTCCCCGCCTCTCCGTCGGTTGCTTTGTCCTGGAAGGTGGACGAGGCCCAGTCAATGCTGCTCAAGGCTTCAAATTCAGCTTCATCATCTATTAAACCGGCCGGGTCCACTTCAGGGGCAAAGGTATGCTTACGCGTTGGAGGGATCAGGCTGACTTGATCATATGGGACGTTTGGGATTCTCCGGTTCTCACTATCATAGCCCGGCGAGTACTTAGTAAGATCAGTATCATTCCCAATGAGAGTTGCCAGGGGACGTACGACTTTGACACAGGCAGTGAAGTCTTGGTCGTCAAATGCAGTGCCGTCCTCCTTCAGACTTGGATATCTAAGAGAAAGGTCAGCCAAGTCAAGTTCTGGCACCCATGCCTTTGCCCGGCTCAATGCGGCCATGGCTCCGGCTCTTGCGGATGCCTGCCTTAGATCTTGAATTCGCTGGGGTAGCACAGAGAGATGCTTCAGCACGTCTTGTAAATGGCGGGGAGGGGTGTTTGATAAGGCTACAACGGCCAAGGCACGTTGTGACCCGGAGTACAGCTGCTCCACTAAGGTGTAAACTGCTCTGAGCTTGATCAGCATGTTCTTTTTAAGGTTGGTACTCCTGGGGCCTGTGTGTGCAGAAACATAATAGTCAGCCGGATGTCATTATTACAATAGTCATTGGAAGATTACAATATTTGAGGTTTTACATAATAACTTACGGAAGATGGCTGAGACCATTTGTGATATCAACCGTTTTAAGTCAGACAGCTCGGTTGTTGCCTCTGCAAGAGATGCTTCTACTGTTTCGGCCCGAGTCACTAGTGAAGCCCTCTCATCAACCAAGCTTTCTTCTCCGATTCAAAATTTTTCTTCAATTTCTCTTGTTTAGAGATGCTGAATTCAAACTTGGAGTTTGCTTTCTGAGTTTCAAGCTCTTGAAGTTTTAGCTGGCTCTTCAGGTCAGCAAGCTCCGACTCAAATTGACCTATGGTGGCCTGCATTGACACGGATCACGGTAAGGTAACATTCAAAGTCCCAAGCACTTTACAAGTAAAGATACTTGGCACTTGGGGGCTAATGTATGCTTAAAGAATTTTTTAAACCTATCCTACCGAGTCATACATATTAAAGTCTCAAGCACTTTACAAGTAAAGATACTTGACACTTGGGGGCTAATGTGTAACACAAATTCAAAGTCTCATACTATCACTGGGTTAAATGTATTCACTTTAAACCAGACAAATTAACAGTAAATAGATTTCTAAGTCTACGGCATATTCATTCATAAGCAATAGACTTGGGGGCTGGTATAGTAAGTAAGATTCAGGAAAAAGCATAAGTTATACCTCAAATTTGTGTTGTATTTGTTTCACCATGTCAATTTCCAAGTCACGACTGTTGTGCACTTGGCTCAGATAGCCCGAGACTATATCACCAATGCTTAGGTGAGTATAATCAGTGATGTCTTGTTTGGCTTTTCGACGTTGGGCAAACTCCTCCTTGGTAGTGCATTGGGCAAGAACAGTAGGCCGGCCCGGTTCAACATATTGGCTTTTCCGAAATTCAACTTCCGGGTTAGTTGTCTTGACCGGGCTAGGAACTTCCGGGTTATCAGAATTTTGGATAACATCTTCTGCAGGCGGGTTAGAGGTTGGCACCGGAATATCAGAAGCCGGTTCAGGCGGTGGCTGATGAGTGGAGCTGTCAGGAACGGAGGAGTCAAGCGCCGGTTCAGTGACCATCGGGTCTTGGGACGGCTTATTCTTCTTTGCCCTCTTGCTGGGTTTCACTTGCAGGCTGTCAATCAAAGTAGAAGGATGAGTGTTAAGGTATAAGTATGGAAAAGCTCAAAGTAAGAAAGGTTTTATTACCCGGGAGCCGTTTTGAAAGCCGGCATGTTTGATTGCATCGACTCGTCAGAGGAAGGAGAGGTATCCTGATAATTGGAGTCAGATGAATTGAGAGGTTGGCGAATCAAACCCGCCAAAGGTAAAGGAGAACGTAAGTCAGAGATAACCTCGGTCCGACGCTTCCTGGTTACATCGGGTAAGCCGGAGGAGAGTTCTGCGTCTTGATTGGCCCGGGTCTGCCTCCGGTTCTCAAGCTGTTGTTGCTTCAAAATAAATTGAGGATCTTGGTAAGCTAGAGGATGTGAAAATCTTACTTTCCGGGTCGCCCTTCAGATTTTTTTGCTTTGGCAAAGGCTCTGAGTTGGAGGAGATTATAGTTACCTCTTCGTCAATTGCTTGACTGTTCCCGGTATCCTCCTGAAAGGATAGAATATCAGTAGAGTAACAACAAAGGAGTTAAGAAAATCAAAAGATTACCTCTTCATCACCCGAAGAAGAGTCATCCAATTTAAGCATATCGGAGGCGCTGGGTCTTTTCTTCTTTGAGGTTCCCGTCTTGGCGGCTTTCCTTTTAGTTTTCTAGGCTGCCCTGGCCTGTTTGGCAGCCTCATGGTCATACTTGACCTTCTAGAAATTATCACCGGCCTGTGGAAAAAGATAAGGAATCATAAGTACAAGAAGGTATAACATGTTAAAGAGTATTTATGAAGATTGGTAACTTACCGCAGGGGCCAGGTTCTTCTTGCAGAAGGGAAGTAAGCCGAAGGCATTACTAGTTACAGTGCCCTCCTTCAACAGTGACTGGGTTGTAGCATCTACCACATCATCTGGTAAATCGTCGAGACTATGACGCATTGGGTCGTCCTTCTCGCCTGTGTAAGTACACATTAAGCCGGAGCGGCGGCTTAATGGTAGTATTCGCCAGGTGACCCAGACCCGGACCAGATCGATGCCGTTTAACCCGTTCCCCAACAGAGCTTTGATTTTCCTGATGGTGGGGTTGAGAGGCAGGCGCTCAACAGCGGTCAACTTATCCGCTAACTGATGGTTGGACTCAAGACGCAGGGCACGAAAGCCAGGCAGAGGCTTCTCATTAGACGGAGAAGTGTCTTGACAGTAGAACCACATCTGGTTCCAGTCTTTTGGGTGACTCGGCAGCTCAGCGTAACGAAAAAGGCAATCTCTCCGCCGCTGGATCGAGATGCCGCCAAGCTCAAGACTAGGCCCGTTGGCACGTTCATTCTACCGGTTCAAATAAAAAAGTTCTCTGAACAAAAACAGACTTGGCTCTTCTCCCAGATACACCTCGCAGAAGACTTGGAAATTGCAAAGGTTCGACACGGAATTGGGGCCAATGTCTTGAGGCCTGAGATCAAAGAAGTTCAGAACTTCCCTAAAGAATTTTGAGCCGGGAGGGGCAAATCCCCGGTTCATGTGATCTGTGAAAACTATCACCTCCCCATCTTTGGGTTGAGGCTTCTCTTCGGACGGGTCAGGAGCACGATACGACATAACCTCCTTTTTTGGCAGGTGGCCAGACTTCACGAACTCAGCAAGTTTACTTTTGGTAACTGTGGATGGAACCCAATTGCAAGTCACAGGGGCTTTGGCCGCCTTAGGTGCCATGACAACAGTTGGCCTATGACAAAATAAGAAGCTCCGGTTCAAACTTTAACCTGGGACAAATATCTACATTATTTAAAGTGGCGACTTAAGAAGGGGCCTAATGATATAAGGGTGATGGTGCAACAGTATTTAAGCCGCTACAGGTATCAAGAGCAATTCAAAATTCTTAAGGTCATAAGAAGTATCACTTATTTAAACCGGACACCTGGACATTTGTGTTTAAGGACATTTACCAGAAAAAGCTTTCCGGGTGATAGGAACAAGTTTCACAGACGACATATATTATTCTGGATCAAATTATTGCTCTGAAAGAAAAAAATTCTAGGCCTAAAAACACGGCAGAGAAGTTCATGCACTCGAAGAGGGTTTCCAAACGAGGGAAATGAGATCTGTTTCTATGCAAGATAAACACAAACAATTACTGCAGCAGTTCTACATAGTTTTTACGATCTAAACAGGGCATTGGAGGTGCAAACTAGCAAGGGTTTGCGTCGGGCGGTGATGAACGCCGACGAACTCAACAGAATTTCCAATGCAGATCTACAGAAAGGGAAGGAGAAGAACTCATGGATGTGGACGAGCTTCGGAGGTTTGCTGTCGATTTTTGGTCAGAGTCAGGTTGATGCAGCGGCCTGAGTCGATGCAGATGAGGGGTTCGACGGCAGCGGCGGCGGAGCTCGAGAGGAGGCAAGAGGAATAGGACGACTGGAAGAGGGAAGAATGAAAGACCTAAGTCGCGCCTATTTATAGGAGAGGATAACTGAGACGGCGCAGGAAACGAGGAGATAAGAATTACTATCCAGCGGCCCCGACGCCTCGATTTTCAGAACAATCAATAAAAGCAGAGATCCGTTGAAGGATATGATGGAATAGAAAATGAATTAAAGAAAGGATGACGTCACGCCGGGTTAAGACGGATCCAGAAGATGACGTCATGGCGGGTTAAAGAAAACCCTCTGTATAGTCAGAAGACTGAAGATTTATTCTTTAAATATATTTTTAAGATTGACATGAACAGGTTCAAATCAATCTGGGTCCTAATGTTGGGGATATAGCTATTTGTGTAAGCCGCCCAGGAGGGGCCGGGTTACACAAAGAAGACTCATCAGAGGAAGCCCAAGACCAAGGATGAAGATGGCGATTCAATAAAGGGCTTAAGGCCCACAGGCGGCTTAAGGCCCGTTGTAGTAAACCGCCATGATGGCATGACTTGTAACATAAAGTAGATTTAACTAGTCACCGAGCCGGACACTGTTTATAAGCCGGCCGGGACTCTGCAAGCCACAGGGCGTCAACCCATGTATATAAGGGGACGACCTGCTGGCGGCTTAGGGCAAGAAACAACTCATCGAGAGTCGGGCATAGCGTATCTCGCTCCCTGGTCATCGAAACATCAATACCAAACCCAACTAGACGTAGGCCTTACCTTCACCGTAAGGGGCCAAACTAGTATAAACTCTCTCGTGTCCTTTGTCCCGATTTAACCCCTTCATGCTTCCTAGTTGCGATGGCTCCACAACTAAGTCCTTTCACGAGGACATATGACGTGACTATTCCACGACACAAGGTGCTTGCCAAAGTTTAAAATATAAAAAGGAAAGGTGAAGATCACCATGACTCTTGCATAATGTATAAGACAAGAATAAAAGATAGGCCCTTCGTTGAGGGAAGCAGAGGTTGTCATGTGCTTTTATGGTTGGATGGATGAAATCTTAATGCAAAAGAACGTCACTTTATATTGCCACTAGTGATATGGACCTTTATATGCAGTCTGTCGCTTTTATTGCTTCCATATCACAAGATCGTATAAAGCTTATTTTCTCCACACTAATAAGTCATACATATTTAGGGAGCAATTTTTATTGCATGCAACATGACAACTTACTTGAAGGATGTTACTCAATCCATAGGTAGATATGGTGGACTCTCATGGCAAAACTGGGTTTAAGGATATTTGGAAGCACAAGAAGTATCTCTACTTGGTGCAAAGAATTTGGCTAGCATGAGAGGGAAAGGCAAGCTCAACATGTTGGATGATGCATGACAATATACTTTATTTCGGATATAAGAAAACATAACCCATTACGTTGTCTTCCTTGTCCAACATCAACTCTTTAGCATGTCATATTATAATGAGTGCTCACAACCATAAAAGATGTCCAAGATAGTATATTTATATGTGAGAACCTCTCTTTCTTTATTACTTCCTATTAATTGCAACGATGACCAAAACTATGTTTGTCAACACTCAACAACTTTTATTCATCATACTCTTTATATGTGAAGTTATTACTCTCCATAAGATCAACATGATCTCTTTATTTCATTTTATTCTTTCTTTTTCTTTTATTCCCTCAAGATCATAGCAAGATAGCAAAGCCCTTGACTCAACACTAATCTTTATTATACATTGCTCGCGGACTCAATTACGTAGAGGGATCATAAAGCAAAACTCAAAACTAAATCATACTAAAAACTTTATTCTACTAGATCAAGATATAACCAAAAGGAACGAACTAAGAAAAATGGTAAGATAGGAGTGTGATGGTGATACGATACTGGGGAACCTCCCCCAAGCTTGGCAGTTGCCAAGGGGAGTGCCCATACCCATGTGTTCAGTTCTCCTTTGCTGGTGAAGAAGGTGGTGGTGATGATGGATAGTCGCACATCAAGCGTAGGAGCTCCTCCAGTTTGCGGATAATGCCCTTGAGTGCGGTTATATGCTCCTTCAACTTGTTTTGTATGCGAGTTAACTCAATCATCTTGAAAGCTTCAATCTCAGTTGGGGTAAGAAGGTTGTGATGAGGTTGAAGGATGTCTTCTTCTTCTTCTGCCGCCGGGGCTTGATCCTCCATGACCTTCTTGATCCTATCATCCTTGTTGATCTCCCCGGGTTCTTCTCTCTTTAGCTCTAACTTCATTAGCCAAGCATCATTGCCTTCTTTGTTGGAGGAGGGTGACGACATGATGCCTGGCCTTGACAACTCTGACAGAAAACCGCTCGAAACAAAGACAGAGGATATCATCATGGTACAGTGGTCAAAACCTTCGGGAGTTTATATAATGAATTTTTACCGACCGAAAGAAGTATCGTGCAAGGAAACGGAGTCCGGAGAGCGCACGAGGTGCCCACGAGGCAGGGGGCGTGCCCAAGGGGTAGGGCGCGCCCTCCACCCTCGTGGATGCCTCGTGTCCTTCCCGGACTACTTCTTATTTTCCTATTTTCTTAAATATTCCAAAACGGAGAAAAATTGCTATTAGAACTGTTTTGGAGTCGGTTTACTTACTGTACCACATACCAATTCCTTTTCAGAGTCTGAAACATTCTGGAAAGTGTCCCATATGTATTCCTCCGGGGTTACGATTTCAATAACATTGGTTTAAAAATTTATGGGATTACCTGAGATATAATGTTTGATTCTTTGACCGCTCACCACCTTCGGATTTGTGCCTTCGAAGTTATTGATTTTTATGGCATCGGAACCATAGACCTCCTTGATAACGTAAGGACCTTCCCATTTAGAGATGATTTTTCCTGCAAAAAATCTTAAACGAGAGTTGAAAAGCAACACATAATCACCTACATTAAACTCACGCTTTTGTATCCTTTTGCCATGCCATCTTTTAACTTTTTCTTTAAACAGTTTGGCATTCTCAGAGGCTTGAGTTCTCCATTCATCAAGTGAGCTAACGTCAAATAACCTCTTCTCACCGGCAAGTTTGAAATCATAATTGAGCTCTTTAATGGCCCAATATGCCTTATGTTCTAGTTCGAGAGGTAAGTGACATGCTTTTACATAAACTATTTTATACGGAGACATACCCATAGGATTTTTATATGCAGTTCTATAAGCCCATAATGCATCATCAAGTTTCTTGGACCAATTCTTTCTAGATCTATTAACAATATTTTGCAAAATCAATTTAAGATCTCTGTTACTCAGTTCTACTTGGCCACTAGACTGTGGGTGATATGGAGATGCAATTCTATGATTAACATCATACTTTGCAAGCATTTTACGAAAAGCACCATGAATAAAATGTGAACCACCATCAGTCATTAGGTATCTAGGGACTCCAAACCTCGGAAAAATAACTTCTTTAAGCATCTTAATAGAGGTGTTATGATCAACACTACTATTTGCAGTAGCTTCTACCCACTTAGTAATGTAATCAACAACAACTAAAATATGTGTATACCCATTAGAGGAAGGAAACGGTCCCATATAATCAAAGCCCCAAACATCAAATGGTTCTATTACAAGTGAATAATTCATAGAAATTTCTTGACGTCTACTAATATTACCAATTCTTTGACACTCATCGCAAGACAAGACAAACTTATGGGCATCCTTGAAGAGAGTAGGCCAATAAAAACCAGATTGCAATACCTTATGCGCAGTTCTATCTCTAGCGTGGTTTCCTCCATAAGCCTCGGAGTGACACTTGCGTAGGATTTGTTCCTGTTCATGCTTAGGTACACAACGTCTAATAACACCATCTACTCCTTCTTTATAAAGGTGTGTATCATCCCATAAATAATGTCTTAAATCATAGAAAAACTTTTTCTTTTGCTGGTATGTGAAACTAGGTGGTATAAATTTAGCAACAATATAGCATACCATGGAGCAGTACGAGAAGAATTTATGACATCTAATTGTTCGTCAGGAAAGCTATCATCAATAGGTAGTGGGTCATCAAGAACATTCTCTAACCTAGACAAGTTGTCTGCAACAAGGGTTCTTAGCTCCCTTTGTATCAATAATATGCAAATCAAATTCTTGAAGCAAGAGAACCCATCTAATAAGTCTAGATTTAGCATCTTTCTTTTCCATAAGATATTTAATAGCAGCATGATCAGTGTGAAAAGTTACTTTAGAGTCAACAATATAAGGTCTAAAATTATCACAAGCAAATACAACTGCTAAAAATTCTTTTTCAGTAGTAGCATAATTTCTTTGGGCACTGTCTAGAGTTTTACTAGCATACTGAATAACATTTAGTTTCTTATCAACTCTTTGTCCTAGAATAGCACCTACAGCATAATCACTAGCATCAGATATAATTTCAAAGGGTAAATTCCAATCAGGTGGCTGAACAATAGGTGCAGAAATCAAAGCTTTCTTAAGTATTTCAAATGCTTCTACACAATCATCATCGAAGACAAAAGGAATGTCTTTTTGTAAGAGATTAGTCAGAGGCCTAGAAATTTTAGAGAAGTCCTTAATGAACCTCCTATGAAAACCGGCAAGACCAAGGAAACTTCTTATACCTTTAATGTCTTTGGGACATGGCATCTTTTCAATAGCATCAACTTTAGCTTCATCAACTTTGATACCTCTTTCAGAAATTTTATGCCCCAAGACAATACCTTCATTAACCATAAAGTGGCACTTCTCCCAATTCAAGACAAGACTAGTATCGTCGCATCTCTGCAAAACTCGATCAAGGTTGCTCAAGCAATCATCAAAAGAAGATCCATAAACAGAGAAATCATCCATTAAAACCTCAACAATCTTTTCACAAAAGTCAGGGAATGCCATCATGCATCTTTGAAAGGTAGCAGGTGCATTACATAAACCAAAAGGCATACATCTATAAGCAAAAGTACCGAAAGGGCAAGTAAAAGTGGTCTTTTCTTGATCCTCTTTTGACACAGGTATTTGAGAGAAACCAGAGTAACCATCTAGAAAGCAAAAATGTGTATGTTTGGACAATCTTTCTAGCATTTGATCAATAAAAGGTAAGGGGCAATGATCCTTTTTAGTAGCTTTATTTAATTTGTGTAAATCAATTACCATCCTATAACCTGTAATAATTCTTTGTGGGATCAATTCATCTTTATCATTAGGAATGACAGTAATACCTCCCTTCTTAGGGAAACAATGGACAGGACTTACCCACTGACTATCAGCAACGGGATAAATTATACCTGCCTCCAGAAGATTTAGTATTTCTTTTCTTACCACTTCTTTCATCTTAGGATTTAATCGTCGTTGGTGATCAACAACTGGTTTGGTGTCTTTCTCCAATTTTATCTTGTGTTGGCATAGAGTGGGGCTAATGGCCTTAAGATCATCAAGAGTATATCCAATAGCAGCACGATGCTTCTTCAGAGTTTTCAATAATCTCTCCTCTTCCTGCTCTGAAAGGTTAGCACTAATAATAACATGATATATCTTCTTTTCATCAAGATAAGCATATTTAAGAGTATCAGGTAGTGGCTTAAGCTCAAACACGGGATCACCCTTGGGTGGTGGAGGATCCCCTAGAATTTCAACATGCTAGTTGTGTTTCAAAATAGGTCCCTGTTTAAAGAATACTTCATCTATCTCCCTTCTTTCATTCATAAACATATCATTTTCATGGTCTAGCAAATATTGTTCTAAAGGATCATTAGGAGGCACGGCAATAGAAGCAAGACCAATTATTTCATCCTTACTAGGCAATTCTTTAACATGGGGTTGTCTATGAAATTTAGCAAAATTAAACTCATGAGACATATCCCCCAAACCAATAGTAACAACATCCTTTTTGCAGTCTATCTTAGCATTAACAGTATTCAAGAAGGGTCTACCAAATATAATGGGACAAAAGTCATCTTGTGGGGAACCGAGAACAAGAAAATCAGCAGGATATTTAACTTTCCCACACGAGACTTCAACATCTCTAACAATCCCTACTGGTGAAATAGTATCTCTATTGGCAAGTTTAATTGTAACATCTATTTATTCTATCTCAGCAGGTGCAATATCATGCATAATTTCTTTGTATAAGGAATGAGGTATTGCACTAGCACTAGCACCCATATCACATAAGCCATGATAACAATGATCTCCTATTTTAACAGAAATAACAAGCATACCTACAACAGGTCTATGTTTATTCTTAGTATCTGGTCTAGCAATTCTAGCAGCTTCATCACAGAAGTAAATAACATGCCCATCAATATTATCAGCCAAGAGATCTTTAACCATAGCAATACTAGGTTCAACTTTAATTTGCTCAGGTGGTGTGGGTGTTCTAGTATTACTCTTACAAACCACAGTTGAAGCTTTAGCATGATCCTTTATCCTAAGAGGGAAAGGTGTTTTCTCAATATAGGTAGTAGGAACAATAGGATCATTATAAGTGATAGTCTTTTCTTCAACTTTAATAGGTGCAACTACTTCAATGGGAGGATTATATTTAAACCACTTCTCCTTAGGGAGGTCAACATGAGTACCAAATGATTCACGGAGAGAAGCTACTATCTTAGAGTCAAATCCATATTTAGTGCTAAATTCACAGAAAACATCGGTATCCATAAAAGATTTAACACGATCAAACTTAGGTGTCATACCTGACTCGTTACCTTCGTCGAGATCCCAATCTTCAGAGTTGCGTTTAATTCTTTCCAATAAATCCCATCTGAATTCAATAGTCTTCATCATAAAAGAACCAGTACAAGAAGTATCGAGCATGGAGCGATTGTTGAGAGAAAGCCGAGCATAAATTTTTTTAATAATCATTTCTCTTGAGAGCTCATGATTGGGGCATGAATATAACATTGACTTAAGCCTCCCCCAAGCTTGAGCGATGCTTTCTCCTTCCTGAGGCCAAAAATTATATATATAACATTGACTTAAGCCTCCCCCAAGCTTGAGCGATGCTTTCTTCTTTGCGAGGCCAAAAATTATATATATAATTACGATTACGATCACGAAGGAAAAATTATATAGGATAAAACTTCTGATGAAATTCCAATTTCAATCGGTTGTAGTTCCATGATCCCATATCATCACATAGCCTAAACCATGTCAATGCCTCTCCCTTCAAAGATAAAGGGAATGCCTTCTTCTTGATAACATCGTTAGGCATACCTGCAAGCTTAAATAATCCACAAACTTCATCCACATAGATTAGGTGTAAATCGGGATGCAATGTTCCATCTCCTGTAAAAGGATTAGCTACCATTATCTCTATCATACCTGAAGGAATTTCAAAGTAAACATTTTCAGTAGGTTCAGTAGGTTGAGGAGCAACTCTTTGCTCTACTAGTTGGGGTGAAGATACCCAAGGATTATCTTCCATAGTAACAAGTGACAGTAAATTTCAACACACTATATAAATTTTTCCTTACTAAGTTCCACTTACCAAAGGCGCTTCACTCCCCGGCAACGGCGCCAGAAAAGAGTCTTGATGACCCACGAGTATAGGGGATCTATCGTAGTCATTTCAATAAGTAAGAGTGTCGAACCCAACGAGGAGCAGAAGGAAATGACAAGCGGTTTTCAGTAAGGTATTCTCTGCAAGCACTAAAATTATCAGTAACAGATAGTTTTGTGATAAGGTAATTTGTGACAGGTAACAAGTAACAAAAGTAAATAATGTGCAACAAGGTGGCCCAATCCTTTTTGTAGCAAAGGACAAGCCTGGACAAATTCTTATATGAAGGAAAATACGCTCCCGAGGACACATGGGAATTATCGTCAAGCTAGTTTTCATCACGCTCATATGATTCACGTTCATTACTTTGATAATTTGATATGTGGGTGGACCGGTGCTCGGGTACTGCTCTTTCTTGGACAAGCATCCCACATATGATTAACCCCTATTGCAAGCATCCACAACTACAAAAGAAGTATTAAGGTAAACCTAACCATAGCATCAAACATATGGATCCAAATCAGCCCCTTACGAAGCAACATATAAACTGAGGTTTAAACTTCTGTCACTCTAGCAACCCATCATCTACTTATTACTTCCCAATGCCTTCCTTTGGGCCCAAATAATGGTGAAGTGTCATGCAGTCGACGTTCACCTAACACCACTAGAGGAGAGACAACATACATCTCATCAAAATATTGAACGAATACCAAATTCACATGACTACTTATAGCAAGACTTCTCCCATGTCCTCAGGAACAAACGTAACTACTCACAAATCATATTCATGTTCATAATCAGAGGGGTATTAATATGCAAATAGGATCTATACATATGATCTTCCACCGAATAAACCAACTAGCATCAACTACAAGGAGTAATCAACTCTGCTAGCTACCCACAGGTACCAATCTGAGGTTTTGGGACAAAGATTGAATACAAGAGATGAACTAGGGTTTGAGAGGGGATGGTGCTGGTGAAGATGTTGATGGAGATTGACCCCCTCCCGCTGAGAGGATCGATGGTGATGACGATGGTGATGATTTCCCCCTCCCGGAGGGATGTTTCCCCTGCAGAACAGCTCCGCTGGAGCCCTAGATTGGTTCCGCCAAGGTTCCGCCTCGTGCCGGTGGTGTTTCGTCTCGAAAGCTTGCCTCTGATTTTTTTCCAGGGTAAAAGACTTCATATAGCAGAAGATGGTCATCGGAGGGCTGCCAGGGGGCCCACGAGGCAGGGGGGCGCGCCCCCCACCCTTGTGGCCAGGGTGTGGGCCCCCTCTGGTACTTTCTTCACCCATTATTTTTTATTAATTCCAAAAATAACTTTCGTGGAATTTCAGTACTTTTGGAGTTGTGCAGAATAGGTCTCTAATATTTGCTCTATTTCCATCCCAGAATCCCAGCTGCCGGCATTCTCCCTCTTCATGTAAACCTTGTAAAATAAGAGAGAATAGGCATAAGTATTGTGACATAACATGTAATAACAGCCCATAATGCAATAAATATTGATATAAAAGCATGATGCAAAATGGACGTATCAAGGTGGCGTCCCTTCGGTGATCCGGTTAAAATCGAGGTCTGGGCTCGACGCCGAAATCATGGAAGATGAGCAGGATGATTCCGATGTTGACCTATCATCGGGCGCCAGTCTGCTGGCGGAACTATCATCCTCACTATCGCTCGACATGGCTACGGTACATATAAAAACCGCGAGAAAGTGAGGTTGCAGAGTGTGTGCAAGTGTGTAGCGTGGCTGGTCGGGGACGATGAAGATGGTGGACACTTAAGGGGGGTCTGCAGAGAAGAGGAATGCCAATTGAAGCGGGGGATGGACGTATTATCTAATCGCTGATATAATCAATCGCAATTATTTGTACCCGGTCGCTCCAAATTCCCGGGGTTGTGTAGTTCTCAATGTGTACTACGCACACGTGTTGGAGCTTCCAAATATGAAACAAGCATTTTTCATGGTACTACTCCCTCCGTGCCAACGACCTAGGTGGGGGAAAATGAGAGAACTTGATGATTATTTGGTAATCAATACCATTGCATGCAGAGAATTGACCATTGCATGTTATGCTAAGTAGTATGAAGTCATTGAATGCATATTAGCCCCAGGACTCCTATTGGCTGATTTCTTTTTTCGGGACAAAAAACAGGAACGAGTTTTGGGATTATTTGGTTTTTGTAATGTGACTTATGCACCGGTATGAACGGAGTAGGATAGTTGGCAAGCAATACATTGAGCTCTTCTTATTGATGAAGCCAGTAATAATCAAACTACAAAGGAAAAGAAAAAAGAAAAAGGAAAAATATCTGCATGAATCTTCGCATAACATCAATGTCATAGGACCTAGATGTGCATTACTTAGAGCACATCTAGATGTGCTTTAGCAATACTGTCAAACAAAACCCTAATCATCATTGCAAATAGCGCGTAGAACATAGCAAATGCGACAATCACAACTACACATTCTAGTTCCTTCTTGTCTCTTGCTTTCATCCATTACTTGCGATTGATTCTTTCTTGCTTGATCATATTGATTGTACATTCTAGATCAGCCAGATTTTTCTTCAGCTTTACGTTATCTTCTGCGAGCTTGGTGATAACACTCTGAGCCCTACCATACCATTCTTTATCCAGCCAGTTAACAAAGGCACAAGCCTCATATCCCTGCCAATGTTAAATAGTATTCAGGATGAACGGTGGCTTTAACTCAAGTAAAATGATGAACTTAGCACTAACCTCTAAGGGGAAACTGAGGAAACATCTATCAATGTCGAATCCCTCCGTGCATACATGTCGAGCGGGAGTGTGCCCGTGCACACAACTCAGCTTTTGGTACTTCTCGGTGGCGCAAAACTCGGAGTCGAGCTCTTATGGCGGGAGTCTGGAGTCATGCTCCGGATTCAGTGGCAGATCACTTTCCTGGGGGGGGGGGGGGGGTCATTCAGGACGTTTCTAGCAGGGAGCTACTTTTGACATGCTAAAAAAGATCAGGATAGATTGGAACCTGGTAGGACGATTCAGATCCATAGTACACCTGCCTTCTGATGACCTTAGGCAAGTGCTCGGTGATGACCGCCGTCGTGGTGACGCTGCCGAGAGCAGTGACACGAGCAGGAGCAGCCGCACCAAAACCATTAGCACCACTCATCTGCATTCTGCCAATGTTAGCGCCATGCGAGGGAATTTGGAGACTATCTAGGGATTTGGGGGAAATTGGAAACCGTGAGGATAAGCTAATGGTCTGGAACTACTTATCGCGCTATATGTTGTATACGTCACACTGTTTATATATGTCATTTGTGTTAGTTATTACAACTTCACACACGATTTCTGAATCAATACGTGTGAGAAGACAATGTAGGTGAGACACGGTTGCCGTGACATAACCATATGTGATGTACTACCCTGTACATATAGGGCTGCAATATAATTGAGTTACAGTAATACCTAGTGGAAACAGCCACTCTACGGATATCCGTCAGAAAATAAAATAGCCGCTTTGTAGATAGAGATGGCGGTGGCCGAGGCAGCGACTACCAGACAAGAGGTCAATCCTCAGTCAATGGGCGGTGGCAGCATCATAGGAGGTCAATCCTCAGTCTACAGCGGGAGGTAGGAGGAGCTCAACCAGCAAGGTCGGCAGTGGCGTGATTGTAGCACATCCATCGCGGTCGATGGCGGGATAGTGGAGGTCGAACTTCAGGCGGTAGACGCACTAAGCTTTGCTCCTCAACCCTGTTGTCTCGGCGTGTCATTGCATCACGCTTCTCTGTGTTCTGGGTGGAGGTCGCCGCACGGCTAATTAATTAAGGTATTCTTTTCCTGAGTGACTTAATTAAGGTATTCAATTCCTAAGGGTATTGTTGTAGTACTCTGCATGTAAATTGACTGGCCATTAATTTTGTCATAGCATGTCTGGATAACAATGTGGAGCGCCCTCAGTAATTATGAAAATAAAATCTTGTGATTTATGCATGCATCTTTGGGCATGAGTTAATCTATGTATTAATGTTGTTGTTTTATTTTTAATTACCCTTCGTGTGGTGCTGACGGAACGAGCTGAATGGATGAAGAATTGGAGAAGCTCAAATTTTATCAATGGTGTGATGGAGTTCATGAATTTGGCTGAAAGTACAAAGAAGAGAATTGGTGATGAGGATTACATCCTGTGTCCATGCAGTCATTGTGCCAATATAGAGTAACATAAAGTTACAGATGTCGAGTGGCACTTACTCTCTCAGGGATTTATGGATGGATATACACGTTGGACCAGACACAGTGAAGAACATGTCATGGATAAATATACCCAGGGCTGCGAGATGCCCAACCCCGGTTGGTGTCACATGGATGTTGAATCTAACATCAGGGCTGAGGTGTCAAGCTACCAAGGGAACACCAGAAAGCCGAAACGCCCACTGGAAAACCAAGACGGGGACGCAGACGACGATGATGATCTTGATATGCTAGATTTTGCTGCTATGATTGTAGATTTCAAGGGCACAAAAAAGGATATGATTGGGTACAAGGATCTCCCAACCATTGCCGAGGACTCGAAGAAAGAATTGTATCCAGGTTGCAAAAAGAAATATTCCAAGTTGAGTGCCACCTTGGCACTTCTCAGATTTAAAGCAGCAAATGGTCTATCAAGCAAAGGCTTCACAGAGTTGTTAGGTCTTTTCAAAGAAATTCTTCCGAAAGATAATGTGCTCCACAGAAGCACAAACGAAGCGAAGAAAATTGTTTTCCATTGGAACTTGAAGTATAGAAGATACACACTTGTGCGAATGATTGTATATTGTACCATGGTGAGTACAAAGATTTGCGTGCAGGTCCCATATGCAAGCGTGCATGATACAAGCGCAAGAGAGCAAATGACAAGTAAAAATTGGACAACAAGATCAAGACAGGAATCTCATTCAAGGTTGTTTGGTATTTGCCTTTAATTCCAAGGTTGAGGCGTTTGTTTGCAAACCCTATAGAGGCAAAGTGGTTGTGGTGGCATCATGATGAGCGAACTACGGGTAAATATACGAGGCATCTGAAAGATGGGGCTCAGTGGGAATTAATCGACAACAAGTTTAAACACTTTGCTAAGGATCCTAGAAGTATAAAGCTCGGGGAGTGTACTGACGGGATGAATCCTTTTGGCAATATGAGCACTAAACAGAACACATGGCCGGTTCTTCTGTGATTATATGACCTAGCTCCTTGGTTGTGTGTGAAGAAAAAATACATTATGATGTCGATGATTATCCAAGGCCCGAAGCAACCTAGAAATGACATTGACATTTACTTTTAGCTACTGGTAGAAGAATTGCTCACAGTGTGGGTAAAAGAGCCTGCTGTAAAATGTTATGATGCTTACAAAAAGAAGATTTTTGATCTACATGCGATGCTGCTGCACAGCATTCAGGATATGCTGGCATTAGGAAACACATCTGGGCAGAAAGCAAAGGGAGATGTAGGGTGTGTCACATGCATGGGTAGGATAGCTAGCAGATTTCTTCCCAACTCGCGCAAAACCGTGTATTTGCATCATCGTAGGTTCTTACAGAGAAATGACCCATACCGAAAGATGAAAGCTAAATTTGATGGTACGATAGAGCTAGGTTTGGGCCCAAGACCTTATGCTGGGGAGGTGGTCCACAACATGGCTAAACAAATTAATGTTGTGCTTGGCAAGAAGCACGCTTTGACGGTGACACGCTTTGACGGTGAAACAAACACCCAGGAATCAAGTGTTTAAGAAGAAATCGGTGTTCTAGATATTACCTTACTGGAAGATTCTACATGTACGTCACTGTATCGATGTCATGAACGTAGAGAAGACCATATGTGAAAGCATCCTTAGTACTCTGCTCAAGATTAAAGGTAAAACAAAGGATGGTAACGATGCATGGCTCGATATACTTGGTGATCAATCAAAACACAAGAGTGAACCATAAGATGATGACAAATTCCTCCACGCTCGCCAGAGTTACAATTTTAGTACAAAAGAAGCAACAGAGTTCTTGAACTATTTGTTCTCAGTTAAGACATCCTCTTCCTACTCTGCAAACATCATAAGTCTCATGGATGTGAGCTTAGGTAAAATGAAGTTGGGACACATGAAGTCACATGATTGCCACTTAATGTTGACACAAATCCTCCCGGTGGCCATCAGGAATCTGATGGACAAAGATATAAGAAAGACACTCATTGAGCTCCGTGATTTCTTCAACAAACTATGGCTGAAATTTGTAGACCCTGAAGAGTTGGATCATATGCAAGAGGATATTGCAAGAATATTGTCCAGCCTAGAGATGTTTTTCCCACCGCCATTCTTTCATGTCATGGTCGATCTCATTGTGCACCTTGTCGATGAGATAAAGTGTTGTGGTCCTATGTTTCTTGACAACATGTATCCCTTCGAGCGGTTAATGGCACTACAAAAGAAATACACTTCCGCGATGATATGTGTTTGTCACAGTAGGTCACGTTTTCTGTCATGCATGTACATACATGTGATTTTATGATAGAATCAAGATAGTCATACCTGTGCTGTCGTAGAAGTGTTCCATGACATTACCAAAATTACCATCATGGTAGTGTCCACTTCCATGATGATAAATCGCGCGTCATAGAAGTGCTTTCGTCAAGGGTGACCGACACGTGGCATCCACCGTAACGGCTCGTCGTTAAGCTATCGGGTCCAGTTTTGGATCCGATAACCCGTTAATGGCTCGGGCCAATGGCGATTTTCCACGTGTAAAATTCTCATTGGCCGGAGGAAACACGTGTCTGCTCCTCGGTGGGCCAGATGTCGCCCGTCCATTGGAGGAGACGTGCCTACGATATGTCGACATGTGGCAGGGCCTAACAGAGGCCCATATAGGTTAAAAAGGCCGGCCCAGTCAAAGGCCCGTAGTACTTACTCAGGTACTAGTGGGTCATCCCAATAACGGCATGTTTAATAAAGGCCCATTTACGGCCCGAAGCCAGATCTGGCCCGTTAATTGTTCGTTGAATATTTGGGCTCAATTACAGCCCAGTGACTTTCGGGCTGTTAGAGGCCCGATGTAGACATGGGCCCATTTAAGCCCGGTGTGTCTTTCGGCCTGGGAATGGCACCTGCTACCCATGGGCCATATATGGTCCGACACAACACCCGGCCCACTAACGACCCATGATAAAGGTGGCAACAGTTCAGCCCAATGTGACTTTGGGCCTGTTAAAGGCCTGTCGTATAATTCGGACCGTTGATGCCTGTACTAAGCTATCGGCCTCTTAAAGGCCCATGATATCAATGGGCCAAGTAAGGCCTGAGATATGTTTCGGCCTGGTAACGACCAGTCATATACTGTGCCAAAAAAGGCCCGCTCTACATATTAGCCTGCTGAAGGCCCGTCGAGGACTAGTGAAAATTGAGGCCCAACATGCATTTCGGCCTGCTAAAGGCCCATGGTTTCTTCTGGGCCGTAATAGTCCAGTAGAATATTCAGCCTGTTAATGGCCCAACGCTACGTGGGCCAAACTAAGTGATGGGTCCACAAAAGGCCCAACAAAAATTTGGGTCGAATATAGGACGGAGTAAGTTGTGGGACTGGTGCAAAGTGTGGAGGCCCAAATCATTCGGGCCCAAGAAAGATGCAGGCTGGCCCAATTGTGGCCTGCTAAAAACCAGGCCCGTTAGAGGCGAATGTTTCAGCCCGGTCGACTACATCAGATTTTTTTCAGATAGCGAATGATGGCAGTAACTAGTAGGAATTAAGAACAAACCTACTCTATATACAATAAAGAAATTACGTCATAGTAACTTAGAATAAACCTACACTATACAATATAGTTCAAGAAAGGTTAGCCTTGCACGGGAACTGCTGCGCAAGCTGCTGAGCAAGGCTGTGAGACCGGCCTAGCATGTCGGTCATAGCTTCTAGGTGTAGCTATGTAGCAATGAGGTTCTCATTGGTGTTCTCCGCAATTTTTCTTAGAGATAGGACTTCAAGTCGAAGTTGAGTTGCAGAATGCCTTTCTGATAGAACTTGGGACTAAAGAAGTCGAACTGATCCAGTCAGGGAATTCTGCGAGCTTGTCTGACTGCTAGTCTCAAGTAACTTGAACACTGCATCAAGACAAGACTTTGGGGTTGTCTCTCTATCTTCAAGATGTTTTGCGTTCTTTGCTGCAATATATGTTGGGTTTGTCTCACAGCCTTCAGCAGACTTGTGCATGCCATCAGGCATATCATCCTGAAACAAGCAGAGAGATGATATGTTTTGCACGTGTATAAACAAAGATGATAACTGTGCTATCAATTCCATCCAATTTCAAATTAGAAAATAAAGAGTAAGTTCGAAATATCAATAGCATAATTTGGCATTGTTCATAATGCGGGGAGCTTCACCACACTACTGGATTACCATGTCAACATAACAAGCATAGATGAAGGGCAAAGACAATCATTGTATCTATTTTGGTTAATGTGCATGGCATGTTGTTCATATCATCAGCCACATCAGTAAGATAAAACAGGAGATGACAAGGTGCAACGTGGGCTGCTTCACCACACACTGGATTATAGATCCACAAAAACAAGCATACATATACGGAGTATTGAGTAATGTGTTTTACAAGTAAAACTTGGAACTTACAGTTCTTGCGAACATGCATTTTGATAGAAACAGCAAACTAAACAACAGTAAACGATAGGGAGTATGAGCAAATTAAACAGCAGTTGAGGGTAAAGGCTTTAGAAGGACTGACTTACACTCACAGTTAACACTTGCTTTATAATGCCCTTCTTCATGTCAAGGGAAGGATAACTCAAGAATTTCAGCACAAAATCTTCTTCATAAGCATTGCCTGTACTCTACATTTTGTAGAGAGTAATTATAGATATGATAATACTGGAAGGGATAGAGGATAATGAAGATAAGATGCAGATTGATGCTACATAATCAACTACCAATCCCTAGAAGTACAAGTGCTACAGGACAAAATTTACTGACAAGAGCAATGGGATACACTTCTGCACGGGCATGGTCTGTGTATTCAAATTTTTGGTAAGATTAAATATAGATCTGATCTTTTTTAGTAAATGGTGGGCGAGGGAGATAAGATGCAGAATGCTACACAATGAACCATTCCCTCTTCCCATGATACAAGAGTGTTTTGAACACTGGTGTACTGCACAAAATGTTCTTATATTATGGGACGAAGGGAGTAGCTGTTAATGTAAGTAAAGTGATAGACGACGTTCAGTCCTGACAAGAGGACTATAGAGCTAAACCTCTTAAAAAGCATTGGGTTGATTCTAAATTTATGTAAGAGTCCATACGGATCTTATAATGTCCACTAAATGGATGATGACGAGCCTAACATGTGCAGTGATGCTACATAATCAAACATCTATTAAAGTAAGTATGGTCATACAGGGCAAGAGGTACTCACAAGAGCAATGAGGTGTGCAGTATAGTTGGGAGATTTTGTGGTCCCTTGAGAATGAATGTTCTTCTGCTAACACTTTTCATACAAGTGAGACGTTAAGGGAAATGCAGAAATGTAGTTCAAATTGTGATGTGATATCATAGACAGTACCTTACGCTGCAGACAAGACCAATGTGTAACAAGATTATTCTAGTCACTGTCGGATAAATGTAGCACCGGAGACTTTACAGAAATTTCGTTTAGAGGCTTGCCATCAAAGTGCGCTTGCCTCAGGTAGGAAGGATACTTCATCGACGAGTGCTTGGAAAGTGCAACCAACCCTTGCTCGTCTTGACAATCCAGTTTGGTCCTCATCTATTTAAAAGAATGAAATCTTGTGTCTTGTGTCAGCAGAAACATATGCAGTAATTACCATGAATAATATTAGTACATTACTTACACGTAAGTTGCGGAGGAAGACTGGAAATTGTTCTGTGTCTGCGGTATAATCTTTCGATGAAGGAAAGATGCGCACAAAGTTCCTGACAACAATATAAGTGTCGGAGTAAATGACCACGGGTAGCCTTATCTGCTGCCCCTGGCGTTTCAAGACATCTGGCCGACTGCACCCCTCAAGCATCCAAGACGAAGGGCCGCCTTCCCGTGGCCGACTGGTCCAAGCGGCAGGCTGCTGGAAGGCGGCGAGGCTCAATGAGCGGTCCCCATGTGGGCCGACTCCTAGCAGGCGGCCATCAGAGTGGCCGACTCCTAGCAGGCAGCCCACCATGCACCCTCAAAGTCTGCACCCACATAACGACGACAAGACGGGGAGTGGCTACAGTGTAGCCTGCCACCCCCAAATCCTGGAGCGGGCGTGGCCACAGTGCAATGTACCGGGCAGCCATCCCTCGCTCGGTGCGGCACTATTGCCACGTTGACTATGACATCATCCATGGCAGAGCAGCAATGCTCCCATGACAGGCTGTCGGTACGGCTCGCAGGCGGAGGGCCCTACTTTCTAGTGAGATACCAGAAGGCGGCGTGACCAGACCAGTCGGCATAGGGGGAGGCCGGCTCCCAACAGCCAGCCCACCCCTCCCCTAGAAGTTTGTGCGCCATTAACCAGATAAGACGGGGCGCGGCTATAGTGAACGCCTGCCAGGCGGCGGCACTGTAGCCACGCTCGCCCCAACCAAGCCACCGTCATCAGGGGAAAGGCTATAGTAATGAGCAGGCGACAGGACCCATAGGCGGTGGGCCTAGCCTGTCAGCCTAGAGCCCGGAAACTGGCGGGACCCACCAGTCGGTGGGCCTTAGTGGCCGTCGAAGAAGCCAGCGGCCATAGACACTGATGGCATGGGTCCACACGCGGCTGAATTACCATTGTACCCCTGGGGGTAGGCCTATATAAACGCCCCAGGGAACCCATGCAAAGGGTTGATCTCTTAGAGTTTCCCACACACACATAGGGAGAGGAGTAGAGCTAGCCTTGCCCTTCTTCCTCCTCTAGCCGAACAGCTCAAGGAGCAACTTGTAGCTACTTGTTGATCTAGTGACCATGCGGAGACCCTGCAGAACAGGACTAGGGTTGTTATCTCCTAGGAGAGCCCCGAACCTAGGTAAGATTCGCCGGCGTGCATGTCTTTGCCTCATCCCGTTTTCAGGCACCGGCGACGTCTTACTAGCTCCCACAATGATTAGCCATCCTTTGGCATATGTCGCACCAACCACCCAACATTTGGCGCCCACCGTGGGGCTAGGTGCACCATCGTCCGGAGACCTGCTCTAGACGGGAACCATGTTCCTTCCCAGCGAGCGTAGCCAGCTCAGCACGCCCGATGGCGTTTGCACCGACGTGCTACTTGGCGTAGACGCCGCCTGTGCAGTGAGCTGCCTCGCCGATCTCATTAGCAAGATCCGCCTCTCCGACGAGCCCGCGACAGGCGCGGGTGCAGCCAGCTCCGAGAGCTGCCTCATTGACCTCCTTGGCAAGCTTGATATCGCACACAAGCCCACCTCCGACTTGGAGTCGATCGGCTCCACCGACCCGATGCTTCTCGAATCTGACACGGCATCCCTCGATGCCTTCCCCACCAACATGGTGGTCATCGACGACCCCATCCCTCGTGCCGACAGCAGCGGCAGCACTGTCACCGAGGTGCTCGTCATCAGCCATGGCGCAGCATCCGGCGCGGATGCCCCCAGCGTGCTGTAGGCGATGATACACGACCTGTCTGCACCCATCGCGGGCGACACCGACACCGAGACACTGGAGGCCCACCGCCTTGCGCTCATCGAGAGAGGCAAGAAGCTAGCCTCCATGAGACGCCTCACTGAGGCTTATCAGTGCGAGGTTGATCGTGCTGCCTGCGGCACGCCGGCTGCTGGAGGTCCAAGCCACCTGGGCGCGTGGTGCCTGCTACCTCTTGAGCACTGTGTTGGATTTCCCCGAAGAGGAGAGGATGACGCATCAAAGTAGCGTAAGTATTTCCCTCAGTTTTTGAAAACCAAGGTATCAATCCAGTAGGAGACCACGCACAAGTCCCCCGTACCTACACAAAACGATAGCTACTCGCAACCAACACGATTAGGGGTTGTCAATCCCTTCACAGTCACTTACGAGAGTGAGATCTGATAGAGATGATAAATAATATTTTTGGTATTTTCGATAGATAGATGCAAAGAGAAAAGTAAAAAGCAAAGTAAAAACAAAGCAAGTAAATAAATTGATAGAGATTGATATGATGAGAATAGACCCGGGGGCCATAGGTTTCACTAGTGGCTTCTCTCAAGAGCATATATATTCTACGGTGGGTGAACAAATTACTGTTGAGCAATTGCCAAAATTGAGCATAGTTATGAGTATATCTTGGTAATGATCATGTATATAGGCATCACGTCCGAGACAAGTAGATCGAAACAATTCTGCATCTACTACTATTACTCCACTCGTCGACCGCTATCCAGCATGCATCTAGAGTATTAAGTTAAAAACAGAGTAACGCCTTAAGCAAGATGACATGATGTACAGGGATAAATTCATGCAATATGATAAAAACCCCATCTTGTTATCCTCGATGGCAACAATACAATACGTGCCTTGCTGCCCCTTCTGTCACTGGGAAAGGACACCGCGAGATTGAACCCAAAGCTAAGCAATTCTCCCATTGCAAGAACTACCAATCTAGTTGGCCAAACCAAAAAGGATAATTCGAAGAGACTTGCAAAGATAACTCAATCATACATAAAAGAATTCAGAGAAGATTCAAATATTTTCCATAGATAATACTGGATCATAAACCCACAATTCATCGGTCTCAACAAACACACTGCAAAAATAAGAAGATTACATCGAATAGATCTCCACGAGAGAGGGGGAGAACATTGTATTGAGATCCAAAAAGAGAGAAGAAGCCATCTAGCTACTAGCTATGGACCCGAAGGTCTGAAGTAAACTACTCACACCTCATCGGAGGGGCTATGGTGTTGATGTAGAAGCCCTCTGTGGTGGATGCCCCCTCCGGCGGAGCTCCGAAATAGGCCCCAAGATGGGATCTCGTGGATACAGAAGGTTACAGCGGTGGAATTAGGTTTTTGGCTCATGTTCTGAACGTTTGGGGATACGTAGGTATATATAGGAGGAAGGAGTACGTCGGTGGAGCAACAGGGGGGCCACGAGGCAGGGGGCGCGCCCAGGGGGAGGGCGCGCCCCCACCCTCGTGACCGCCTCTGGCACTTCTTGGAGTAGGGTCCAAGTCTCCTGGATCACGTTCGATGAGAAAATCACATTCCCGAAGGTTTCATTCCGTTTGGACTCCATTTGATATTCCGTTTCTTCGAAACATTGAAATAGGCAAAAAACAGCAATTCTGGGCTGGGCCTCCGGTTAATAGGTTAGTCCCAAAAATAATATAAAAGTGGAAAATAAAGCCCAATATAGTCCAAAACAATAGATAAAGTGGCATGGAGCAATAAAAAATTATAGATACATTGGAGACGTACCAGGCATCCCCAAGCTTAATTCCTGCTCGTCCTCGAGTAGGTAAATGATAAAAAGAGAACTTTTGATGCGGAGTGATACTTTGGCATAATTTCAATGTAAATCTTCTTAATTGTGATATGGATATTCAGATTCGAAAGATTCAAGACAAAAGTTCATATTGACACAAAAATAATAATACTTCAAGCATACTAATCAAAGCAATCATGTCTTCTCAAAATAACATGGCAAAAGAAAGTTCATCCCTACAAAATCTTATAGCTAGGCTATGCTTCATTTTCATCACACAAATATGTTCCCAACTTCTATACCCCCGATTACAAGCCAAGCAATTGTTTCATACTTAAATAATCTCAAACTTTTTCAACCTTCACGCAATACATGAGCGTGAGCCATGGATATAGCACTATGGGTGGAATAGAATATGATGATGGGGATTGTGTGGAGAAGACAAAAAAGGAGAAATTCTCATATTGATGAGGATAATCAATGGGCTATGGATATGCCCATCAATTGATGTCAACATGACGAGTAGGGATTGCCATGCAACAGATGCACTAGAGCTATGAATGCTCAACAAAAGAAAACTAGTGGGTGTGCATCCAACTCGCTTGCTCATGAAGACCTAGGGCATTTGAGGAAGCCCATCATAGGAATATACAAGCCAAGTTCTATAATGAAAAATTCCCACTAGTATATAAAAGACAACTTATGAGACTCATTACATGAAGAACAAGGTGCTACTTTGAAGCACAATATATGAGACTCACTACATGAAGAACAAGGTGCTACTTTGAAGCACAAGTGTGGAAAAAGAGATAGAGCATTGCCCTTTTTAT
Source organism: Triticum aestivum (assembly GCF_018294505.1). Lineage (NCBI taxonomy): Eukaryota > Viridiplantae > Streptophyta > Magnoliopsida > Poales > Poaceae > Triticum > Triticum aestivum. The sequence goes on along the minus strand of NC_057795.1, from coordinate 313,223,537 downwards.
TTATTTTCTTCTTCTTTTTTTCTTTTCTCTTTTTTTTGGGCATTTCCTTTTTTTGGCCTTTTTTTGTTTTTGGGCAATGCTCTAATAATGATGATCATCACACTTCTATTGATTACAACATAAGGATTACAACGCGAAACTTAGAACAAGATATGACTCTATATGAATGCCTTCGGCAGTGTACCGGGATGGTGCAATGAATCAAGAGTGACAAGTATGAAAAATAATGCATGGTGGCTTTGCCACAAATACGATGTCAACTACGTAATCATGCAATGGCAATATGACAAAAGTAATGTATGTCATGATGATGATGATGGAAGTTGCATGGCAATATATCTCGGAATGGCTATGGAAATGCCATGATAGGTAGGTATGGTGGCTATTTTGAGGAAGATAAAAGGAGGTTTATATGTGATAGAGCGTATCGTATCACGGGGTTTGGATGCACCGGCGAAGTTTGCACCAACTCTCAAGGTGAGAAAGGGCAATGCACGGCACCGAAGAGGCTAGCAAAGGTGGAAAGGTGAGAGTGCGTATAATCCATGGACTCAACATTAGTCAAAAGAACTCATATACTTATTGCAAACATTTAGAAGCCATCAAAAATCAAGTACTATGTGCATGCTCCTAGGGGGATAGATTGGTAGGAAAAGACCATCGCTCGTCCCCGACCATCACTCATAAGGATGCAAAAGCCAGGTACACTTCATGTTTCAAATTTGTTACACAACTTTAACCATACGTGCATGCTATGGGACTTGCCAACTTCAACACAAGCATTCTTTGAATTCATAATTACCCAACTAGCACGACTTTGATATTATCACCTCCATATCTCAAAACAATTATCAAGCATCAAACTTATCTTAGTATTCAACGCACTCAAAAGAAAGTTTCACATATCTTGAACACCAAGTATATTAACATTAAGCAAATTACCATGCTAATAACGAATCTCAAAATAATCTAAGTGAAGCATGAGAGATCAATAGTTTCTTTAAAACAAATCCACCACCGTGCTCTAAAAGATATAAGTGAAGCACTATGAGCAAAACTTATCACGCTCAAAAGATAAGTGAAGCACTATGAGCAAAACTATCAAGCTCAAAAGATATAAGTGAAGCACATAGAGTATTCTAACAAATTCCAATTCATATATGGCTCTCTCAAAAGGTGTGTATAGCAAGGATGATTTTGGTAGACTAACAAGCAAAGACGCAAATATACAAGATGCTCCAAGCAAAACACATATCATGTGGTGAATAAAAATATAGCTCCAAGTAAATTACCGATGGAAGTGGACGAAAGAGGGGATGCCTTCCTGGGCATCCCCAAGCTTTGACTTTTTGGTGTCCTTGGATTATCTTGGAGGTGCCATGGGCATACCCAAGCTTAGGCTCTTGCCACTCCTTGTTCCATAATCCATCAAAAGAATTCACCCAAAACTTGAAAACTTCACAACACAAAACTCAACAGAAATCTCGTGAGCTCCGTTAGATAAAGAAAACAAAAGACTACTTCAAGGTACTGTAATAAACTCATTCTTTATTTATATTGGTATTAAACCTACTGTATTCCAACATCTCTATGGATTATAAACTAATTTACTAGCCATAGATTCATCAAAATAAGCAAACAACACACGTAAAACAGAATCTGTCAAAAACAGAACAGTCTGTAGCAATCTGTAACTAACGCAAACTTCTGGAACTCTAAAAATTATACAAAAATAGGAAGTCCTGGATAATTTGTTTATTGTACAGAAGCAAAAAGAATCAACGCAAAAGCACGATCCTGTGATTTAACAAAATTATATTCGTGCCCGCAAAGTTTCTGTTTTTCAACAGAATCAAATCAACTATCATCGTAGGTTATCCTATAGGTTCTACTTGGTACAACCACTAATTAAAAGATAAAACCACATCCAAACAGAAGCTAGATGGATTATTTATTCCTAAACAGAAGCAAAAACAAAAAACAGAAAATAAAATTGGGTTGTCTCCCAACAAGCGCTATCGTTTAACGCCCCTAGCTAGGCATAAAAGCAAGGATAGATCTAGGTATTGCCATCTTTAGTAGGCAATTCTTCAATGAGGCATCTACCTCCTTTAGAATTTTCTTTCTTTCTAGTAATTGTCAAATTTTCAGGCAAAAGATCGAAAATTTCGTTCATAGCAAAAGGTTCCTTAATGATGGTAAAAAGATTGGGATGAACACTTATAAATTTAAGATCCGCAGTTTCCTTACTAGATAATTCACCCTTATTCTTAGGAACATAAACGAGCTTAGTATTTTTAGTAGACGAGCTTGGAGTGTTTTGTACGGAAGAAAAAGCGGTTCCCAAGTTGGTAATGATACCCTCAAGTTTATCGATTCTTGTGGAGTCTAGATTTATTTTCTCATTTACTATGGGTTCTTTTTCTTTAATATTTTTCAAAGTCATTCCTACCTTAGATCCATATTGGGTAATTTGATTGTGGATGTTTTTATCAAGATTTTCAATTGATTCAATGGTAGCAACTTTATTCTCAATAATTTCAAGTCTTTGCAGAACATGCTCCAAAGTTAACGTAGTTCCATTAATCAAAAGAGGTGGTGAGCCAAATAAATCTATTAAAGCATTATAAGAATCAAAAGTATGGTACCCAAGAAATTCCCTCCGGTAATGGTATCAAGGATATATCTTTACCAAGGATTAGCACCTACGTAAAAATTACGCAGAAGAACTGACGTAGATTGCTTCCTGGTAGATCTATTTTGAGTATTGCAAATTCTATACCAAGCGTCTTTCAGATTTTCTCCCTCCCTTTGCTTAAAATTTAGAACTTCATTTTCGAGAGATAACGGAGAAGATATGAGACTAGTCATGATGATAAGCAAGCAAACTAGCACACGAGCAAACAGAAAGGTAACGGGAAAAGGCAAACGGGAAAGAGAGGAGGATATTGGGAAAGAGAGGGCGAATAAAACGGCAAGGGTGAAGTGGGGGAGAGGAAAACGAGAGGCAAATGGAAAATAATGTAATGCGAGAGATAGGGATTGTGATGGATACTTGGTATGGTTGACTTGCTTGCGTGAGCCTCCCCGACAACGGCGCCAGAAATTCTTCTTGCTACCTCTTGAGCACTGCGTTGGATTTCACCGAAGAGGAGAGGATGATGCAGCAAAGTAGCGTAAGTATTTCCCTCAGTTTTTGAGAATCAAGGTATCAATCCAGTTGGAGACCACGCACAAGTCCCTCGTACCTACACAAAACGATAGCTACTCGCAACCAACGCGATTAGGGGTTGTCAATCCCATCACGTTCACTTACGAGAGTGAGATCTGATAGAGATGATAAATAATATTTTTGGTATTTTTGATAGATAGATGCAAAGTGAAAAGTAAAAGGCAAAGTAAAAACAAAGCAAGTAAATAAATTGATAGAGATTGATATGATGAGAATAGACCCGGGGGCTATAGATTTCACTAATGGCTTCTCTCAAGAGCATAGATATTCTATGGTGGGTGAACAAATTACTGTTGAGCAATTGACAGAATTGAGCATAGTTATGAGTATATCTAGGTAATGATTATGTATATAGGCATCACGTCTGAGACAAGTAGATCAAAACGATTCTGCATCTACTACTATTACTCCACTCATCAACCGCTATCCAGCATGCATCTAGAGTATTAAGTTAAAAACAGAGTAACGCCTTAAGCAAGATGACATGATGTACAGGGATAAATTCATGCAATATGATAAAAACCCCATCTTTTTATCCTCGATTGCAACAATACAATACGTGCCTTGCTGCCCCTTCTGTCACTGGGAAAGGACACCGCAAGATTGAACCCAAAGCTAAGCACTTCTCCCATTGCAAGAACTACCAATCTAGTTGGCCAAACCAAAAAGGATAATTCGAAGAGACTTGCAAAGATAACTCAATCACACATAAAAGAATTCAGAGAAGATTCAAATATTTTCCATAGATAATACTGGATCGTAAACCCACAATTCATCGGTCTCAACAAACACACCGCAAAAAGAAGAAGATTACATCGAATAGATCTCCACGAGAGAGGGGGAGAACATTGTATTGAGATCCAAAAAGAGAGAAGATGCCATCTAGCTACTAGCTATGGACCCGAAGGTCTGAAGTAAACTACTCACACTTCATCGGAGGGGCTATGGTGTTGATGTAGAAGCCCTCCGTGGTGGATGCCCCCTCCGGCGGAGCTCCAGAACAGGCCCCAAGATGGGATCTCGTGGATACAGAAGGTTGCGGCGGTGGAATTAGGTTTTTGGCTCCTGTTCTGATCGTTTGGGGATACGTAGGTATATATAGGAGGAAGGAGTACGTCGGTGGAGCAACAGGGGGCCACGAGGCAGGGGGCGCGCCCAGGGGGGAGGGCGCGCCCCCACCCTCGTGACCACCTCTGGCACTTCTTGGAGTAGGGTCCAAGTCTCCTGGATCACGTTCGGTGAGAAAATCACGTTCCCAAAGGTTTCATTCCGTTTGGACTCCGTTTGATATTCCATTTCTTTGAAACATTGAAATAGGCAAAAAAACAGCAATTCTGGGCTGGGCCTCCGGTTAATAGGTTAGTCCCAAAAATAATATAAAAGTGGAAAATAAAGCCCAATATAGTCCAAAACAGTAGATAAAGTGGCATGGAGCAATCAAAAATTATAGATACGTTGGAGACGTATCAGGGCCGCTATCGCCAGCATGCTGTGGGCCGACCGCCCAGTGTACGACACGCCCATCGAGAACCTGCATGTTTCCCAGGTGGCAGCAGACGAGCTAGAGAACCTGGACGGAGACGAACGATGCTACGTGACAGAGCACGCCTAGCAGCTCATCGACGCGGCTGTCGTGCGGCATGAAGTCGGCGCCCGCGCTGAGAATCCTCCCCTCCGCTGAGAGCATGGCGCGACCTCCCGGACACCGACTGCAGGCGGCGCCCGCGAGCGAAAAGACAAAGAGTCGGCTGCTAGCTGTAGTCGGACGCGCATCAGCATTGAGTGTGACGAAGAAGGCCGCCCACGAGCCTTGGAGCGGCGAGGTTATGACCGGCCTCCTCCACCTCGCAGGGAGAGATATCCCTCCCCGCCGCTTGTTGAGCACCCGATGCTCAGCGGCCGGCTGGGCCACCGCGAAGGAATCAGAGAAAACGATACCCGCCATCGGATCGACCACCTGGCGTGATCCCTGGCGCTAGAAGAAAAGGATGCAGTCGGCCCGCCTTGTTTTGGCCCCGCATTCGCGACGAGCCCTTCCCCAAAGGGTTCTCGCTCCCAAAAGACACGCCCAAGTGCAACGGCTCGGTGAAGTCGAAAGACTGGCTGATCGACTACTCCACTGCAGTCAGCATAGCAAACGTCAACAGGCGCGTTGCCATGAAGTACGTCCCCCTCATGCTTCAAGGCATGGCACGCACCTCGCTGAACAGCCTCAAGCCCTACAGCGTCAACAGCTGGGTAGATTTCACTAAGGTCTTCATCCGCAATTTCACCAGCATGTACAAGCTGGCGCCCAAGCCTCGCCAACTCTCTCTATGCGTCCAAGGCCCAGCCGAGTCCAGTCGTGACTACCTGACGCGTTGGGACGAGCTCTGCAACTCCTGCAAGGGAGTGCATGAGGTGCAAGCTATAGAGTACTTCACTGTCAGGTGCAGAGAAGGCACCCTCCTGAAGCACCCACTCCTCTGCAAGGAGCCGGCTACACTCGACGAGATGTTGATCATAGCAGACAAGTACGCTACTGTCGACTCCTTGATGAGGACGGAGCTTCAGGTGGACGCCTCTAGGAAGGTGCTCCCTCCGGCTCCTCGAATGCCGGCTGGTGATACCAGTCGGTGCCCACAGCAGAACAACAACAAATGCAAGGCCCCGATGCCGGCTTCCACCAGCCGACAGGTGGCAACAGTTGAAGATCAACAGCCAGAAGGGCAGCCCATACCCAAGCGTCAGAAAGGCGTCAAGCCGGCTTGGCAGCTCGCTTTCTCCTACGAGCAAACCCTTGATGTCCCCCTGCAAGTTCCACAGCAGCGCCAAGCCGTCCAATCACACAACCCGGAAGTGCCACTGGCTCACCCGAATCTCCAAAGGCGAGGGGCTGCTGCCTCCTCCGCCTGCTAGCCAGCCGCCTCCGGCTCCTCAGCAGCCGGCGGCCTATCCAGCAGTCAGTGCCATCCAAGACAAGTTCCCCGAAGAGCAGGCAGCCTATGTCATCTTCACGAGCCAAGCTGATGGCAGGCGCAGCCGGCGTCGGCAACATCAAGAGGTCAACGCTGTCGCTTCCAAGGTTCCAGAGTTCATGCACTAGTCTGAGAAGCTCATCAACTGGAGCCGAGCTGACCACCCGTAGGTGATGCCTTCTCCAGGTTCCTATGCCATGGTGTTGGATGCCACCTTTGCAACAAAGAGGCAAGCTGCTCGTTTCTCCCGAGTCCTGCTAGATGGCTGTAGTAGCATCAACATTCTTTACCACGATACCATGGAGAAGTTAAACATGAAGTCAAAGCAACGCTTGCCTAGTCAAACCGTCTTCCATGGCATTGTACCCGACCTCTCCTGCTCACTAATCGGCAAGATCAAGATAGATGTCCTCTTTGGAGATAGAGATCACTTCCACCGCGAAGCAGTTTGGTTTGAAATAGTGGACCTAGAGAGCCCCTATCATGCATTACTTGGCCGACCTGCTCTGGCCAAGTTCATGGCTATACCCCACTACGCCTACCTCAAGATGAAGATGCCAAGCACCAAGGGCATCATCACCATAGTCGGAGACTACAAGAAATAATCCGCCTGCGCTGCAGCCAGCAGCCGGCTGGCCGAGTCCCTTGTGATTGTTGTAGAGAAGAAGATCCTTGAATGGGTTGTGGCCATGGCCGGCAAGCAGCCGGACTTGTCACCAGACCCCAAGGAGTCGGAAACTCAGGGCTCCTTTCAGCCGGCCAAGGAAACCAAGAAGATACCTTTGGACCCGGACCACCCGGAGAGGTTCGCTCTTGTAGGAACCAACCTTGACAGCAAATAGAAAAGCGAGCTTGCCGATTTCCTCCATGAGAATCGGGATATCTTTGCATGGTACCCCATGGACATGTCGGGTGTTCCGACGGATTTCGCCGAGCACAAGCTACATGTCAGAGCAGATGCAAAACCAGTCAAGCAACTCCTCCGTCGGCTGTCGGAGGAGAAGATAAGAATTGTTCGTGAAGAGATATCCCGACTTCTAGCAGCCGGCTTCATTATGAAAGTGTTCTTTCCAGAATGGCTTGCCAACCCAGTCCTTGTACTGAAGAAGAACAACAAGTGGCGCATGTGTATTGATTATACCAGCCTCAACAAAGCCTACCCCAAAGATCCATTTGCCTTGCCTCGTATTGACCAAGTGATAGACTCCACAGCCGGATGCGAGCTATTGAGTTTCTTGGATGCATACTCAGGGTACCACCAGATCAAGTTGGACACGGCGGACCGCCTAAAGACCGCCTTCATCACACCTTTCGGAGTCTTCTGCTACCTGACCATGACATTCGGCTTGAGAAAAGCCGGTGCCACTTTTCAGCGTTACATGCAGAATTGCCTCGAATTTGGTAACCCCAAAGTAACCATGATATATTAGTACAATATTCTCATGGTCTAAGGAACTAAGTAAACATTAACACTTTATATGAAAATGTCGATAACATAATACCAATGTGATATCGCATTAATTCATAAGTTGGATCTATCCAACTCCATTGTTCTGATAACAAGGTTCTCTCATTATTGATAGCATCCTGAAAATGTTCATGATCAGGAAAACAAGATCACCATCAATACATGAACTAGTCTTAGAGGCATGACTAGGGATGATATTGGTGGTATGTTTCCACACATTCGATTGAGTTTTCCTCCAAATCTCATATTCAAGAATCAATGCAATTATATTAGCACATAAATTTAAACTTAATTATGAACGTGAAAATAAAACACTACATTTATTATTGCATGTAGGGCATATTTCCAACAGCCCTCTTGAGGTGCAATACTTGAGACTATATAACATTTGTTAGACATAACTTTCTAATAATGGCCCATGTCCTAGGTCGTGTCTAGACTGATGTCTCTTTCTGCAGGCACATCCTTGGATCTTGCCTCCAAGCGTGGAATGTGCTACCCATACTCTTAAGGGAGGCACTAGGGATCAGTATGCATTGTATCAGACTAGTCATCCACCGTAGGATGAGAACCATGATGACCATCGGATTCAGCATGCACGGCCCCACGCTTAGCACCATAATTTGCATGCAGCATGCGTGATTCCGCACTAATTGCGACCAATTTATTTCCTAAACTAGTACCATGAATCAGGGCATGTCAAATTTATTAGGCGCCATGCTTTTCATGCACGCGATTTGCTTCCATACAATTTGTTTCCAACCCTTATTTCGGAAAAAACTTTAATTGCGGTGTACACTTGACCCTGTTTTCCGGCCAGCCTATGAAATTGTTTCCATGGAAAGATATGCTTCCATCGGGTTAAATTTTGTTTGCTTCAGTCAGCCAATTTTTTTGCTTCCACAGCAAATGACGATTGCTTCGATCTAGTTTGATTGTATTTGTGTCCAGTGTATGCAAAGAAAAAATATGTTTCAATAGACTAGAAAATTATTTCTGAGTGTACCATATAAAAGAGCTCTCGACAAGATACAAATTTGTTTCCATTTAATACTACTTATTAGAATTTGGTTCCGAAGCAACGGGACATTATTTCCCATCTGGTTGAATTTTGTGCTTCGGTCGATTGCACAAAGTGCGTCCATGGCAACAGGCAACCATTTCGATCTAGTTAGAATTTGTGTATTTCAGCCGTCCATAAAATATTGCATCCATTGTAACGAGTGATTGCTTCGATCTATTTAGAACTTTATAGTTTCGACAGGTCATATAAATTGCTTCTACGGTCACAACAACCGGAATTGCTCACAAATGTAGGCTTGACAACAGCAAACAGCGACGTAGGGGACAAGCTGGCAACGTCATGGAATTTAGTATTTGCATGGATTAAATTGGGACTTTGCTTCCAAAGAATTTTGTATTTGCATCCTAAGAAACGAAAATTTGCTTCTGAAGAATTAGGATTTGCTCTAAAAAAATGAAGATTTGCTTGCATACAACAAAAAATGACGCATATGATTAGGATTTGCTCCCACGATATACATTTTGTTCCAAAATCATTATGATACTATAGTTTCATATATCAGAGAACTGCTTCCATAGAAGCATATATTTGTTTACATAAAAATGGAAGAAATATAGACTGCATGGGAATATGTTTTCACGATGGTGAAACACTTGTCTCAGTTAAGCGTACAATTTGCTTTCATGGTGATCTTGAAGCACTGCACCATCTACGGTAGTGACACGAACTGCGCGGAAAAGTGCCAAGACCTTGTCTCTCGCCCCGTGGCTTATGGACGTGCTACATCTTACTACCTTCTTTTGTGCTTCCTGCAATCCGGGACATATTCATGCAACGGTGTTAACATAGTTCGATGAAGAAATCCAAGAACGATGGAGAAGAGCTCTTGAAATAATGAAAATATCCTGATGGAGAAAAGAACAATACAGACTATAATCCTCCATTCATTTATGATGAATGAAGGATACGTGCAATCCAAATTCAATCTAATGCTTCACCCTCGTCACCTACTTGCGCATGTGATGCTGACTTGATGAGATACAACATCGCATGATAAGTCACCCTCCTGCATGTCGTGAGAGCTCCTTGCTGACCTCGTTCCCAAACCAGACGGCCCTCCGGCAAGGTGGTTCAGACAATCTTGGTGGAGTTCTCGGCGGCGTGGAAGTTTACAAGCTCGTCCCTGAGCAGGTGTCCGGTCAGTCCCCGCGCCGACGAGGGACGAGATGACGCACCGACGAGATGGAACGGAGGCGGTAGATGGGATAGCCAAGAATTCATACCGGGGGGGGGGGGGGGGGGGGGGGGGGGGGGGGGCAGAAAATCAGGGAGGCAGTTAATCAGGGAGAGATTACGGGGGTGGGCCAGAAAATCAGGAGATTAGTATCTGGCGCATTATTTGAGTACATCTCTCAGCCGTGAGATAAAATACTAATCGACGGCTTGTAACTGGTCTGACGAATGCCTCTCCTCAGACGACTGTAGAGAAGTGTTTCCCTACTCTTAAAGCCTATACAACTATCACAAGAGACAAACATATTTAGATGAAATTTACGCCCGAATGAAATGAATTTTGAAATCTTTATACTCTACTATTGCCAATAGTGAACATTCTTTATGTGCATAATAATAATAATAATAATAATAATAATAAAACAACTAAATGCACATCTTAGGATGAAGGCTTTTCGTTTTAAACTGGAGAGTGGTCTTGACTAGAGATAACCTTGTATGTCGAAATTGGCAAGGTAGTAAACGTGGTGTCCTTTGCCATCATGACGAGTCTACGAAACACATATATGAGGAATGCAAGTTTGCTCATATGGTGTTGTCTATTGTTGAGGTAGGTTTTTACCTATACCATCATGTACTGTGTGTAACATGTTTGGTAACTAGTTGAGGTGTCTTGATATTTTTTCCACACATCCTTGTGAGAGGGGTTGCCTTTTGTTGGGCTATATGGCTTTCCAGGAATGACATTGAATTAACAAAAATGGGTTATATCTCTGTACATTATCCATTTATGTATACATTGGCTCTGTATATGGTCTATCCTCATAAGATGTCGGAGGATAGGAACCACTATATGAGGAATCTACCCGGTTGGAGCATACATGCACGTAGATTATCTTCAATCATAGATGGTGGTGTGAACTCGGTGGTTTTGACCTGGTGGGTGCACTAAACCGTAAAGTGTCCCTATTCCTACATATCAAGCAGGGGTAGTGACCAGACAAGCAACTTCGAAACGACTGAGCCAATGACAGGTGAAGCACATGACCCAGACACCTTCCCACTCTTGGCCGGCGGGTTGGGGGGGGGGGGGCTTGAGACATGATTAGGTTCGCGGGGTTTGAACTTCTGCTTGTTAAAGTTGTTGTTGTTGGAGTTATTGTACGAGGAACCCATAGATTTGGCCTTGTCATTGAAGTTGGTATTGTGGTACCTGGGATTGGAGACAACACCCTCTGAGCGCCCTTCAGACAACCAAGAGGAGTACACTGCCAGGTTGCGCCGCTCCTCCTCCTTGTACCATGGAGGTGGAGACCCTCGCCTCTCGTGGTCACGAGGCTCGCGTTCCCTCTATTTTTGTTGGAGCTATGAACACAGCTTTGCCTCGTACCGATAAGATTCTTCCTCCTCGTCAGTGTCGCGCTCAAAAAGTCGCTTGCCATTGTAGTTCTGGTTGGCCGAGCCGCCACAGGAGTGATCCATGAGCACGATCTCAGTGAATGGGCGAGAGAGGGGAGGTGGATCTGGGAGCGAGCAAAGGCGTCGAGCAACGCACTTCTAAAGCAAAAACATGAAACCCTATAAATGGGTGAGGTTTAGGATCTTCTGCATGGACTTTTGAATTGACCGGTAAATCTTAGAGGAACAGTCTGATCTTAATAGTTGTTGTTTTTAACACAGTACAGACGTAAGTTCTCATACATACGCGAATACACTCACCCTTTATGAACACACACACACATACCCTACCCCTATGAGCACCTTCGAGAGACTGAGCCGTCATATCGTATTGAGATTTACGAAGTCACCGTAGGCGCCTCGTCATCGACAGGAACGTCTACTCCCATTGAAAGCGCATCGTCGGAAATCTTGAAATAAATCTAAGAATAGTGCGAGCATAAGGACTTGTACCCTCGTGGACTGGGAATATCACTGTGCCTCTAACCATCCAACCACAGATTGTTTCACTAATAGTTGTTAAAATATGAGCGTGAGAAGGATGTACGAACTAAAACAACCGCTATATGCGAACCAACCTATGGTTGGATGGTTAAATGGATTGTGTTCTCCCCAGCCCATCAGGGTTCAAGTCGTGGTGCTCGCATTTATTTCGGGATTTCCAGCGATGCGCATTCGGTGGGAGGAGACGTTTCCGTCGACAACGAGGTGCGTACGGTGATTTCGTAAATTTCAAGATGATATGCTGGCTCAGTCTTGCGAAGGTTCTAGGGGTAGTTGTGCGTGTGTGCGTTCATACGGGTGAATGTATACGCGTGTATATGAGCGCTTGCGTCCGTACTGTGTTAAGAAAACAGTCGCTATATGTGGAAAAACAACATGTGGAATTCCATGTAGGTGGAACGTACAACGTACGTGCTGGCAGGGCCGGCCCTGGGGCATGGGCGGTGGGGCGGCGGCCCAGGGCCCCGCCGGGTGGGGGGCCCATGATGCAGTGTATATACATACTAATGCCCAGCAAAAAAATGTAAAAAAACGAGATGGGCTAGGGCGTGAGGCCCATGCGATCGGTTACAAAGCGTTACGCTAGCGCCAGCGATCGGTACCGGCTGCTCATTTTATTTTCCTTCGTCTGGAGTCTGGACTGTTGGTCTCTAATCTTTTCGTCCTGCCTGCCGCTCGGCGCTCGGCGCCTTGCCGTCTCGGCCGCCGCCGGCTTGCCGCTGTGCGCGCCGCATAGCAGTCCGGTAACCCAAAGTCTGCAACGAGCCAATGAGGTAATCCATGATCCATTCCACCCGTCAGTTTCTTCAGCCCGTATATGTATCCATGATCCATCCATGTTCCTGATGACCTAATCCGTTCCACCAGATCCCAATTTGACAATTTCAGTAGTATGTATGTATTCAACTATCCACATGTATGTCTAGGGTTCCAATCATCCGATTATAAATTCTTAATTCTTTGTATCCTTTTTTCTTCATGATTTTAAGACATTATCCTGCCATGTTGCCTAAGAAGAAGATGTTGGTGCTGAAAAAAGGAGTAAAAAAAAGAAAGTATTATTGCATCAAGAAATGTCTGAAGAAACTTTTTTTGAAGCACTGAAGTATTATTGTTGCCGATGGAGTCAGTTGAATTTGGTTCTTATTTGAGATAATCATGGCATGTTAGTTTTATTTTGCCATCCTTTTAGTATTATTGTTGTCGATGGAGTCGGTTCGAATTTAGTTATTATTGTTGTTGATGAAGTCAATTGAATTATTATAGTCAAATTTGGTTGAAATTTATATAAAGGCCCATGTCACCGAGTTCGCCTAGGGCCTTTCAAAGCACAGGGCCGGCCCTGCGTGCTGGCCGCTGGATAATGCCGACGCCGAAAATCAGTCAACGTGTTCTGCGGTTGCGCTCGGCTGATCCGTCTATCCATCCATTGGCGCACGTCGAATCGAACGCGCGAGGCACTGAATCCCACCGTGCCCGGTCGAGCTCATCGTACGCGCGCAGCAGCTGGAAGCTAGCACGCGTCGGCGTGCGCAGGTACGTGCGTGTTGTGACCTAGTGATAACAGCGTGACGGGTCCGTGCCACGGCTCAGGCTGCTTACTATTTATGCGCGATCCGCGTTACTATTCCGAGTGGCGACAGGAGGCGCGCGAGGGGCGGACGGATGGACGAGACGGCTCCATGGTTTTCATAGCCACCACCACCAGTAACTTTTATTTTTACTACATATATATACTTCCTCCTTTTCATATTATAAAAATATTATTTAAGCTAACAAAGCTTGAGAAACGTTCTTATATTATGAGATGGAGGAAGTAACAAATATACACGTGCATTACAATGAGAGAAAAAATTGTTGATTCCGTGTCTCTAGCCTATGGACATACGAGAATATAACACTTCATTTTGTAGCTTCATATTCTTTGTCTAGTTGTATATATGATATATCATAAGAAATGCCGACAAATAATACTACAACAATCAATTATTATTAATAATGTGATGCCGTATGAGATCCATTAACTTTGATCATGCAAGTCAAAGACAATACTGGTCCAAAATAATTCATATGTCAAGAGAAGCTAAATTCCAATATATTGAGTTAGCATTTGTCGTACCGAAGGTAGTGGGACAACTGTACAAGTCTTTACCATATAATTCTTCGCACGAATCTGATCTTTGATTTTTTTATTATCTAAGATTACCAATGTGGTCGCGGCCACTTCGGCTTAGTATTCGTCTGCAGGTGCCTCCTCGCCGGCCTTGGCACGCTTGAGGGGGCCATCAGCAGAGATCCGCCGTAGGACCGAGGCTGGCATAGAAGAACGATGGCGGCCTCGGGCTGCAACGCTTGGAGCGCGCGTGGAGGCGACGATCGTGGAACAATCGGATTGGGACGACGCGTTTTTCTTTTCAACCGTTGCATGGGCACGTGGGCTCGGGAGTTTTTCGTTGTTTGTCGGGACTTTTTTGTCGGCTGGTTTTGCGTGGGTGGGTTGGTTTCCCCGATTTTCTTTTCTACTGTCTTTTTTTGTGCGAGATCTAAGGTGTGGTGAGACGTCGAACAAAACCCCTAGAAAATCGGATAAACTTGTACAAGCGGGTTGAGGGCTGTGATGGATAGGGAATTAAAAGATCCTACTAGAAGGAAGCTTTCTTGGTTCTCTTCAAATAGACTCCCATCCCGCTTTATAAATAAAGCAACCAACCAGTCCAACACAAAGAGTAGTAACATACCGCCACACATAGTCCATTGGGGCCATAACACAAGTAAGCCTAAAGAAATAAAATAGAAAGCATAAAACAAGACCACCAAGTGGTCACCACGTCAAGAGGTTGCCGGCGAAGCTAGCCGACGAGCCGTATTATGTAATGCATCCAGCATCCGCCCTAGGCGCTCCTGATCCCGCTGTCTAGCCAGCGAGTTCCAGTGTTGCAGGAATGCAAGAAATATGAAGAAAGAGTCACAGGTGCGTCGCAGAAAGATCCTCTCAATCGCCATCTTATTAAGCGTAGCAGCCAGAATAGGCATCTTTGTTTTCCGGTCTGCATTGCTCTGGCCTGAAGGAAGCTGGCAAGATCCGCCGCCTCCCAATCAGCCCGAGGGCCTCACGGACAAATCTCCACAACGATCTAGCCGTCGTGCAGGAGAAGAGGATGTGGGTCCCATTCTCGAAAACACCACACAAGGGGCACAACCCATTACCCGGGGTGTGCCGCTTGAGCACCTCTGTCCCAGTCAAGAGGCGACCCCTCAACAGTTGCTAGACAACGAATTTCATCTTCAAAGGGAGAGGCACCTTCCAATGGGGCGCGACACACTGAATCGTTGGTCGCCGGCACATCGCATGATATGCTAAGGCCACAGAAAAATCTCCTGAGGGACAAAGAAGCCATTGCGCAGAGTGAGAGTCATTGGACCACTCTAACGCCTCCACCGGGTGAAATGAACGACGAAACAATATGTTCCATTGTCCATTTTGGACCGCCTCTAAGACTAATAGCAACAGATTCACACAGATGGCAAACAAGTCAGGGAACCCCGTGCAAAGAGGGGTTCCATCCACCCAACTATCTAACCAAAGCAAGGCCCATCAGCCATTCCCAATCGAGAAGGCCAGCCCCAGAAAAATCTCATGTTTGATCTTCTAGATCGACCGCCAAAACTGGGACCCTCCATGCGGTCGCCCCGAAGGTACTTTGCCTGAATAAGCTGCAGCCGTAATCCCCCTCCCCGAGGATGATCTGCGAAACCCTACTAAGCACGAGGGCAACGTTCATCTGCAGGGATGCCAGGATACCCAACCCACACATATCCTTGGGCAAGCAGAGGTCGTCCCACTTCACCATGTGGTACTAATGGATTTTGTTCATCGCTTGCTAGAAAAAATGGGAAAACTCTTTATCTAAAGAACCATGCACTCCCTCCGGGAAAATATACATCCCTATCATATACATTGGCAGACTAGAGAGATTAGAATCAATAAAGACAATCTTACTTACCTTGGAGGTAAAACATCCACACCAAGGTTTAGCCCGGTGCGGCGACCTTCCCCATGAGATGGTCGAACGCAATAGAACCTTCACGTTAATGATGGGCATTCCAAATTTCATGATGGGGAAGGAGGTCGCCTGCAGTTTAGGTTGTCCACGGCCAGTTGCTGCTCAGGCTCAAAGTAACACATGACTATCACCTCGCTCTTGTCGAAACTAATGTTAAGCCCTGACATTTCTTTGAAGCACAAGAGAAGAAACTTCAAGTTAACGATGTACGGGTTAGAGCCATGATACGTCTCCAAAGTATCTATAATTTTGATTGTTCCATGCTATTATAGTATCAATCTTGGTGTTTTATATAAATTTACAAGCAATTATATATATCATTTTTTTAGGACTAGCCTATTAACTTAGTGCCTAGTGCCAGTTGTTTTTTTTGCCTGGTTTTGGTTTTTCAAAATATCAGTACCAAACAAAGTCCAAATGCCATGAAACTTTTTGGAGATTTGTTTCTTGACATAAGAGACTCTGTAAGCTTCAGGAGGGGACAAGAAATTGGAGCAGTGGCCCATGAGGCACCAGGGACTTAGGAGGTAGGGCGCTCCTTGGTGGCTTGTGGGGCCCACATGGCTCCATTTGACCTAACTCTGCCTCTATAATTCTCTAAAATTGGAAACCAAAAGAGGAGTCCATCAAATACTTTTTCCTCCATCTCATGTTCCTGTTCTCGAGAGATCCCATCTGGAGGCCTTTTCTGGCGCTTTGTCGGAGGGGGATTCGATCATGGAGGGGCTCTACATCATCCCTGCTGCCCTTCCAATGATGTGTGAGTAGTTTACCATAGACCTACGAGTCCATAGTTAGTAGCTAGATGGCTCTCTCTCTCTCTCTCTTTTTGATCTTCACTACAATGTTCTCCTCGATATTCTTGGAGTTATATCTGATGTAATGACTTTTTGTGGTGTGTTTGTTGGGATCCCATGAATTTTGAGTTTATGATCAGATTTATTCATTAAATATTTGAGATTTCTCTGAACTCCTTTATGCATGATTGTTATAGCTTCGTATTTCTCTGTGATCTATTTATTTGGTTTGGCCAACTAGATTGATTTTTCTTGCAATGAGAGAGATGCTTTGTGATGGGTTCGATCTTGCGGTGCTCAATCCCAGTGACAGAAAGGGAAATGATACATACTTGTATCGTTGGCATTAAGGACAACATGCATGTTGGGACTAATCATGTTTATCAAGTATATCTCAGGATTATGTCTCAAAGGCCGTGTGTGGATCATGACTAGGGACAAATGCATATAACTCAAGATCGGAGATACAAGACATTAGCCTTGGCTTTGTTTACGGTTTGTTCTTGAGTATAGGGATCCCGCACTATTAAGAGGGGATCGTTGGATCTAGGGAAAGATTTGCTCAAACCCACCAACTCCAGTTTTTCTCTCCGGACGTCTGGTACTCTATGGACGTCCGATCCCCCTCAGCTGTCCGGACATCCGGCTCTCTACGGTCGTCCGGTGTTTCTCTTACAGAACAATATTCACAGATTTCCGAGCCTCTCTGGACGTCCGGTCTCCGAACGACCGACACGTCTCGGATGTCTGGTATTTCCTCCACAGAACAATATTTACGGATTTTCGAGCCTGTCCGGACATCCGGTGCTGTGTGCTGGTTCGTGGCTTATGTGTTCCCAGCGGCCGAACGACCGATAGCTGTCGGAGGTCCGGACATATTTGTGCCACCGGACGTCCGATGCTCTCCAGATGTCCGACCTCTTTGGTGCGCTTATGGGGCTCAAAACGGTTACTTTTTCCACACCCACTATATATAGGCTTCTCCCTTCCACGGGATGCGGTTGACCATTCACTTTGAGCTTGCCAAGAACACTTTTCACTCTCTCTCTCTCAATGCTCTACACCAAATCCTAGATCCCCAAGTGATTTGGGAACATTTGAGAGAAGTTATCCAATCAAGTGATAGATCCACTCCTTTCCCTTCTTTGCACCAAAGAAATTCGTGATTTGGGCAAGTCTTGAGCTTTTCCCCATCGTTCTTATTACTCTTGGAGGTTGGAGACTCCTAGGCGGTAGGAGTCTTTCGGAGAGAAATCGACCTTTGTGATTACCCCCGGAAAAGTTTGTGAGGGTTTGGAGACCACCCCAAGGTCTACCACTAGTGGTTGAGAAACGCCTCCCTGGTGTTGTCTCAAATGGAGAATAGGGTGAGACTTCATGGCGTTGGTGTGCCTTCGTGGTAACATCCACCTCTCTAACGGTGACTAGCTTCCCTCCAAGGAAGTGAACATCGACATACATCCTCGTCTCCCGGAGTTGCGATTATTCCTAACCCTAACTTTCTACTTGTGGTTACTTGTCTCTTAGCACTTACTTATATCATATTGTGCTTGCTTACTTACATACTCGTGTTATTGCTTAGTACTTAGTACTACACTTGCAATTATTAGGCTCACCTTCATATTCCGCACTATTGCGTAAAATTGCTAAGTAATAATTAAAATTTGTAATTGTACCTATTCACCCCTGTCGGTGTCAAAACCGGCGGATCTCGGGTAGGGGGTCCCGAACTGTGCGTCTAGGCAGATGGTAACAGGAGACAAGGGACACGATGTTTTTACCCAGGTTCGGGCCCTCTTGGTGGAGATAAAACCCTACTCCTGCTTGATTAATATTGATGATATGGGTAGTACAAGAGTAGATCTACCACGAGATCAATGAGGCTAAACCCTAGAAGCTAGCCTATGGTATGATTGTTTTTCGTCCTACGGACTAAAACCCTCCGATTTATATAGACACCAGAGAGGGCTAGGGTTACACAGAGTCGGTTATAATGGTAGGAGATCTACATATTCGTATCGCCAAGCTTGCCTTCCACGCCAAGGAAAGTCCCATCCGGACACGGGACGAAGTCTTCAATCTTGTATACTCGTAGTCCAGGAGTCCGGCCAACTGTGATAGTTCGGCTACCCGGACACCCCCTAGTCCAGGACTCCCGCAGTAGCCCCTGAACTAAGCTTCAATGATGTTGAGTCCGGCGTGTTGATTGTCTTCGGCATTGCAAGGCGGGTTCTTCTCCAAATCCTGTGTTAAATAGTGTCCGACTTCTTGTAAATATCGCTCTCCTCGGCTTCAACGCCCAACAATGGCCATCTTCCACGTGTTGAATGAATGTGAAAAGCTAGGGTATTTTTTCATTTACCCCCCTAGCTGCGCAAAACAGCCGCCTATAAAAGGGACGGGGATCTAGATCCGAATTACACCATCCTCCCTCCATGAGCATTCATCGGAGCGCCTCTGACAAAAATCCATTCCATCATGGACAGTCGACGCGGCTCCTCCTCTCGCGCTCCCAGCCCTCAGCCTGGAGATTGGGAGAGATGCTCGGTCCCGCACAGCGAGCTAGTGGCGCTCCAAACCAAGGGATTTCTTCCCCCGGCCTTCATGGTTCCGGTTCGAGCCGGACTTGCCACCTACAAGGGCAGAAAACAGGCGAAGAGCGTTCCCGATTCATCCAAAGGAGAGTGGGTATGCTTCGTCTCTTATCTGATAAGAGGACTCGGATTTCCAATACATCCGTTTCTCCGGGGGCTGCTGGAGTTCTACAGCCTCCAGCTGCACCATCTTACGCGTGCCTCCATTCTGCACATTGCGGGCTTCGTGGCCCTTTGCGAACTGTTCTTGGGCGTCGAGGCTCATTTTGTGTTGTGGAAGAGATTATTCTGCCTCGTACCCCGTTCTCATGAGGGGTCAATATATCAAGTGGGCGGAGCCGAGCTATGGCGCATCACCGGGATCGGATACCTATCCGGAACCCCGAGGAAGGCGTCCGAAGACTGGCCTTCGGAATGGTTTTACATGGAAGATGTCCCGCTGCCGGATCCAGTTCAGATTGGCCTCCAGGAGTTCAGTAATGCTCCTCTGAAGAAACGCCAAAGTTGGCGTCCATGGAGCCCTCAACGGGAGAATGACAGGGACATCCTTTACCTGATGGGCCGAATAATATTATTGGCTCATTCCAGATTGACCATGATCGGAGTCATGGCCACATGCATTATGCGGGGGGGGGGGGTGCAGCCGCTCCAGTATAGGGGCCGCCCCATGTGGGATTTCAACGGGGAGGATGATGCCACCCATCATGGCCGTAAGGGGCCGGGATCAGTCGCCGAACTGGTGAAGATTTTGTCCGGCCTGTACAAAGGGGAAAAGGAGGATTTCCTCTGTGTTAGTCCACTGAGCGGATTTTCTATGAACAATCCTCGAAGCTGGGTAAGCGGACACTTCTTTTTGCCTATCCAATCCCCATTCCCATGGTTAAGTATCTCACTTCGTGATTTCAACGCAGGAACTGCGCCGGGCTGTAGAGGATATACACAGCCCGCCTCCACAACCCGAGGATCTGAAACGGTCCCTCGATCTGGCCTCCGAGGAGGATCCAGACATAAAGGTGGAGCTGATCGATGGGGTGTTCCACCAACTTAGCATCGACAATGCTTTGGTCGCCATTACGACCGACTACCCCAGAATATTTCCAGCTTCCCAGGTAACTGTGACCGAAGTCCTGATACCATGACCCATCCGTGCTTATTTCTGATCACCGCATACCAATGGTGTTCCGCAGGAGGTGCCTTTGAGGCGGGAAGCCGAGCCCGCGGCAGCTGGCCAACAAGGGGCAGCTCGGCCCAGCAGGCGGAAAAGAAGTGCGGTGCGAATCGAGACGTCGCGGCAATGGTATGGCGTGCCACCGTGTTTCAAGGAAAGATTCCTAGAAGGCATACTAACACTCATGATTTTTCAGGAGAAAGAGCGCTCGCCAGACTGTGTCCGGAGAGGTTGCCAATCGAGCCTCCGCCAGCCAGGCTCCAACGCCAGGTCCGGAAGGGGAGACGAACACAAGGCGCGCGTCGGATGCTCCTCCAACGGAGGATGCCGACAGATTATCCGCCACCAGATCTGAGGTGGAGAGTGCCATGAATCACAGGCGCCGCCGGACAATTCTTCGTGACGCATGTTTCTCCCAAGAGGCATTGAATGCCTTTAATTCGGGAGATGCGCACCTCCGTGCCACTCGAGATGGTCTAGCCAGAGCCACGGAGCAGTATGTGAAAGACATACGGGTGAGAAATTTTGACAGTTATATATGCCAGTAGCCCCCGAGACTTGAAATAGTTAGAATAACTGATTTAAGGATCATTTGTTATGCAGGATCTTACAAAAAAGAATGCCCAACTATCCCAGGAGCTTCAAGAGTGCAAGGCCCAACTTGAGGCCGCACTAGCCGCGACAGGGGAAGCCACAGAGACCCCCTCTGGTAATATATGCTTCGAAAGAAAAGCAATTTGCTAAATGTGGCTTGTGTATAAGTCTGATAATAACATTGCAGATGGCGCCGGATAGATCCGGACCAGCAACAGCTCCTGCGCCGGTTAAAAGCTGGCGAGAAAGTTCTTACAAGGGTGCGGCAAGAGAAAAATAACCTCCAAGATGCCAACACCCAGCTGGGCGAGGAACTAAAAGATGTTTGTGCCCAGCTGTCTGACTCCGTCAAGGAGAATCGGCGGCTTCGTCGTGGCATTTATAGTAAGTGCTTGAGCGAACTTATGAAAAGAAGAGTTCGGCGAGGAAGTCGATTAACAGAAATATGTCTGTAGGTATGCTCACAGGTTGTCCTGCGGAAGAAATGCCCGGTTCAATGGGTGACCTACTTCCCGAGTTGCTGCAACTGCACGAGCGAGTCCGGCAGGTGATGAGAGGCGTTGCCCATGCCTTGTGGCCATCCATCTCCCTACCCGAAGGCCTTAGAGAGCTTGCCGAGAAGCTTCAGAGAGCACGGCGGCACTTCCGTCTATGGAAGATATCGGCCTGCCGTCAAGGCGCCAGGGAGGCCTGGGCCATGGTGAAGACGCGGTATACGAAGACTGACCCAAAACACATGGCCGAGGTCAGACCTGTGGGGCCCGATGGGAAGGAGATCCCTGTGAGCTTAGTGTACGGCCAAGTAGAGTTGGCTGCAAAGTATTCCGAGCGGGACTGTAAACTAGACAACCTATTAGATGGTATTGAAGAGGAATACGATCAGTCAATTTGACTATGTAATTTAAATGACATGTAAAATGCCTTCTAGACGGATTGTAGATCGTTTGTCGTAGCAGACCTTTTCGCTTCAACCTCGGGACCCGACAGTCCGGAGTGTGTCCGAATACCCTCGCGGTTATGTAAGAACCGGGGCATGCGTGGAGACCAGGCGTAGGGGTCATAAGTGCTTTATCAGACAAGTGCCCAACTAGTTATGTTATATTACATGGTTAGTAAGAAACATCTTCCAAGGAGAATAGTTTCGTTAGGGGTTCCTTTCCCTGGGAGGCATGCCCTAAAGTGCATGTCCGGACTGCGAAAAAAGCAGAAAAACATCTCGGGGCAGATAAATGAATAAGTAAGAATTCGTCTTTTAGTTCACCGACCGAATATTCCCTTAAGAATGCTAGCTTTCGGCTTCACCCAGTCTGAGGTACACGTCCGGCTGACCCGGCGGTAACAATCGCAGAGGTGCTCCCTTTACCACTAGCCGAACAATCGGGAGCGTAGGGATAAGCACAGGAGCCAGGCAACCCAGTTGGCCAAAACTTATGTCATATCAGTGCATATAATGGTGAATAAAAGGTACATGCGGAAGTGTGACACATGTGTTGGGCATAGAGCCCGTATAAATAAGCTTCTGTTAAAGAAGCCCCCCGGTATGCTGAGCGCGGATAACGCGTCAGGTGTGTGCGAACAATGCGCAAACGAGCCTTCAACGGCTTCAGAAAAAAGGAGGGAGAAGGACAAAAAATAAAAGACAGTTAAAGTATAAAATATAGATGGAGGAAGGAGACGAACTCAGAGTCCGGCGCTAGGCGTAGAATCTTCAGAGACGGGCTGCGTTCCATGGGTTCGGCTCGAGTCGGTTATCCGATGCGTTTCGCAGACGGTACGCTCCGCCGGTCGGGACTTGGTCGATGATGAAGGGACCTTCCCATTTGGGCTTGAGTTTGTCCTTTTTCTTGTCTGGCAGGCGTAGAACTAGTTCGCCAACATTGTAAGTTTTGGCCCGTACTTCTCTGCTTTGATATCTTCGGGCCTGCTGTTGATAGAATGCGGGACGAGCTTTTGCCACATCGCGCTCCTCCTCTAAGGCGTCCAAACTGTCCTGCCGATCCAGCTCGGCTTCTCTGTCTTCGTACATGCGCACGCGAGGTGAGTCATGAATTATGTCGCAGGGCAAAACTGCCTCTGCGCCGTATACCATAAAAAATGGTGTGAATACGGTAGTGCGATTCGGCGTGGTCCGCAGCCCCTAGAGTACGGAGTCGAGCTCCTCTACCTAGTGCGTGTTAGATTCCTTAAGGGACTGCACTAGTCTGGGTTTAATGCCGCTCATGATTAGACCATTTGCTCGCTCGACTTGACCGTTAGTTTGAGGGTGATGGACTGAAGCGTAGTCGAGCTTGATGCCCATGTTTTTGCACCAGAGTTTAACCTCGTCGGCCGTGAAGTTTGTGCCATTAGCAGTGATTATGCTATGGGGGACGCCGTAACGGTGTACTACCCCTGATATGAACTCTATCACGGGTCCGGATTCGGCCGTCTTTACTGGCTTGGCCTCTATCCATTTGGTGAATTTATCCACCATGACCAATAGGTATTTTTGCTTGTGAGTTCCTCCTTTAAGAGGTCCAACCATGTCAAGCCCCCAGACCGCGAATGACCAGGTGATGGGTATAGTTTTCAGGGCGGTGGGTGGCATGTGGCTTTGATTAGCAAAGAGCTGGCAGCCGACGCATCGTTGGACTAAGTCCTGAGCATCTGCCCGGGCCGTTGGCCAATAAAATCATGTATGGAAGGCCTTGCCTACAAGGGCCTGGGCTACGGCGTGGTGCCCACCGAGTCCGGCATGAATTTCGGCCAGACGATTTCGCCCTTCCTCTTCGGAGATACACCTTTGAAGGACTCCGGGTGTGCTTTTCTTATAAAGCTCTCCATCATGGACCTTATAAGCTTTAGATCGCCGTACTATGCAGCGGGCCTCATTTTGGTCCTCGAGAAGTTCCTGCCTAGTTAAGTAGGCTAGGAATGGCTCGGTCCACGGGGCAATGACTGCCATTATTTCGTGGGCTGAAGGTGTTATTTCATTGGCAGAACCGCCGATTCATGTGAGATTGTTCGGTGTTGGGCGGTGCGGTTGGGTCCGGATTGTTGTTTCCGGACTCCCCTTCCCATAGTATGGATGGCTTGAAAAGCCGCTCCAGGAAAATGTTGGGAGGGACGGCATCGCGCTTTGCGCCGATGCGTGCCAATACGTCCGCCGCCTGGTTATTATCCCGGGCTATATGGTGAAATTCGATCCCTTCAAACCGAGATGACATTTTTAGGATGGCGTTACGGTAAGCTGCCATTTTCGGATCCTTGGCGTCGAAGTCTCCATTTATTTGGGATATCACGAGGTTCGAATCCCCGCGCACCACTAGGCATTTAATGCCCATGGAGACCGCCATCCGGAGGCCATGTAGAAGGGCCTCATATTCGGCTGCGTTGTTGGAGTCCGTGTACATTATCTGAAGTACATATTGAACTGTGTCTCTGGTTGGGGATGTCAGGATGACACCAGCCCCCAGGCCGGCCAACATTTTGGAGCCGTCGAAGTGCATGATCCAATTGGAATATGCGCCATAATCTTTAGGGAGTTCGGCTTCAGTCCATTCGGCGACGAAGTCGGCCAAAACTTGTGACTTAATAGCTCGCCGTGGCTTGTAGTTTATGTCGAACAGGAGGATCTCGATGGCCCATTTTGCAATCCGGCCAGACGCATCGCGGTTGTTTATAATGTCATTAAGAGGTACTTCGGAGGCTACTGATATCGAACACTCTTGAAAGTAGTGTTGCAGCTTCCGGGATGCCATGAACACAGCGTACGCTATCTTTTGATAATGTGGATACCGGGACTTGCATGGAGTTAGGAAAGTGGACACATAGTAAACTGGTTTTTTAAGAGGGAACTTGTGTCCGTCCGTTTCTCGTTCGACAACGAGCACCGCGCTTACAACTTGATGGGTTGCCGCGATGTATAATAATATTGGTTCGCCCATGTTGGGCGTGGCCAGGACCGGATTTGTTGCCAATATGGCTTTTATTTCTTTGAGTCCGGCCGTGGCGGCATCCGTCCAGTCGAAGTGTTCGGTACGCCAGAGGAGGCGATAAAGGGGTAATGCCTTTTCTCCCAAACGGGAGATAAAGCGGCTTAGAGCCGCCACACATCCAGTCAATTTTTGTATTTGTTTGAGGTCTTTTGGGATATCCAATTGCGACAGAGCTCGGATCTTGGCTGGGTTTGCTTCAATTCCTCTACCGGATACAATGAAGTCCAAGAGCTTTCCGGCTGGTACGCCGAAGACGCATTTTTCTGGATTCAGCTTAATGTCGTATGTTCGGAGATTGTTGAATGTGATCCTCAAGTCGTCTACTAGAGTTTCCACATGCTTGGATTTGACGACCACATCATCTATGTATGCCTCCACTGTTTTACCGATCTGGTTTGCCAGACATGTCTGAATCATGCGCTGATATGTTGCGCCGGCGTTTTTGAGCCCGAAGGGCATTGTGTTGAAGCAGAATGGGCCGTATGGAGTGATGAATGCCGTTGCGGCTTGGTCTGGCTCCGCCATCTTGATTTGGTGGTAGCCGGAGTATGCATCGAGGAAGCACAATGAATCGTGCCCTGTGGTAGCGTCGATAATTTGATCAATGCGGGGGAGAGGGAAGGGATCCTTTGGGCAAGCCTTGTTATGGTCCTTGAAGTCGACACATAGGCGCCAGGATTTATCCTTCTTTGGTACCATCACCAGGTTTGCTAGCCAGTCCGGATGTTTTATATCTTTGATGAATCCGGCTTCCAATAGTTTGGCTAGCTCCTCTCCCATTGCCTGTCTCTTGGGTTCAGAAAATCGCCGAAGAGCCTGTTTGACTGTCTTGAATCCTTTTAGGATATTTAGGCTGTGCTCGGCCAGCCGTCGTGGGATTCCTGGCATGTCTAAAGGGTGCCAGGCGAAAATGTCCCAATTTTCCCATAGGAATTCTCATAGTGCAGCGTCTACATCAGGGTTTAACTGTGCCCCAATGGAGGTCGTCTTTGTAGGGTCCATTGGATGGACTTGGAATTTGACTATTTCGTCCGCTGGCTTAAAAGAGGTGGACATGGATCTCTTATCGAGTATCACATCGTCCCTGTTCACCGTGGAGCGCAGTGCAGTGAGTTCTTCGGCCGCTAGGGCTTCGGATAGTGCCTCGAGGGCTAGTGCGGCTTTCTTATTTTCGGCGCGGAGTGCTATGTTCGGATCACTCGCAAGAGTGATGATTCTGTTGGGCCCGGGCATTTTGAGCTTCATGTACCCGTAATGGGGTATAGCTTGAAAAATTGTGAATGCCTCTCGCCCTAATAAAGCGTGATATCCGCTACTGAATGGGGCCACTTGGAACGTGACCTCCTCGGACCTGTAATTGTCCGGTGAGCCGAACACGACATCCAGTGTGATTTTTCCTGTGCAGCGTGCTTCCCGACTAGGGATTATTCATCTAAAGGTTGTGCTTCTTCGCTCAATGCGGCTCCAGTCCATTTCCATTTTTCGAAGGGCTTCCTCGTAAATGAGGTTTAATCCGCAGCCGCCGTCCATGAGTACCTTAGTAAGGCAAAAGTCGTCCACTATTGGACTGAGGACCAATGCAGCTGGTGCTCGTGCTGTTCAGAATTTAGGTTCGTCACTGGCATTAAAGGTAATAGCCGTGTCACTCCATGGGTTTATTTTTGCTACTTGGTAGACTTCGGCAAGGTTGCGGAGTGTTCGTTTCCGCATATTATTTGATGCGAAAGTCTCGAAGACTGTCAATACCGTACTAGTGTTGCTGGGCTGGTTCTCGGGAGCTAGAAGCTCTTCGCCACTTTTGGCCACCTGCCATAGTATCCAACATGCTCGAAGGCTATGAGTTGGAGTGGCGCCCTCTGTACTATGAATTTTGCAGGGTCCATTGAGCCATCCCTCCATTACGGTTTCGTTCCCTTTAGGGTTTTTTTGCTTTTTGGTATTTAACCCAGGTGCCTGGTGATGATGCACCCTTTTATTTCGGACTAGGGTTGTATTCGGGGCCGGATTATCCCAAAATTTGGCTTCGGTTTTCAAGGCGCTCTGCATCGCACAGTACTTTTGTACTATGGATGCCAAGTCGGCAAAGCGTGTAATTTCACGACGACTTATGGCATTTAGGATTCCCTTGTCCATGCAATTATTGCAGAAAAGTGAAATTGCGTCTTCCTTGCGGCAGTCCTTTATCCTGTTCATAACCAGGAGGAATCTGCCCAATAATGGTGTATTGTTTTAGCGGGCTCTTGCCAGATTCGGGATAGATCGCTTATGTTTGGGTGGGCGGGTGGAATTAAATTCGGAACCCTGTCCAATCTAAGACTCAAGGGCCAAAAAGTTTCCGAACTTGGAAGCTTGGGTTTTTGGATATTGTCCAATGAATCCAGCCCGCTGCCTGACTTTAGGTTCAGGGCTTGATCGACGTCCGTCCTTTCACGGTAATCCGGCATGGAGGGGTCGGGGATCCGTACATAGCTAGTCCTTAATATATAAGGAGGATCGCCGTACTGTTCCTCCTCCACAGCAACATGGTGGGTAGCCTAGGGAGAGTCGATCTCTCTTAGATCGGTTTTAGGCCCAATCTAATCATAGTTTGTAGCGACTCCCAGGGCGGCGATGCGATCCAAGATCTCATTTAAGGAAGAGAGCTCCATCGGATCTAGCTGCTCGGCGAGTTCCAAGTTGACGTGAAGATTGCTTTTGATGACCCGGGAAGTCATCATCGGCGCGGCGGCCGAACAGGCGGTCATAAGGAAACCGCCTAGTCGGAGAGTTTGGCCGATGGCCAAAGCTCATTTAGCAACGGTGTTGTCTTTAAAGACGGGACGAGGCATCCTTCCCGATGGCGACGGCACATAGGAACTCTCAATGAAAGCACCAATGTCGGTGTCAAAACCGGCGGATCTCGGGTAGGGGGTCCCGAACTGTGCGTCTAAGCGGATGGTAACAGGAGACAAGGGACACGATGTTTTTACCCAGGTTCGGGCCCTCTTGGTGGAGGTAAAACCCTACTCCTGCTTGATTTATATTGATGATATGGGTAGTACAAGAGTAGATCTACCACGAGATCAATGAGGCTAAACCCTAGAAGCTAGCCTATGGTATGATTGTTGTTCGTCCTATGGACTAAAACCCTCCGGTTTATATAGACACCGGAGAGGGCTAGGGTTACATAGAGTCGGTTACAATGGTAGGAGATCTACATATTCGTATCGCCAAGCTTGCCTTCCACGCCAAGGAAAGTCCCATCCGGACACGGGACAAAGTCTTCAATCTTGTATCTTCGTAGTCCAGGAATCCGGCCAACTGTGATAGTTCGGCTATCCGGACACCCCCTAGTCCAGGACTCCCTCAACCCCCCTCTAGGTCCATCTTGATCCTTTCAATGCCCCCCGGCTCTACTTTTATCCTATATAAAATCCTCAATATACATTGCTACAATTTTACTTTATTTATTTTATTTTTTATTTTTGTTCAACCTGTCTATCAAAAATCATACAATTTAATCTTGCACGTAACCACCGAGGGATTGACAAACCCTTGTTCGCGTTGGGTTGCAAGGATTTGTTTTTTCTGTGTAGGTGTTGCTAACGAGGTGTTGCGTGGTCCTCCTACTGGATTTATAACCTTGGTTCTTAACTAACGGAAATACATATCTCTACTATACTGCATCATCCTCAACTGTTCGGGGAAATGCCAACGCAGTTCACAAGTAGCAGGAAGAATTTCCTGCGCCATTGCCGAGGAGACATCATCAACATCTATCAAGTACCTACACATAAACTTTCATCTCCTTGCATTTATATTATTTTCCATTTTCCTCTCGTTTGCATCTCCCCTAATTCTATTTTTTTATCAAAATACAAAAATATTGTCCGTTTTCCTTTTTTCTGTTTGCTTCTTTCTTTGCTTGTTATCTTGTTTTCCTAGTCGCGATGTCTCAAGAAAATACAAAATTGCGTGATTTTTCTAATACTAATAATAATGATTTTATTAGTACTTTGATTGCTCCTCCCACAGCTAGCGCGGAGACTTACGATATTAATGCCGCTTTGTTAAATCTTGGTATGAAAGAACAATCTTCTTGTTCTCCTAATGAAGATGTTGCATCCCATCTTAACACTTTCGTAGAATTGTATGACATGCAAAAGAAAAAAGATGTGGATAGTGATATTGTCAAATTAAAATTATTTCCATTCACACTACGATATCATGCTAAAATTTGGTTTTCATCTTTACCACGAAATAGTGTTAAGTATTTTCTAATGATGACATGTACCTACGGTAGGGTCTTAGGCCTGACCTAGATGCCCTACCCAAGGACACTACCCTAAAGTCCAAGGATTACAAGATTCAACAGAAGATACCGACTGAAATCTCATGAAGTGTAATCCATTCGACGGAAGATTCCACTCGGATATACCAATTCCACTCGACCATTATAACTTCGCTCGACAATACAAGAACCCACTCGGAGTACAGAAGGCCTAAAGTCACGCCAGGATGGCAACAGTCAGACATTCACTCAGACGTCATAAAGATCACTTATTATGGGCGTTACTAGTAACATTCAAGTCATAACTCACATTGAACCCCGGTGTAACTAAGGTCTGCGGGGGGTCAGGCGGACTCTATATAAGCCACCCCTCCCCTCTGGCACAAGGGTTTGCACCCCTTATAACATTTGCACACCTCCAATCGACAAGCCTCCATGGCACCGAGATGTAGGGCTATTACCTCCTCCGAGAGGGTCCTGAACTCATAAATTTGTGCGTACAACCTTGCCATAGCTAGGACACGTCCATCTCCTACGTACCCCCTACTCTTACTATCAGACTCATTCCCATGATAGTTGGCGCCCACCGTGGGTGGGGTAGGCGTCTGAGCGACTTCCGGTGAGGTTGCAGTTTTCGATCTCCATCAACATGATTTCCGGTGGTGGTTTGGCCCTGGGCCACGAGATTCGTATCAGCGTGCTTGTCTTCATTGCTGACAACTCCGCCTGGCTCCAAGAAGCCTCCATCGACGTCGAGGCTCTCCCCGTCCGCGGGGCGGCGCAGTTTCGTGCGAGTGCCTGCAGCATCCTCTTGCGGCAACTGTTGACCCAACATCGGTCGGCTCATGCAGCATCCTCGCTCCCTACTATTCGCTGCCGCAAGTGATCTGGTCGTTCGCGGCTCCAGCGGTGGGTGAAACATGCGGTGGCTCGTCCATCGACCACCCCACAAATCACGGTGATTGATCCCGATGAATCCCTCTACGGGCTGTCAATCTGCTGACTCGCTATTCCGATACGCTTTCCGAGTGTGAGAGCAATGACCCCGCAGCGCAAGTCCTCATGGTCGACTCCCAGCACAGTGGCAGCAGCGGCGGTGCCGACGCGTCGCGCGACCACGATGAATATTATCCCCAAGCCCTCACCGCAGAGCAGAGGGAAGAGCTGTGGCGTAGGAATGGGGAGGCTCTCTAGACCCACATTATTGGGGAGAGCCCCAATGCTCATGCTCTGGATGCTGCGCGCGTGGCCAATCTGGCTGAGCTTGCACGTCTGGAGAATCTTCAACAGGCACTCGATGGTCGCACCCGCAGAGAGATTCCAAGTTCTAGTCGATGTCAACGACAACTATTTCCGACTGGACCTCGAGATGATTGTCAGGTACACTACACTTTGATTCAGAATGTTGTAGCAGCAGCCCGTATCGCAGAGTCCATCCAGACGTCCAGCTCTAAGGCTGGAAGAGGTTTACGGCAGATCCGTGCACTGCTCAAGGCGGCTGGTGAGCAAAACTGAGCTATTTCGCAGTCGCGCAATAGGATTCACAGCAGATCTGCCATGGCAAACATAGTTCAGTCGGTGCCCAGCCCAAGATCGCCTTCGCGGCGTGAAGATCGTGGTTATCGTCAAGACCAGTACCTTGGCCGAGGCCACGGGCAGTTTGATCCTCGGTATCACCATGATGACCACCATCGAGTGCCTACGCCTCCTCCGGGGGGTGGCTCGTATGCGTCCCGGTGGTATGATGATAGGCACCAGTATGGTGATGAACGGAGAGCCCCAGTCGACCCAAGAGAGCCTGCGTTCGATGCGAGGTCAGTCCTCATACAGGGCCTGGTTGACAGAAGCAGAGCTAACTGAGAAGGGATGGACAGAGATCGTCCACGTGAAGTAGGGCATTCATCTCTGGCCCGAGTGTTTCAGCAGGGCAATCCGAGCAGCTGAGATCCCGCCCAACTTCAGATTGGCCGCTGGTGTGAGCAAGTTCACTGGCGAGTCGAAGCCAAACACGTGGCTGGAAGATAACCGAGTGGTAGTGCAGATTGGTGGAGGCAATGACGAAGTGGCCATGAAGCACCTCCCCCTGATGCTGGAAGGCTTGGCCAGGGCCTGGTTGAATTAGTTGGCCCCTGGAAGCATATTCAGTTGGGATGATTTAGCTTGAGTGTTTATCAAAACATTTGAGGGTCCTTGCAAACGCCCCGTCGGCCTGACCGAATTATAGCATTGCTTTCAGAAGCAGAATGAAACTTTGAGAGATTTCATCCAAAGATGGACTACCCTTCACCATGTGGTGGAGAATGTGTCAGAACACCAGGCAGTTTGCACCTTCAAGGAGGGCATACGTACCGAGAGCTTATCCTGAAACTCAGTCGTTCCGGAGACATGTCTCTGAGCCGAATGATGGAAATAGCCACTCGGTATGCAAATGGCGAAGACGAAGACCGACTCCGCAATGGCAAGGGAAAACCAGTCGAGACCAGGATACCAGAGGGGGAAACCCCAGTCGGAAGCAAAAGCGCAAGTCCGAGGCTGCAGGTCCTGCTGAAGCCGTAGTTCTAAATGCACAAGGAAAGTTTAAGGGAAAGCCTAAGGGGCCATGGGTGCCCAAAAAGGTGAAATATCAGTCGGGCCAGGACGTCCTGGATTTGCCGTGTCACATTCATATGGAGAAGGATGAAGAGGGTAACTTGATTCTGCCCAAGCATACCACTCGACAGTGCAGACTCCTGATTCAGTAGTTCCGGGAGGGTAAGCCTAGTGAGAACACGACAAAAAGATTACACGTCCGTGATGATAGGTGTTTGTCACAGTAGGTCATGTTTTCTGTCATGCATGTACATCCATGATCATTTTATGAAAGAATCAAGATAGTCATACCTGTGATGTCGTAGAAGTGTTCCATGACAATATCAAAATTATCATCACAGAAGTGTCCACTTCCATGACGATAAATCATGTGTCATAGAAGTGCTTTCGTCAAGGGTGACCAACACGTGGCATCCACTGCAATGGGTCGCCGTTAGGCTACCGGGTTCCGGTTTAGATCCGATAACCCGTTAACAGCGCCGACCAATGGGGATTTTCCACGTGTAAAATTCTCATTGGTCGGCAGATCCACGTGTCAGCCGGGCGTTCGGACAGTTGTCATC
Source organism: Triticum aestivum (assembly GCF_018294505.1). Taxonomy (NCBI): domain Eukaryota; kingdom Viridiplantae; phylum Streptophyta; class Magnoliopsida; order Poales; family Poaceae; genus Triticum; species Triticum aestivum. The sequence goes on along the minus strand of NC_057795.1, from coordinate 313,191,045 downwards.
CAGCGAATGGACGGAACATGCCTATGATAGGTCGACACGTGTCTCAACCCAACAGTGGGCCATTCAGGTTAAAAGGCCGAGCCTGTCAAAATAAGCGGGCCAGCCCATTAGCGGCCTACTTGAGTCAGGCCCATTTACACGCACGGCCCATACAAGTTACATAGAATCGGCCCATCAAAGGCCCATTCTAGATTGACAATTTTTAGCCCATCGTTAGTTTAATCCCGTTAATAGCCCACACATCTTTGGGCCCAATTGCGGCCCAAGCTTCTTTCGGCCTTTTAGCAACCCATCGTCAGTTCTAGCCCGTTAATGGCCCGGAACGTCTTTCAGCCTTTTCTCGGCCCATTCTGTAGTTGGGCCAATTCTACACCGCTGTGACTTTAAGCCTGTCCTCGGCCCATTCGGTAAATGGGACAACTCCTAGCCCATTTGTCTCTCGGCCTGTTAACGGCCCGCACAACAGTTGAGCCTTTGACTTTAGGTCCATTAGGGGCCCACATTCTGCAGGGCATCATTTCAGCCCAACGCGACTTTCGACAGTTTACAACTTGGGCCTCCTCTAGCCATAACACTTTCGGCCTCTTACTGGCCCATAAAGTAAAAGGGCCGAGACAAAATTGACATGTATTTTGGCCTGCTAGAGGCCCGTGGGCCATTTCTATTTATACGGCCCTATCGAGCTTTTGGCCTGTTAACGGCCTGCTAAGAGCCGTTGTTATGGTGGGCCACATTATTTGGGATCCACTTAATATTATTTTGTCCAGCCCAATTAAGGCCCGCTTTGACTACACATGTTTGTTCATTTGTATGGTGTCGAGGAAATGTTTGGGCGTGTTGGCCCCCGTTTCAACGATATAGCCTATAGACTAAGGCATAGAAACATAGAATAATCCTACACTATACAATAAAGAAATTACAGCCGAATATACCCACTAGGCATTATAGTTTGGCACCACTGATAATAAATCCTACACAAATAGCAAGTTACATACACTAGACAGATAAAGCTCATACATCATGGACACGCATCAACAGAACTTACCATTTGAACTATAATCTCTTTAGAAAATAGGATTGGCCGGATTCAGATAGCACAAATTTCAGTCTGCAAAATCTCCAATTCCTTCGTGGTTACCTCAGTGTCTTGTTTCATTTTTTTGACTCCTGCATCTAATACCTGCATGTCCAGTCTCAACTTGTTGATTGTACGTTTAGAATCATGTACATGTTGTCTTGCCACCTCTAGTTGATGCTCGAGAACATCAACACATTCCAATTCCAATCCATAATCATTTGGTAACGCCCATGCTACACTGCTCGCAGATCTTTGTGTTGATGTCACTTCATCCTGAAATGTTTTGGCAAGTACACATGACTAGGGCAAAAATATAGTTACAACAGTGAAGAGATCAAGACAGACTATTTTGTACATGGCAAAACAGGACTAACAATAATGTTACACGTCATGAAGCATAAGCAGGTGATATTTTAAAAATTATAAAAATGGTAGTCTGTGCAGCCCGCATAAAGAAATCTCTCTTAGCTCACCAGAGGAGCATGATATTGGGGACAAATCCAAAACACAGACAAGTTGCAAATTTAGATAACATGTTACGTATAAGTAAGCAAGCAGTTGGCCATTCTGTAGCTGAATTAAAGTCTTAGGGAGCATAATGAATAGCAGAGGGATTCATGCAAACCTACTACAGGAAGCCAAACTATGCAATCATTAGCCTAGTATAAACTAGATTGTGAGCCTCATGCAGTAATAGTTGGTTAATAGACTTCAAAGCTTCAGGCACACTTTGCCAGGGTAATTAAATGGTAAGGCCTTTAATTATGTCAACTAATAGTTATACAAGTACCCAACATCAGGCATCATTGTTTGGGCATCTCATTAACTGAGGACAAATAAAGCAATTGAAAAGAGCAAATTAACTATGCCTGAAACAAACAAGGAATTGAACTGTAGAGTTGGATACAGTGACTTACCTTAACTGGTTGAATAGGCTCAGCGCTACTCCTACTTCTCTTACAAGGATCCTTCCTAACATCTTGTACTTGGAAATCCTCAATCTTATCTTCTTTGCACCCCCTCTGCAAGGTGACACAAACTAGTTACTCATCTCCTTGGAAGATAAATATGCATACTTTCCAGTCCGTGAGCAACAAAAAAGGATGAGATTATAACAAAACAACACCACACAATGAAACATTCCACATCTCTTGCACTTGCACACAATCAAATGGGCATTTACTATGTGTGCACTATGTAAAAACTAGGCATACCTTCAAACTAGATCTCCATGTACTCTTGGAGAGCCTACTTTAGTGTACAGCCAAACTTTTATGTCACCTATGAGTTAGACAAGCCCCCACTACAGTAGCCCTTAGTGTTTAAATTACTGACAAGCTCTATTAGAGTGTTAGGTCAAGAACAACAAGTAATCAAAGAAAACAATCCAAGTATGGCTGGCTGATGCAAACAAGCAATTGAACAGATGTGTGAGCAAATCTTACATATCAAGAAAAGAAGCAAAGAAGGAGGCTTAAAGACCATCACTTGACTGACCAGATTTAAGGGGCATTTAAACATCATGTGCAACGTATGAACTAACATAAACATTGTATATTCCAGATTCTACAATGGAATGCACATGTATTAGGTTATGCCATGTATGATGATGCCTAAATTTACACTATAGCAGGCAGGAGTGATTCATCATTGCACGCACAATTGAATTTCAGGTTAAGGGCCAGTTCTATTCCGCCTTTTCAGAGCTTATTGCGAAAATAAGCCCTAAAATATGTAAAGAAGTCATTTTTGAGTTATGGGCTTGGGCTTAACTTATTTCGCTTGGGAGGCGTTGTTTCGGGTAGAAGCTCACTAAAAATTGAAGGGAAGGGGAATAGTGAAATGACTCTGTCATCTGCCTATATTACATTCCAAATGCAGCTGCTCACACCCGCATCACACCTGACCCTCAACTAAAAACAAACACGCAAGCGTTCATTGCCCTGCCCACTTGCATCTCCTCTCCCCTTTCCCTCTACCTCGATCCCCTTACTGCAGCGCTAGGGTTGCTCCAGCGAGCCGTCGCAAATGGTCCCATCTGGCCTGGTCCTCGACGATGGTCTATCCAGCTAGGCTACATGGCCGGCGGGTAAGGCCAAATCTCCCCAGCTGCTCCTCCCTCTGGCGTCGCCGCTCATTCTCATGGTCTCCAGCAACTGCTCCACTTTGGTCTGTCCAACGCACTACTCGGCGCCGCAGAACTATGGCTGATGCCACACTGTGGCAGAAGGCACCTTATTCCCCCTCCCCTCCTCCTAGGTCGTGGCCTTGAGGTGACATTGAAGGATGAGCTCATCCAACAAGGTGAGGATCTCCTCTGTTTTTTGCCATTCTGATCCACTATATGATGAATTGCTATGAGTTGCTTCTGCTGCTGCTATATGATGCATTTCTATGAGCTGCTCCTGCTGCTGCTATATGATGAATTGCTATGAGCTACTGATGTTGTATGATGAATTGCTATGAGCTGCTGCAGCTATATGATGAATTGCTATGAGCTGCTGCTGCTATATGATGAGTTGCTATAAGTTGCTCCTGCTGCTGCTATATGATGAATTGCTATGAGCTGCTCGTGTTGCTGCTATATGATGAAGTGCTATGAGCTGCTCATGGTGCTGGTATATGATGAATTGCTATGAGCTGCTGCTGGTATATGATGAATTGCACACTTTTGCTGCTGCTGTATGATGAGTTGCTATGAGCTGTTGCTGATGTTGTATGATGATTTGCTATGAGCTGCTGCTGCTATATGATACTTTCAGGTGGTGCTGCTATATGATAATAACCAGCCACTTGGACCATTGAATTTCAATAAATAATTGTTCTTCATTTAAATGTGGGTCATGCGTCCTTCGGTTTAAATTAGGCAATGGGATCTCTATGGAAGGCATTGACCAAAGAAGATTGTGCCAAGTAGATGGTATCTTTGTATTTGCATTTTGAACAGATAGTGATGGTCTGTTTTCCTATCATATTAATTACTGCACTGGGTTCAATTTGTGATGTTTGCAAGTCAAATTAATTTTCATATGGGAAGCAAGATGACAAAATATAATGCAATCTAGACTTTTCACTGATCATACCAAAGATAAGTTGAAAAGGAAGGCAATGGAAAGAACTGGTTGGCTTATTACCTGGAGCTTATATTCATAGGTGCTTATTTTCTTAGGATAACTCGTAATAACTGTCCCTAAGAAACTTGGCAACTAGAACTGACATACAAATAACATGTCACGATGATTGCATTGGAGGAGTGACCTACCATAGCACACTATATAGGCTCACTGTTGCCTCTCATTTTTTTGCGATGTTCCATGAAATTGCCACATACATCTTGTACTTTTTCATTGTGTAACCCTATCTGCAAGTTGACACGGCTAATTTCAGACATCTCTACATGATAATACATTGCATATCCCTTGCGCATATTTAAACCACCAATTAACAATTGTGTGCGTAGCATAAACTAGCCATGACTCTGTGTGCTAGACTAGCAGGCACTCTAAGGGTGCCTAATGTAGTGCGCTAGTATTCCTACATGCCACCTATGATTTTGTGTAATGTACTACCTCTGTTCCTAAATATATGTCTTTGTAGAGATTCCAGTATGGACCACATACAGATGTATATAGATGCATTTTCGAGTGTAGATTCACTCATTTTACTCTGTATGTAGCCTATAGTGGAATCTCTAGAAAGAATTATATTTAGGAACGGAGGTACGAGGTAGTATCATGCATGACATCTACATATCTAATTTAGCAGCCAGTAGTAGAAATCATTGTCTGCACAAAGGGATTATTGGTCGAAAATCCTAGCAAAGCACGCTAGCAGGCACACAACAATACAAGAGAGAGAGACACTTACAAGATCATAGCAATGCCTCAGTCCAGGATATTGGTTGGCCAAGCTGTTAGATCTAGAAGAAACATCGTCCTTGTTGTTTTTGCCAGCTGCATAACATGTAATAGTGACCTGTTAGTATATTTGAAGTACATCGGGCAGGTGATGCTAGACGGGTTTAAAGGTGACAAGTACCTAGGCCGTGGCGGTTGCTTGGCATCTTGCCAGATGGTGGGAATCAGGTTAGAAACGTCAAGGGTGATGACACTGTGCTGGCTGTCGGGGTCCGGTAAGGAGATCTAGAACCATTGAGTAGGGTGTTTGTGGAGCGGCTCCGATGTGGTGGACTACAGTGTGGGCGAAGCAGATCTGTGGTCATGGACGAGGGCATCGGTGAAGCTGCTCCGGTGGTTGGGTTTAGGATGGTGTCGACGATGCGATCTGCGGCCAAGGACGGGGCGTCAGAAGCTCCTCCAGTAGGTTGGATGAGGGTGCGACGAAGCGGATCTGAGGCCGTGTTGTGAGTTGGCAAAGCGGCCCCGGTAGGGTTGAGAATAGTATAGGTGAAGCTACTCCGGTAGGGTTGACGATGGTGTCGACGAATCGGGTTTGGTAGGGTTGAGGAAGGTATCGGCAAGGACCAGAGGCCGTCGACGGGGGCATCGGTGGGGCGGCTCCGGGGTGTGTGGATGAAGCATCTCCGGTGGGGAGTACGAAGGAGCCACTACAGATGCGCTGCGGTTGACGAGAGAACAGGTGAAGCAGATCCGACGCCGTGGACAAGGCCGACACTAAATGGGCTATGGTACAGTGGTGAATGAGCAGTCTACTTGTTTCTAGGGGAGGTGGGAGGAGTAGATGCGGCCGCAGAAGCAGATCCGGTGAGGTGGACGCCGCTGGTAGTGAATGGGCTCTGCTACGCTGGTGGATGAGCAGTCTAGGGTTTCAAGAGGAAAGGGGTAGAAAGGCCGATGAAGCACGGACGACGTGATGTAAGATGCTCTGGTGCTGTGGAGTTAGTCGTTTTTGCGGGAGGGGGAGAGGAAATGGGGGTGTCGTGTGGTGGGGGGAACCGGAAGTTACCAAAGCAGCCCTGACCTATTATGTAGATGAGGGCCGTATTGTAACTGTTGTTCTCCGAGCACCAAGGACAAAAGGGGAATTTTGCATGCTAAAGACTAGGTGGCAGAAATTTTAGAAGGAGGTGGGAGATCTTGCCGCCCGCGGGATCATTCGTATCCAGTTTCAACTAATTTTAGATCGTGCTAGCGGGAAGGTCATGTGAGACTGTGTACACGGGGCACACGTTAGCAGTTAATAACTGGTGTGAAGTCCACCCCAGAAAAAAATACAATAACTCGGGATGATGCACTGATAACTTGGACATTCACACGGGCGTGGCCAATCATACAGGTGTAGAGGCGCGTTCACAAAAAAGGGATCAAACGCTCAGCCTATGTATTTCTCGTGTAAATTTATAATTTAGTGCCATTGGTTATTTACTTTAAACAAAATGCATTGACGTGTTAGTGTAGAGGCGCACAAAAAGAAATGGATATTGTAGTCCCACAAAAGATATGGATATTGTAGTCCGCTACTTAAAAGTGTTACCTCATATGATTAAATAGCCTCCATTTCATAAATTGCGTACCCCTTGAATTCATATATGAATATTACATATATTACTTCATAATAGAACCTTAAATCATCCAAGACTAATGAATTTGTATGCAAGACTAATAATGGTGCATGTACATGATAACTACATTCGTTGTTTGAAGAAACATCAGTGTAACTTTGGCATGCACAATTGAAAAGGTTTATTTAGATAGAAAAAAAATGTGATATGTGAGTGTCCAATCTTTATAGCGTTGAATCGATATTGTACCTTTGGCCACGATACAAAGTAGATATTGATTTATGTTCAAGCGATGCACGTCCACGATCGCTAGATAGTGATACGTGAATGAATTGTGCAATCTCTCTCACATGCATACATATCTCATTTCCCCGTGGGCATCGGAATCACACATGCGCACTTCGTGTATTTCTCTCCCTCCGTCAAGGTTAGAATTCGTCTTTCTACCCCGTCCTACAAGTCTCTCACACTGAAACACACACACTCTCTCTGTCGAACACGCCCACCCCTTTAATTTCTCCCACCCACAACCACTAATGTCTCAAAGTATAAGTATGTCTCTCACACATATGCCTAAGGTTAACTCGAGTTCTGGAACCATATGAATACAAAGAATGGGATTCCAGCAGAGCAACTTTTGTTTTGAGATTTTGCTCTCTCTCTCTCTCCCTCTCTCTCTCTCTCATACACACACACATGTGATGCTTTAAGTATGCCTCGCACACATGTTGTCTACCTATCCCTTAATATAGATATGTGTCACACAAACTCCTTCTCCCTACTAGCAAGATGCCCATGCATTGCACGGAACATCAAGATGCATTTGTATGAGTAGTTTATCCTGTGGGAGAAAAGGATGAACGAGGGAAGGCCTTATTTGCAAATTGGAGAGGGGTGTGGGTATCTTTTTGCAAAAGTGCCATAATTTTCTTCCTATCCGTCGGACATAAATCAGATGGCCTATATCGCAGGATGGCAGGCACACCATCATCACCAGCTCTATTTTTTTATAAGAGTAGAGATATGTAGGTGTCACTACCCCCCCACACACACACCCACACACACACACACACTTCCCGACACTGAAGGAGTAGGGTGACACATCGATCTTCATACTAATCTATCAACTAGCTTCTCTCTCAGACACACACGCACACTACCCGACATCGAAGGAGTAGGGTGACACCTCGATCTTGATAGTAATCTATCTACTGCTTCTCTCTCAAACACACACACATACACACACACTGCTAGTTGTGCCTCTATGCCTACCGCGCACACTCTCGATACGTCTTTCCCTCCCTCCCCCACCCCACCCCAACAATGACAGCAGAAGGGTGACAACTCGATCTGATCTTAATCTGTCAATTGGTTTCTCTCTCAAACATTGTGTCTCTGTGCCTCGCTCAGACACACTCGATACGTCTTTCTCTCCGTAGCCGCCTCAATATGTAGGCTTCTCGCGCGCGCGCACAGCTGTAGTGATGATGAAGCTGAACCCAGTGTGCCTTGTTTTTACCGGCCTGATGTGACAGTTTTTGTTGGGGAACGTAGCAGAAATTCAAAATTTTCCTACGTGTCACCAAGATGTATCTATGGAGAAACCAGCAACAAGGGGAAGGAGAGTGCATCTACATACCCTTGTAGATCGCTAAGCGGAAGCGTTCAAGTGAACGGGGTTGATGGAGTCGTACTCGTCGTGATTCAAATCACTGATGATCCTAGTGCCGAACGGACGGCACTTCCGCGTTCAACACACGTACAGCCCGGTGATGTCTCCCATGCCTTGATCCAGCAAGGAGAGAGGGAGAGGTTGAGGAAGACTCCATCCAGCAGCAGCACAACGGCGTGGTGGTGATGGAGGAGCGTGGCAATCCCGCAGGGCTTCGCCAAGCACCACAAGAGAGGAGGAAGAAGAGATGCAGGGCTGCACCAACGAGAGATCGAATCGCGTCTATTGGGCAGCCCCTAGGCCTCATATATATAGGGGAAGGAGAGGGCTGTGCTCCCATCTAGGGTTTCCCCCCCAAAGGGTGCGGCCAGCCCTAGATGGGGCTTGGGGAGGCGGCCAAGAGGGGAAGAGAGGGGAGGCGCCCACTAGGTGGGCCTTAAGGCCCATCTGGACTAGGGTTTGCCCCCTCCCACTCTCCCTTGCGCCTTGGGCCCCTTGTGGGGGGCGCACCAGCCCACCTAGGGGCTGGTCCCCTCCCACACTTGGCCCACGCAGCCTTCTGGGGCAGGTGGCCCCACTTGGTGGACCCCCGGGACCCTCCCGGTGGTCCCGGTACATTACCGATATCGCCCGAAACTTTTCTGGTGACCAAAACAGGACTTCCCATATATAAATCTTTACCTCCGGACCATTCCGGAACTCCTCGTGACGTCCGGGATCTCATCCGGGACTCCGAACAACATTCGGTAACCACATACAAGCTTCCTTTATAACCCTAGCATCACCGAACCTTAAGTGTGTAGACCCTACGGGTTCGGGAGACATGTAGACATGATCGAGACGTTCTCCGGTCAATAACCAACAGCGGGATCTGGATACCCATGTTGGCTCCCACATGTTCCACGATGATCTCATCGGATGAACCACGATGTTAAGGACTCAATCGATCCCGTATACAATTCCCTTTGTCTAGCGGTATTGTACTTGCCCGAGATTCGATCGTCGGTATCCCGATACCTTGTTCAATCTCGTTACCGGCGAGTCTCTTTACTCGTTCCGTAACACATCATCCCGTGATCAACTCCTTGATCACATTGTGCACATTATGATGATGTCCTACCGAGTGGGCCCAGAGATACCTCTCCGTTTACACGGAGTGACAAATCCCAGTCTCGATTCGTGCCAACCCAACAGACACTTTTGGAGATACCTGTAATGCACCTTTATAGCCACCCAGTTACGTTGTGACGTTTGGTACACCCAAAGCATTCCTACGGTATTCGGGAGTTGCACAATCTCATGGTCTAAGGAAAAGATACTTGACATTAGAAAAGCTTTAGCATACGAACTACACGATCTGTGCTAGGCTTAGGATTGGGTCTTGTCCATCACATCATTCCCCTAATGATGTGATCCCGTTATCAATGACATCCAATGTCCATGGTCAGGGAACTGTAACCATCTATTGATCAACGAGCTAGTCAACTAGAGGCTTACTAGGGACATGGTGTTGTCTATGTACCCACACATGTATCTGAGTTTCCCATCAATACAATTATAGCATGGATAATAAACGATTATCATGAACAAGGAAATATAATAATAACCAATTTATTATTGCCTCTAGGGCATATTTCCAACAGTCTCCCACTTGCACTAGAGTCAATAATCTAGTTCACATCGTCATGTGATTAACGCTGATAGGTCGCATCGCCATGTGACCAACATCCAAAGAGTTTACTAGTGTCTGTAAACTAGTTCACATCATCATGTGATTAAGACTCAATGGGCTCTCAGGTTTGATCATGTTATGCTTGTGAGAGAGGTTATTAGTCAACGGGTCTGAATCTTTCAGACCCGTGTGTGCTTTACAAATCTCTATGTCATCTCCTAGATGCATCTACCACGCTCTATTTGGAGCTATTCCAAATGGTTGCTCCACTATACATATCCGGTTTGCTACTTAGAGTCACTCGGATTGGTGTTAAAGCTTGCATCGACGTAACCCTTTACGCCGAACTCTTTATCACCTCCATAATCGAGAAACATGTCCTTATTTACTCCAAGGACAATTTTGACCGCTGTCCAATGATCCCCATTCCTGGATCATTCTTGTACCCCTTGACTGACTCATGGCAAGGCACACTTCCGGTGCGGTACCCAGCATAGCATACTATAGAGCCTATGTCTGAAGCATAGGGGACGACCTTCGTCCTTCCTCTCTTTTCTGCCATGGTCGAGCTTTAACTCTTAACCGCATACCTTACATCTCAGGCAAGAACTCCTTCTTTGACTGATCCATCTTGAACACCTTCAAGATCATGTCAAGGTATGTGCTCATTTGAAAGTACCATTAAGCGTTTTTTGATCTATCCTCATAGATCTTGATGTTCAATGTTCAAGTAGCCTAATCCAGGTTTTCTATTGAAAAACACTTTTCAAATAACCCTATATGCTTTACAGAAAATTCTTTCTGATCGTCAACATGTCAATAACATATACTCATCAGAAATTCTGTAGTGCTCCCACTCACTTCTTTGGAAATACAAGTTTCTCATAAACTTTGTATAAACCAAAAAATCTTTGATCATCTTATCAAAGTGCACATTCCAACTCCGAGATGCTTACTCCAGTCCATGGAAGGATCGCTAGAGCTAGCATACCTTTTAGCATCCTTAGGATCGACAAAACCTTTCTGATTGTATTACATACAACCTTTCCTTGCGAAAACTGGTAAGGAAACTCGTTTTGACATCCATCTGCCAGATTTCATAAATGCAGCTAATGCTAACATGAATCCGATCGACTTAAGCATCACTACGGATGAGAAAATCTCATCGTAGTAAACTCCTTGAACTTGTGAAAAAAACTTTTCGCCACAAGTCGAGCTTCATAGACGGTGACATTACCGTCCACGTCCATCTTCTTCTTAAAGATCCATTTATCTTAATGGCTTGCCGATCATTGAGCAAGTCCACCAAAGTCCATGCTTTGTTCTGATACATAGATCCTATCTCGGATTTCATGGTTTCTTAACCATTTGTCGGAATTTGGGCCCACCATCGCTTCTCCATAGCTCGTAGGTTCATTGTTGTCTAGCAACATGACCTTCAAGACAGGATTACTGTACTGCTCTGAAGTAGTACGTATCCTTGTCACCCTACGAGGTACGGTAGTGACTTGATCCGAAACTTCATGATCACTATCATAAGCTTCCACTTCAATTGGTGTAGGTGCTACAGGAACAACTTCCTGTGCCCTGATACACACTAGTTGAAGTGACGGTTCAATAACCTCATCAAGTCTCCACCATCCTCCCACTCATTTCTTTCGAGAGAAACCTTTCCTCGAGAAAGGACCCGATTCAAGAAACAATCCATATTGCTTTCGGATCTGAATTAGGAGGTATACCCAACTGTTTTGGGTGTCCTATGAAGATGCATTTTATCCGCTTTGGGTTCGAGCTTATCAATCCTGAAACTTTTTCACATAAGCGTCACAGCCCCAAACCTTTAAGAAACGACAACTTAGGTTTCTCTAAACCATAATTCATACGGTGTCATCTCAACGGAATTACGTGGTGCCCTATTTAAAGTGAATGTGGTTGTCTCTAATGCCTAACCCATGAACAATAGTGGTAATTCGATAAGAGACATCATGGTACGCACCATATTCAATAGGGTGCAACTATGATGTTCGGACACACCATCACACTATGGTGTTCCAGGCGGTATTAATTGCGAAACAATTTCCACAATGTCTTAATTGTGTGCCAAAACTCATAACTCAGATATTCATCTCTATGATCATATCATAGACATTTTATCCTCTTGTCACAATGATCTTCTACTTCACTCTGAAATTACTTGAACCATTCAATAATTCAGACTTGTGTTTCATCAAGTAAATATTCTCAATATCTACTCGAATCATCTGTGAAGTAAGAACATAACGATATTCACTGCATGCCTCAGCACTCATTGGACTGCACACATCAAAATGTGTTACTTCCAACAAGTTGCTATCTTGTTCCATCTTACTGAAAACGAGGCTTTTCAGTCATCTTGCCCATGTGGTATGATTTGCATATCTCAAGTGATTCAAAATCAAGTGAGTCCAAACGATCCATCTGCATGGATCTTCTTCATGTGTATACACCAATAGACATGGTTTGCATGTCTCAAACTTTTCAAAAAACGAGTGAGTCCAAAGATCCATCAACATGGAGCTTCTTCATGCGTTTTATACCATTATGACTTACATGGCAGTGCCACAAGTAAGTGGTACTATCATTACTATCTTATATCTTTTGGCATGAAAATGTGTATCACTACGATCGAGATTCAATAAACCATTCCTTTAGGTGCAAGACCATTGAAGGTATTATTCAAATAAATAGAGTAACCATTATTCTCTTTAAATGAATAACCGTATTGCGATAGACATAATCCAATCATGTCTATGCTCAATGCAAACACACAATGACAGTTATTTAGGTTTAATAATAATCTTGATGGTAGAGGGAGCGTGCGATGTTTGATCACATCAAACTTGGAAACACTTCCAACACATATCGTCAGCTCACCTTTAGCTAGTCTCTGTTTATTCCATAGCTCTTTTATTTCGAGTTACTAACACTTAGCAACTGAACCGGTATCTTAATACCCTGGTGCTACTAGGAGTACTAGTAAAGTACACATTAACATAATGTATATCCAATATACTTCTATTGACCTTGCCAGCCTTCTCATCTACCAAGTATCTAGGGTAATGCTGCTCCAGTGGTTGTCCCCTTTATTACAGAAGCACTTAGTCTCGGGTTTGGGTTCAACCTTGGGTTTCTTCACTAGACTAGCAGCTGATTTGCCGTTTCATGAAGTATCCCTTCTTGCCCTTGCCCTTCTTGAAACTAGTGGTTTCACCAACCATCAACAATTGATGCTCCTTCTTGATTTCTACATTCGCGGTGTCAAACATCGTGAATACCTCAAGGATCATCATATCTATCCCTGATATGTTATAGTTCATCACAAAGCTCTAGCAGCTTGGTGGCAATGACTTTTGGAGAAACATCACTATCTCATCTGGAAGATCAACTCCCACTCGATTCAAGTGATTGTTGCACTCAGACAATCTGAGCACAAGCTCAACGATTGAGCTTTTCTCCCTTAGTATGCAGGCTAAGAAAATTGTCGGAGGTCTTATACCTCTTGACGTGGGCACGAGCCTAAAATCCCAATTTCAGCCCTCGAAACATTTCATATGTTCCGCAATGTTTTGAAAAACGTCTTTGGTGCCTCAATTCTAAACCGTTTAACTGAACTATCATGTAGTTATCAAAACGTGCATGTCCGATGTTCGCAACATCCACAGACGACGATTGGGGTTCAGCACACCGAGCGGTGCATTGAGGACATAAGCTTTCTACTGTCCGCATAATCGCTACTTTCAACTTTCAACTATATTTTCTCTAGGAACATATCTAAACAGTGGAACTAAAGCGTGAGCTTACGACATAATTTGCAAAAGGTCTTTTGACTATGTTCAAGATAATTAAGTTCATCTTATGAACTCCCACTCAGATAGACATCCCTCTGGTCATCTAAGTGATTACATGATCCGAGTCAACTAGGCCGTGTCCGATCATCACGTGAGACGGACTAGTCATCATCGGTGAACATCTTCATGTTGATCGTATCTACTATACGACTCATGTTCGACCTTTCGGTCTCTGTGTTCCGAGGCCATGTCTGTACATGCTAGGCTCGTCAAGTTAACCCTAAGTGTTTTGCGTGTGTAAATCTGTCTTACACCCGTTGTATGTGAACGTAAGAATCCATCACACCCGATCATCACGTGGTGCTTAGAAGCGACGAACTTTAGCAACGGTGCACAGTTAGGGGGAACACTTTCTTGAAATTTTAATGAGGGATCATCTTATTTACTACCGTCGTTCTAAGCAAATAAGATGCATAAACATAATAAACATCACATGCAATTATATAGTAGTGACATGATATGGCCAATATCATATAGCTCCATTGATCTCCATCTTCGGGGCTCCATGATCATCATCGTCACCGGCATGACACCATGATCTCCATCATCATGATCTCCATCATCGTGTCTTCATGAAGTTGTCTCGCCAACTATTACTTCTACTACTATGGCTACCGGTTAGCAATAAAGTAAAGTAATTACATGGCGTTGTTCAATGACACGCAGGTCATACAATAAATAAAGACAACTCCTATGGCTCCTGCCGGTTGTCATACTCATCGACATGCAAGTCGTGATTCCTATTACAAGAACATGATCAATCTCATACATCACATATCATTCATCACATTCTTCTTGGCCATATCACATCACAAAGCATACCCTGCAAAAACAAGTTAGACGTCCTCTAATTGTTGTTTGCATGTTTTACGTGGCTGCTATGGGTTTCTAGCAAGAACGTTTCTTACCTACGCAAAACCACAACGTGATATGCCAATTGCTATTTACCCTTCATAAGGACCCTTTTCATCGAATCCGTTCCGACTAAAGTGGGAGAGACTGGTACCCGCTAGCCACCTTATGCACCAAGTGCATGTCAGTCGGTGGAACCTGTCTCACGTAAGAGTACGTGTAAGGTCGGTCCGGGCCGCTTCATCCCACAATACCGTCGAAACAAGATTGGACTAGTAACGGTAAGCATATTGAACAACATCAACGCCCACAACTACTTTGTGTTCTACTCGTGCAAAGAATCTACGCAATAGACCTAGCTCATGATGCCACTGTTGGGGAACGTAGCAGAAATTCAAAATTTTCCTACGTGTCACCAAGATCTATCTATGGAGAAACCAGCAATGAGGGGAAGGAGAGTGCATCTACATACCCTTGTAGATCGCTAAGCGGAAGCGTTCAAGTGAACGGGGTTGATGGAGTCGTACTCGTCGTGATTCAAATCACCGATGATCCTAGTGCCGAACGGACGGCACCTCCGCGTTCAACACACGTACAACCCGGTGATGTCTCCCATGCCTTGATCCAGCAAGGAGAGAGGGAGAGGTTGAGGAAGACTCCATCCAGCAGCAGCACAACAGCGTGGTGGTGATGGAGGAGCGTGGCAATCCTGCAGGGCTTCGCCAAGCACCACAGGAGAGGAGGAAGAAGAGATGCAGGGCTGCACCAACGAGAGATCGAATCGCGTCTATTGGGCAGCCCCTAGGCCTCATATATATAGGGGAAGGAGAGGGCTGCGCCCCCATCTAGGGTTTCCCCCCCAAAGGGTGCGGCCAGCCCTAGATGGGGCTTGGGGAGGCGGCCAAGAGGGGAAGAGAGGGGAGGCGCCCACTAGGTGGGCCTTAAGGCCCATCTGGACTAGGGTTTGCCCCCTCCCACTCTCCCTTGCGCCTTGGGCCCCTTGTGGGGGGCGCACCAGCCCACCTAGGGGCTGGTCCCCTCCCACACTTGGCCCACGCAGCCTTCTGGGGCAGGTGGCCCCACTTGGTGGACCCCCGGGACCCTCCCGGTGGTCCCGGTACATTACCGATATCGCCCGAAACTTTTCCGGTGACCAAAACAGGACTTCCCATATATAAATCTTTACCTCCGGACCATTCCGGAACTCCTCATGACGTCCGGGATCTCAACCGGGACTCCGAACAACATTCGGTAACCACATACAAGCTTGCTTTATAACCCTAGCGTCACCGAACCTTAAGTGTGTAGACCCTACGGGTTCGGGAGACATGCAGACATGACCGAGACGTTCTCCGGTCAATAACCAATAGCGGGATCTGGATACCCATGTTGGCTCCCACATGTTCCACGATGATCTCATCGGATGAACCACGATGTCAAGGACTCAATCGATCCCGTATACAATTCCCTTTGTCTAGCGGTATTGTACTTGCCCGAGATTCGATCATCGGTATCCCGATACCTTGTTCAATCTTGTTACCGTCAAGTCTCTTTACTCGTTCCGTAACACATCATCCCGTGATCAACTCCTTGATCACATTGTTCACATTATGATGATGTCCTACCGAGTGGGCCCAGAGATACCTCTCCGTTTACACGGAGTGACAAATCCCAGTCTCGATTCGTGCCAACCCAATAGACACTTTTGGAGATACCTGTAATGCACCTTTATAGCCACCCAGTTACGTTGTGACGTTTGGTACACCCAAAGCATTCCTACGGTATCCGGGAGTTGCACAATCTCATGGTCTAAGGAAAAGATACTTGACATTAGAAAAGCTTTAGCATACGAACTACACGATCTGTGCTAGGCTTAGGATTGGGTCTTGTCCATCACATCATTCCCCTAATGATGTGATCCCGTTATCAACGACATCCAATGTCCATGCTCAGGAAACTGTAACCATCTATTGATCAACGAGCTAATCAACTAGAGGCTTACTAGGGACATGGTGTTGTCTATGTACCCACACATGTATCTGAGTTTCCCATCAATACAATTATAGCATGGATAATAAACGATTATCATGAACAAGGAAATATAATAATAACCAATTTATTATTGCCTCTAGGGCATATTTCCAACAGTTTTCACCCTGTTTTCTATTAATTAATAGGGCAACCTTTTCTTTGTTACTACTAGTGAATCTGAAATCATTTGGGGCAGACATAAAATATATCACTTCAACCCAATTACTGCAGTAACTATTTTAAAAGAAACTAGCTAGATGCCCGTGTGTTGCACGGAACATCAAGATGCATTTGTATGAGTAGTTTATCTTGTGAGAGAAAAGGATGAACGAGGGAAGGCCTTATTTGCAAACGTGAGAGGGGTGTGGGTATCTTTTTGCAAAATTGCCATAGTTTCCTTCCTATCCGTTAGATATAAATCTGATGGCCTATATTGCAGGAAGGCGCGCACACCATCATCACCAACTCTGTTTTCTACTCCCTCTATTTCTAAATATTTTTCTTTTTAGAGATTTCAACAAGTGACTACATACGGAGCAAAATGAGTGAATCTACACTCTAAAATATGTCTACATACACATTCGTATGTGATAGTCCATTTGAAATCTGAAAAAGGCAAATATTTAGGAACAGGGGGAGTATAAGAGTAGACACGGAGATATATCTGCAGCATGGTCCACAACAAAAATGTGCTGGACTGGTTAGCGCCAGATGCTTGCAACGTGATGACCTAAGTTCGAATTTTTTCTTTAACTTTAAATTTATATTATATATTACTTATTTAATATATACTTCTTTCACTATTGTACTGACAGTGGAACCCACAGAGTACTTAGAATACAAGATTAAGGATGGACTTGTTTCTTTTTAACTTTCTGTATGAAGTCGTAGCCACCCTGCAAGTCACATGTACAATGTACATGCAATTAACTTTTAATAGAGGGAGAATCATATAGGCAATTAACTCAAATGGATTGGATGAGACTCTATTATTTCCAGCATAAGAGCATCTCCAATGGCAGCCGGCAAATTTCCTCCCGCTTCCTTCCACGGAGGACGACATCAAACGCCAGCAGCATACATTTTCACAACTGATGTCTACTACACAACCTTCTTGTAGACGTTGTTGGGCCTGCAAGTGCACAGGTTTGTAGGACAATAGCAAATTTCCCTCAAGTGGATGACCTAAGGTTTATCAATCCGTGGGAGGTGTAGGATGAAGATGGTCTCTCTCAAGCAACCCTGCAACCAAATAACAAAGAGTCTCTTGTGTCCCCAACACACCCAATACAATGGCAAATTGTATAGGTGCACTAGTTCGGCGAAGAGATGGTGATACAAGTGCAAAATAGATAGTAGATATAGGTTTTTGTAGTCTGAAATAATAAAAGCAGCAAGGTAACAAGTGATAAACGTGAGCGTAAACGGTATTGCAATGATAGGAAACAAGGCCTAGGGTTCATACTTTCACTAGTGCAAGTTCTCTCAACAATAATAACATAGATAGATCAAATAGCAAGCCCTCAACATGCAACAAAGAGTCACTCCAAAGCCACTAATAGCGGAGAACAAACATAGAGATTATGGGAGGGTACGAATCCACCTCAAAGTTATTCCCTCATTAGTATTCTCATCATCTTCCATTTGCTTTCTTTTCTTTAGGCAATTGGAAATATAAGGATTTTCAATGCAGTTCACCGCATAATACATATAAATCTTCTCTAGATCAAAATCAAGAAATCTATCAAGATTAAATTCTGGAATACCCTCAGTTATACGTTTCATTTCTTCATAACCCAAAAGAAGGCTAAGCTCTTTATGATGCTCAAGGGTAATCAAATTATCACAATATTTGGACACGACTTGATCATGAAACAAATAGCATTGGAGCTTTAAATGACCATGTTCGTTGCAAAGTTCACAATGAGCGCAAAAAATATTGAATCTTTCAGCACATTCATCTAGCTCTTCTTGCAACAATTTGGTTTCTAAGTACTTATGCCCCTTGCAATAAATATCTTTTCTATTTGGTGTGTTCATGCAAACATGCACTCCACAAAAGTTGACATGCTCATAAGAGATATTTTCATCATAACTAGTGCAATCATCATTAGCATCGTGGATATTCAAAGAATTCGTACCAACAACATTGCAATCATGCTCATCATTCAAAGATTTAGTGCCAAACAATTTAGAGATTTCTTCTTCTAGTACTTGAGCACAATTATCCTTTCCATCATACTCACGAAAGATATTAAAAAGATGCAGCGTATGAGACAAACTCAATTCCATTTTTTTTGTAATTTTCTTTTATAAACTAGACTAGTGCTAAAACAAGAAACAAAAATATTCGATTGCAAGATCTAAAGATATACCTTCAAGCGCTAACCTCCCCGGCAACAGCGCCAGAAAAGAGCTTGATGTCTACTACACAACCTTCTTCTTGTAGACGTTGTTGGGCCTGCAAGTGCACAGGTTTGTTGGACAGTAGCAAATTTCCCTCAAGTGGATGACCTAAGGTTTATCAATCCGTTTGGAGGCGTAGGATGAAGATGGTCTCTCTCAAGCAACCCTGCAACCAAATAACAAAGAGTCTCTTGTGTCCCCAACACACCCAATACAATGGCAAATTGTATAGGTGCACTAGTTCGGCGAAGAGATGGTGATACAAGTGCAAAATAGATAGTAGATATAGGTTTTTGTAATCTGAAATAATAAAAACAGCAAGGTAACAAGTGATAAACGTGAGCATAAACGGTATTGCAATGATAGGAAACAAGGCCTAGGGTTCATACTTTCACTAGTGCAAGTTATCTCAACAATAATAACATAGATAGATCAAATAGAAAGCCCTCAACATGCAACAAAGAGTCACTATGAAGCCACTAATAGCGGAGAACAAACATAGAGACTATGGTAGGGTACGAAACCACCTCAAAGTTATTCTTTCGGATCAATCTATAAAAGAGTTCGTACTAGAATAACACCTTAAGATACAAATCAACCAAAACCCTAATGTCACCTAGATACTCCATTGTCACCTCAAGTATCCGTGGGCATGGTTTTACAATATGCATCACACAATCTCAGATTCATCCAACCAACATAAAAGTACTTCAAAGAGTGCCCCAAAGTTTCTACCGGAGAGTCAAGAACGTGTGCCAACCCCTATGCATAGGTTCCCAATGTCACGAAACCCGCAAGTTGATCACCAAAACATACATCAAGTGGCACATGATATCCCATTGTCACCACAGATAATCACGGCAAGACATACATCAAGTGTTCTCATGAAAGACTCAATCCGATAAGATAACTTCAAAGGGGAAACTCAATTCATCACAAGAGAGTAGAGGGGGAGAAACACCATAAGATCCAACTACAATAGCAAAGCTCGGGATACATCAAGATCGTGCCCTAGAGGGAACACGAGAGAGAGAGAGATCAAACACATAGCTACTGGTACATACCCTTAGCCCCGAGGGTGAACTACTCCCTCCTCGTCATGGATAGAGCCGGGATGATGAAGATAGCCACCGGTGATGGGTTCCCCCTCCGGCAGGGTGCCGGAACGGACTCCCGAGAGGTTTTTGGTGGCTACAGAGGCTTGCGGCGGCGGAACTCCCGATCTATCTTCTGTTATGGAAGTTTTAGGGTACGAAGGTATATATAGGTGCAAGGGGTACGTCGGTGGACCTCCGGGGTGCTCATGAGGCAGGGGGGCGCGCCCAGGGGGGCGCTCCCACCCTCGTGGGCAGCCCGGGACTCCCCTGACGTGCACTCCAAGTCTATTAGGTTGCTTTCCTTCCAAAAATAACTTCTCTAGTTGATTTTGTTCTGTTTTGACTCCGTCTGATATTCCTTTTCCTCGAAACACTGAAATAGGCGTAAAACACCAAATCTGGTCTGGGCCTCCGGTTAATAGGTTAGTCCCAAAAATAATATAAAAGTGGATAATAAAGCCAAATATTGCCTAAAATAGTAGATAAAGTAGCATGGAGCAATCAAAAATTATAGATACGTTGGAGACGTATCAACAACTCTAACCAACAAGATGAAATTTGTGCAAACACAAACTAATTTCATATAAGTATGAAGGATTTCGTATAAAAAAGTCGGATCTTCATATAAACATGATGGATTTCATTACATTTACATGAACAAAGCGGTGCTAATCTGGCTCTCTTGGTATAATTAATACCCCCTTTGTCCGGAAATACTTGTCCTAGAAATGGATGTATCTAGACTTATTTTAGTTATAGATACATCCAATTTATCCATTCTTAGAAAAACTATTTCCCGCCAGCCGGAGAGGGAGTACCTAATCTAATTGGTCGCCCGTGGATCCCTTTGTTTCCTCATGTCCGGCAGACACTTGCGGGGTGGACGAAGGTCCTCAGAAGAGATGAAGCAGCAAAGAAACCACCTGAATGCGCAGTCGTCACCTCGACGGTGGCCTTCATGGGAACCAAGTGGCGGCGACCTCCCGCGTTCTACTTCTCCTCGATGATGGTGGCGGACACGGAGAAGCTGGCCGCCGACTCGTTGCTCTCCACACACCCGGCTTCTGTCTCTGCCTGCATGACGCTGCCGTAGGCACGGGAGGCACGGGCGCAGGCACGGGAGGCGCGCCCACAGACACGGGAGGCACGACCACCGCAGACACTGGTGGCTCGGTATGACACAGCAGCAACGATGCCCGTACCGGCGTGCTAGCCGCTATGCCGGCGTGGAGCAACTTGCCACTCATCATCGAGCTGATCTGGAGCGGGGAGTTGTTGAACGACGCGCCGGCTTGGGGTGGCAACTGGCTCCATCGGGCCAAGCGAGGTTGGTGAAGCACCAAGCGGCCTCGCCCGTATCTAGAGGGCTCGGCGCGCCGCCCAGCCAGGTAGTATGCCGGAGAATGGCTCCTTGGAAGCCATCAGAAGAGTGGAGAAAATGGTGAAGTAGGAGATGGGAGAGCGACGGAGGGGTGCGATTCTTGCCTGTTGTCCATCTGGCCTTGTTTAAATAGAGGGTGGACGGTAGGAGCTTGGCCGGCGTCTAGCCTCATTTAAACTGAGGGCAGATGGGAGGAGCTCCACCGGCGTTGCGTTTCATTCCGGCCCGCTCATGAACGGACTTGTGGCCAGAGTAGGTTTCTCGGTTTGCAAGCGGGTTTAACGGAGGGGTTTGATGGAGGCGAGGATGCATGTTCAGCCGGGCATGCAGCGGGCGGCGTAGTACTATTCGATTTGACAGCGGGCAGCGTAGTTCCTGATACGGCTTTAATGCAGACGAGGGAGGGGGTAGCAGTTCCCGAAATGTTGAACTGCCAATGATGCATCCTCCTTCAATTAGCATCATGAATGCAAGGGAAGTAATGGGAGGAGGACCGAGAAAAGAGGTTGCACGATGTGAATGCAACGCAATTTGCACTCATATAAAGGCGCCCCTCCATTCCAATGCATGTACCACATCGTGCACACCTAAGCATTTGCCTAAGCACCTACACTAAGCGCAAAAGTGCTCACTCAAGACCAATGGCGGTGATGTGCACGAGCGGCCAGCGGCTGTGCCAGATGGTCCATGACGCCGGCCTGCGGCATGGCGCCGAGGATTTCTCCAGACGGTGTTGGCGACCGGCTGGTAGATGGCCGCTGTCGACGCCAACTACGACTCTTAGTTGGACCAGATGATTGTTGCCACAACCAACAAGTTCACCATCCTCAAGAAGCTCGCGGACGACATCGCCGTACTCCTCCAGCCCGCGCGCCCGAGCTCCTCATTGCCTGCCACTCTAATCGGCCTCCATGGCCGGGACCTCTTTCAAGCACTCACTACAAAAAAAATACACTTCCGTGATGATACGTGTTTGTCACAGTAGGTCGCGTTTTTTGTCATGCATGTACATCCATGACAAATTTATAATCAAGATAGTCATACCTGTGCTGTCGTAGAAGTGTTCCATGACATTACCAAAATTATCATCACAGAAGTGTCCACTTCCATGACGATAAATCGCGCGTCACAGAAGTGCTTTCATCAAGGGTGACCGACACATGGCATCCACCGTAACAGAATGCCGTTAAGCTATGGGATCGGGTTTTGGATCCGATAACCCGTTAACAGCCCCGACCAATGGGAAATTTCCACGTGTAAAATTCTTATTGGCTGGAGGAAACACGTGTCAGCTCGTCAGTGGGTCAGATAGGCGCCTATGATATGTCGACACGTGCCACGGCCCACCACTGGCCCATTTAGCTTACAAAGCCGGCCCGTTTGACTTGGTCAAAAGTTAACGGGCTGGCCCATGAAAAGCCTGTTAAGGGTCTCTTCGCAAATAGCCCATTTTACGGCCTGTTAGGCACTAAAGGAAATCGGCCCAACAACGTCATGTGGCCCGTCGAATATAACACCAGCCCATTTCACTTTCGGCCCATGTATGGCCCATGACGTCTTTCGGCCCATATGAGGCCTTCGTATCTTTCGGCCCTTTACAGGCCCATGGTGACTCTAGCCCATAATGAAGAGTAATTTTCTTTGTACCCGTTAATGGCCCGTGATTTACATGGGCCGTTTCCAGCCCGTGTTAGCTTTCGGCCTATTAACGGCCCATACGTTCTTGGGCTCCTTTTCGGCCCTCGATTACTTCCGGCCCGTTACTTGCATGTTCCCCTAATGGGCCAAATTCGGCCCATGGCAAGAGTCGGCCCGTTACATGCATGTTCCCCAAATGGGCCAAATTCGGCCTATGGCAAGAGTCGGCCCGTTACTGGCACGTTCCCCAAATGGGCCAAATTCAGCCCATGGCAAGAGTCGGCCCGTTACTGGACTGTTACCCTAATGGGCCAAATTCGGCCAATGGCAAGAGTCCGCCCGTTTCTGGCCAGCCCGTCCTATATTTTGGCCCATTAACGACCCGTTATGCCTGTGACAGAATTAAGCTTTTGCAGTCCTACGGTCTGTTAACAGCCCGTTACCGTGCTGGGCCGATACCAATTACGCCTGATTATGGCCCATGTAGACCCATTTATCCGACGGTCCATGGCCCACCGATTACAGGCCCATTTATCGACGGCCCGAGGCCCACTGATTATAGGCCCATTTATCAATGGCACGTAGGAGACCCATGGATCCTACGGCCCGTATATGGCCCATGGATAGTTGCATCCACTAGCAAACTAGGGAAAAACAAGACTAGGAAATAAATAAGGCCCAAACTAACGCTAGGCTATTAAGGCGATTGTATAGATTACATCCACTCGGCATCAAAGGTTGCCACCAGTGCAAATATAGGGAACACCCTACACTATACAAAAATGGCTTGCTGTTTTCTTCAGCCGGTGGCTGCACGTTAAGAATAAATTTTGTATCGCACCAAAACAAATTACAACTATATAACAAAAGGAAGGTTGGCATAAAACCTAACATTCTAGCAGATAAATGCACCACTAGAAGTTCAGAAGCTCGGTTCATTTGACCTGACTGTTACGTTTTCATGTTGTATTGTCCGATGGAACACCATAACCCTCGCCTTCATTTCCCCTAGGCTCCTAAACAACATAGCAAATGTTTGATAGTCTGGTTTCAAAACCATGCATATCTTGACGACAATGAGCAATGTTTCTCCTTATTTCACAAAGGGCCTCTATTAGGGAATGGACTTGTGTCTGGAGCGCAGATACAACATTGCTTTGAGCTTGCATATCTCGATCATGAGGCAGTTTGGACAATATTGCCTTAACAACCAACCAAGTATTACGCAGGAATGTGCTTTTGGCACTGTTAGTGGACAGGTACTGACCCACTGCAGCAAGAGCTGACATTGCGGTTATAGTTGCCTCGCCACCTTCTGAAGGTGGCGGTTCCACCATTTTTTCCATAGCTCGCTGAAAAGTTGAGGTTTTACATTAGTAGTACCAGAACAGAAGATATTAAGGAGGCAACAAAACCAAACAAAATAGCTTTGGTCTATATACAGAACTTATTCTGGTGAACCCATGTAAAATATTAGTTGTATTTTATTGCAAAGTACATAATAAAACCAGGTTCCAAACATATGACCATGTACCATCGCTAATGTATTATCTATTTCTTCACATTGTATTGAGGGCTAAGGATAAAGAGACGAAGTTTATAATACGGTAAGCATAGTATGACATCATTCATATCACAAAACAACTGAGAACAGACAAACATGTAATTGTAACATTGTGTGGGCAAGTCCAGCACGGAACTAGATTACGGGTCAAGATCAAAGGAACATCACTCCTCCCTTTTAAACCTTGTAAGGTGCAATGATACGCTAAGACAATTGTGTATAAAATTGAAAAGAGTAATAGACATTGGCTGCAAACCATGCAGTTCAAGGCACAAGTCAGAGTAAGTAGTAGTTAAAAGGCATGAGGATTAAGGACTTACAACAGCGGCTTTGACTGGTGTAGTCATGCCCTTCTTCTTGCTGGTTTGACAGTCCTTGAAGATTTCCACAGCATTTGGTTCACGTACTTTTTGGTCCTTGCAGGCTTTTCTCTGCATTTTGAACAAGTCAATATAGATCTGATGATATGGTACAACGAAAAGAGTGAAATAGCAGCTAATTACTAGAGCCTCATAGTGTGCAATATAGCTACAAGATCCTGTCGTCTGTTGGAATTTCACTTTCGTATGGTTGGCCTTGTTCTTTGGACAGTTCACCTACAAGAAGATAGATTTGTGTGCCACATGCGTCAATAGGACTTCAACATGTGATCTGATCACATATATATAATGTACCTGATACTTCAGATCAGACCAGTGTTTAACAAGGCCCCTCCAGTCTTCATTTGATATATTTTCCACTCGAGTTGTTTGGGAAAGTTCACTGTTAGTCTTGCCTTCAAAGTGAGGTTTCCTCAAGTTATACCAATACTGTTGCAGAGCAGACTTGAAAACATGGGTGCAAGCTTGTCTGGTTGCATCATCTTGGCTATCCAACTTGAACCTTATCTGTTGAAAATTGTGGGAGTCTCATTATCAGCAACCTAGAAAGTATGGGATAGAGCAAGACGATATTACTAGTTTCCATACATAACCATACTTATAGATAAATGGTCGAGGAAGGTGTTGAACTGGGTTTCGTCTTTGTCATTCCTGTATTGAATCCATGTTGGGAGGATACGTACATGAAACCTAATGGCAACCGTTGCCTCTGATACTAACTTGGCTGACTCTGTAGCATCACGTGGCCTTTTTAAACCTGCCTCAAAACGGATCTCCATTCTTCCTCCTCTTGATTTAGTTAACGTATCGAGCATTATCCCTGATGTTTGTTTCCTCTTGCGCCTAGGTGCTAGTCCAACAACAAACATAGGAAGTGTTAGTGTACATCAAACTGTGAGACTACATATAAAGAAGCATGCAACTGTAACTTGACTCCAGCAACTACCTTCTTGCTGTTGAAGCTCACAAGGTTCATCTGATATTGCCAACTCGTCTTGTGTTAAGAGTGCTTGGGAAGTAGTGTCAAGTGGCAAGGGAGCTTGGGTGTGACGCCCCCGATTCAATCGTACACTAATCATGCACGCAAACGTGTACGATCAAGATCAGGGACTAACGGGAATATATCACAACACAACTCTAAAAACATAAATAAGTCATACAAGCATCATAATACAAGCCAGGGGCCTCGAGGGCTCGAATACAAGTGCTCGATCATAGACGAGTCAGCGGAAGCAACAATATCTGAGTACAGACATAAGTAAACAAGTAGCCATAGATGGCTAACACAAACTAGGATACAGATCGAAAGAGGCACATGCCTCTTGCCTGGGATCCTCCTAACTACTCCTGGTCGTCGTCAGCGGGCTGCACATAGTAGTAGGCACCTCCAGTGTAGTAGGAGTCGTCATCGAAGGTGGCATCTGGATCCTGAGCTCCAACATCTGGTTGCGACAACCAAGTAAAATGGAAAGGGGGAAAATAGGGAGAAAAGCAACCGTGAGTACTCATCCAAAGTACTCGCAAGCAAGGAGCTACACTACATATGCATGGGTATATGTGTAAGGAGGCCATATCAGTGGACTGAACTGTAGAATGCCAGAATAAGAGGGGGATAGCTAGTCCTATCGAAGACTACGCTTCTGGCAGCCTCCGTCTTGCAGCATGTAGAAGAGAGTATATTGAAGTCCTCCAAGTAGCATCTCCAAGTAGCATCTCCAGTAGCATCGCATAGCATAATCCTACCCGGTGATCCTCTCCTCGTCGCCCTGTTAGAGAGCGATCACCGGGTTGTATCTGGCACTTGGAAGGGTGTGTTTTATTAAGTATCCGGTTCTAGTTGTCATAAGGTCAAGGTACAACTCCAAGTCGTCCTGTTACCGAAGATCACGGGTATTCGAATAGATTAACTTCCCTGCAGGGGTGAACCACATAACCCAACACGCTCGATCCCATTTGGCCGGACACACTTTCCTGGGTCATGCCCGGCCTCGGAAGATCAACACGTCGCAGCCCCACCTAGGCACAACAGAGAGGTCAGCACGCCGGTCTAAACCTATGCGCTCAGGGGTCTGGGCCCATCGCCCATTGCACACCTGCATGTTGCGAGGGCGGCCGGAAGCAGACCTAGCCTCCCTTATACAAGAGTAGGCGTTCCAGTCCAATCCGGCGTGCGCCGCTCCGTCGCTGACGTCAAGAAGGCTTCGGCTGATACCACGATGTCGAGTGCCCATAACTGTTCCCGCGTAGTTGGTTAGTGCATATAGGCCAGTGGCTAGACTCAGATCAAATACCAAGATCTTGTTAAGCGTGTTATTATGAAATAACCGCGGACACCGACCAGGGCCAGGCCCACCTCTCGCCTAGGTGGTCTCAACCTACCCTGTCGCTCCGCCACAAAGATCCACACAGAGGGCCGTCGGGACAAAGGTCCTTTCAGCCCCCAATCCGTGAATCACTCGCGGGACTCCTCGAGCCAACCCGACTTTAGTCACCATCTGTATAGTATGTATATATGTATAATATATACCCGTGATCACCCCCGAGTGATCACGGCCCATTAGTATAGCAAGGCAGACTGACAAGAATGTAGGGCCAATGATGATAAACTAGCATCCTATACTAAGCATTTAGGATTGTAGGCCAGGTATCAATGACTGTAGCAACAATGATAGGCTATGCATCAGAATAGGATTAACGGAAAGCAGTAACATGCTACACTACTCTAATGCAAGCAGTATAGAGAAGAATAGGTGATATCTGGTGATCAAGGGGGGGGGCTTGCCTGGTTGCTCTGGCAAGAAGGAGGGGTCGTCAACTCCGTAGTCGAACTGGGCAGCAGCAGCGTCGGTCTGGTGGTCTACCGGAGAGAAGAGGGGGAAGAAACAATGAATACAATGCAAACAAATGCATATTGATGCATGACATGACAAGTATCGATGCTAGGTGTGCCCAATCGCGGTAGTAGGTGGTACCGACGAATGGGGGGGGGGGACATCCGGGAAAGTATCCCCGGGGTTCCGCGTTCTCGTGCAGAGGTACTGGAGGGGGAAAGTTGCGTGTTCGGCATGCTAGGGGTGTGTGGCGGATGAACGGGCTGCGTATCCGGATTCGTCTCGTCGTTCTGAGAAACTTTCATGTAGAAAGTATTTTCATCCGAGTTACGGATTAAAAGATATGATTTACTAAAGATTTAAATCATTTTCTGATTTTAATTATTTATCTAAAGCCAACATTATCCAGAACAGTGTTTGATGACGCAAGCATGACATCAGAGTGATGTCAGCAGGTCAACTGGTCGGTTGACCAGTCAAACCAGACAGGTGGGTCCAGTGGGTCCCACATGTCATTGTCAGGGGCATTAACAGAGTTTTGAAACCAATTAAATGGGTTAATTAGCAGGTAGGGCCTAGTAGTCAGTGAGAGATTAGGTTTTAATTAATCAATTTAATTAATTAGCAGTTTATCTATTTGTTTTTATTTGTTATATGGGATGGGGCCCGCATGTCAGTGGCAGTAGCTGCCACATCAGCATAGTTAACCTTGGTCAACGTGGCCAGCTGGGGCCCTCAGGCCCACAGGCAGTGACCCAGGGGTGGACCCCCGGGGTGCCAGCTCAGCGGAGCCGTCGGAGTAGCTCCGGCGAGCTCGCACACAGCGACCGAACGCCGGCGTGCGTCGGGATTCACCTACAAGGCACCAAATCGAGCGCGGCCGGGCGCGTTTGAATGGCAAGACGACGACGAGTCGGTTGGTGGTGGTCGGGCGAGCTGCGGTGGCCGGAGAAGGGCGCATCGAGCTCATCGGCGGCGAGGTCTTTCGGGCGAGCAACGGCAACGGTGAGGCGGCGCGCTACGGGGCAAACAGAAGGGCGGGGTGAAGCCTTGGCGCGTGCGCGAGCACAACGGCACGAGCCCAGGACCAAAGGGTCACCGGACGGCTGCCGGCGACGAGCGCGGGCGGCGACGCGTATGGGAGCTCGATGGAAACAGAGCTACGACGAGCTAGCGGGCAAATAGAGAGGCTGGGGAGGATCTATGGGGCGTGGTGAGCGCAACCGACGCGGGCCCGTGACCATTTGGTCACCGGAGACTCGTCGGCGACGGGTTCCGCGGCGGGGCACTCGGGTGCTTCGGCGGCAGCTAGCTAGGGCGCCGGAGAGAGAGAGGAGGGAGCAGGGGCTCACCGAGCGGCGCACACGATGGCCCTTGGGGGTTTAGTAGCTGCAGGGGCGCGGCCGGAGTCGGTGAAGAATGGCGGCGGAGCTTGTCGGGCAGAGGAGGAAGATGGCGGCGTCGGGGCATTGCGGTGGCTCCGGTCTCCAACGGGATGCACCAGTCGAAGCAGCGGACGACGGCGGTGATGACGGACACGCAGGCGCGGCGAGGCGATGACTGTGGCCGCGCGATTCATGGCGGCAAGGCCATGGCGGCGCACGGGCGTGGTGGGGAATGAGGGGGAGAGCAAGGTGGATCTGAGGGGGGAAGGCGCAGGGACCGAGGGGAGTGTAGGGCGAGTGGGAGGAGAGACCAAGGGGGCGCGGCGTCGGCGTCCTTATCCACCTCGACGCCGGCGAGCGGGTCCGGTGGCGACCGCGCCCTGTAGCCGCGCGCGTCCGAGGAACAGGAAGAGGGGTGCGGTGTGGGGAGCGGGAGCTGGGCCGGCTGGGCCGACCAGGCTGGTTGCGGTCCAGGAGGCAGGGGCTGTGGCTGCGCGGGTGGGTTGGTGGCCAGCTGGGCCAGTCTGCCCAGTGGGGGGGGAAGGGTTTTCTCTTCTTCTTCTTTTTTCTCTTCTGATTGTTTTTCCCTTTCATATTTTCTTTATTATTTCTTTTCTGTTTAAATTAATTTAAAAGTATTTAGGCATTTTATAAAAAATGTGTTTACTTCACCATAATTACCGATGCAATATTTGGCAACCCCCGAACATTTTTGTTTTGACTGTTGAAAACTTTGGGTGTTTGTCGCTAATTCATTTTTGAATTTGCAATGTTTTTGAACTGCCACTTGATTAGCAACAGTAACGTAGATGACATGGCATCATTAGGAGAGTTTTACTGTAGCATAATTATCCGGGCGTTACAAATCTCCTCCACTACAAGAAATCTCGTCACGAGATTTAGGAGGTAGAAGGAAAGAGTGCGGGGTATTCATCACGCAGATGATCTTCTCGTTCCCAAGTGGCTTCATCTTCAGAATGGTGCGACCACTGAACCTTGAGGAACTTGATCGCCTTCTGACGTGTGCGGCGTTCAGCTTGGTCGAGAATGCGGACCGGATGCTCTTTATAGGAAAGGTCCTGTTGCAATTCGAGCACTTCATGATCCACTCCTTGGATTGGGTCCTTGAAGCAACGGCAGAGCTGTGGCACGTCGAACACATCGTGAACCTGAGAAAGGTTTGGCGGAAGTTCTAGTTGGTATGCCACTTTTCCACGCCTTTCGAGAATAGTGAATGGGCCAATATAGCGAGGAGCTAGCTTGCCCTTGATCCCGAAGCGGTGAGCACCCTTCATTGGTGTAACTCGAAGATAGGCCTTTTCGCCAGGTTGATAGACCATGTCCTTATGTTTACGGTCATACTGACTCTTCTGACGCGACTGAGCAGTCTTGAGATTCTCGCGAATAATGCGGACTTGTTCTTCGGCATGTTGGATAATATCCGGACCAAAGAGTGGACGTTCCCCAGTTTCTGACTAGTTCAGAGGGGTTCGGCACTTTCGTCCATATAACACTTCGAAGGGGGCCATCTTCAGACTTGCTTGATAGCTATTGTTATAAGAGAACTCAGCATACGGGAGAGATTCCTCCCATTTCTTGCCGAAGGAAATAACACAAGCTCGAAGCATGTCTTCGAGAATTTGGTTGACACGTTCAACTTGCCCTTGCGACTGCGGATGAAACGCAGTACTGAATGACAGATGAGTTCCCATAGCTTCTTGGAAACTTGCCCAGAATCTTGAAGTGAATAAGCTGCCACGATCTGAACTGATAACCAGTGGAATACCGTGAAGTGAAACAATTCTGGACATGTAGAGAGTTGCAAGCTGACTAGCAGTGATTGTTTCTTTGACCGCCAGAAAATGTGCAACCTTAGAAAGACGGTCAATGATGACAAGAATAGCATCATTACCTTTTTGCGATTTGGGAAATCCAGTGACGAAGTCCATTTCAACATGGTCCCATTTCCATTCAGGAATAGAGATAGGTTGCAGAGTTCCAGCAGGCCTTTGATGTTCTGCTTTGATACGACGGCAAACGTCACACTCAGCAACATAGCGAGCAATGTCTTGTTTCATATTAGACCACCAGAATCTCTGACGAATGTCTTGGTACATCTTGGTGCTACCGGGATGAATAGACAAAGGTGTATCGTGAGCTTCTTTCGTAACCTCCTGGGTCATATCCAGGTTACCTTTTGAAGGGACCACTAGGCGACCATTAAAGAACAAGGTGCCAGTATCATCAACAGTGAAGAACAAGGGCTTCCCTTCTTTAAGGTAGTGTTTAATCTTGTAGGCTTGAGAGTCATACTTCTGCAGCGTCTTGATGCTTTCCACGTGATCTGGTATAGCAACCAGGGTATTGAGAGAACCCTGGGAAATAACATGGAGGTTCATCTTGCGGCTCTCAGGAGGAGGAGGAGTGAGAGCACCAGGAGGAACAATATGGAGGTTCAGCTTCCTGAATTCCTCAACAAGCGAGGGCTGAACTTTGTGAACCTGGAGGTGGTTGCAGTAAGACTTGCGGCTCAAGGCATCAGCCATTACATTAGCCTTGCCTGGGGTATACGAAATACCCAGGTTAAAATCTGCAACAATCTCCATCCATCTTTGCTGACGGAGGTTCAGATCTGGTTGAGTAAACAGATACTTCATACTTTGGTGGTCGGTGAAGATCTCGCAACGATTACCGAGAAGGTAATGTCGCCACTGCTTTAGTGCATGGATAACAGCAGCAAGCTTGAGGTCGTGAACTGGATAGTTCTCTTCGTGAGGGCGCAATTGACGAGAGGCATAAGCAATCACTTTGCGCTCTTGCATTAGTACAGCGCCAAGGCCTTGACATGAAGCATCACAATAAATGACGAAGTCCTTAGTATCAGGTGGAGCTAGTACTGGGGCAGAAGTCAACTTGTCTTTGAGTGCCTGGAAGCTTTCCTGACATTTGTCTGTCCATTGGAACTTGACGCCCTTATGCAACAGGTTAGTCAGAGATCTAGCGATCTTGGAGAAGTTCTCGACGAATCGACGGCAATAGCTGGCGAGACCGAGAAAACTTCTGACTTGCTTAACGTTCTTCGGAGGAGTCCAATCAAGAATAGCCTGGACTCGTTCAGGGTTGATGGCAATACCATCCTTAGAGATGACATGCCCAAGATAGGTTACTTCGGGAAGCCAGAATTCACATTTGGAGAACTTGGCATAAAGTTGATGCTCACGTGTTTTGGCACTCTTGGTAATATACTAAAGCAGTAGGAGTCTTTCCTACTGTCTAACCCTTGAAAAAAAACACAAGACGAAGATGTTCAGCATGTTCCTCTTCGTTCTTGGAAAATACCAGAATATCATCCAGATAAACCACGACGAACTTGTCGAGGTAATCCATGAATATATAGTTCATCAGGCGAGAGAAGGTGGCTGGAGCATTGGTTAAGCCAAAAGACATGACGGTGTACTCGTATGAACCATATCGAGTCACAAAGGCAGTCTTTGGGATATCCTCTTCACGAACACGGATCTGATGGTAACCCAACCTCAAGTTGAGTTTAGAGAACACTAATGAACCAGCCAGTTGATCATACAGATCATTGATCCGAGGAAGAGGATACTTATTCTGAATGGTAGCTTGGTTTATAGGATAGTAGTCTTGGACTAATCGGTTTGTCCCATCTTTCTTCTTGACAAAGAGAGAAGGTGCTCCCCAAGGAGAGCAACTTGGGCGAATGAAACCATTGCGAAGAGACTTGTCGATTTCCTCCTTAAGCTCAAGGAGTTCATGCGGCGGCATCTTGTAGGGTCGCTTGGCTATAGGAGTGGTGCCTGGTTTCAAGTCGATGACGAATTCGACAGCTCTAGCAGGGGGAATCCCTGGGAGTTCTTCAGGAAAGACGTCTAGGAATTCACGCACGACGGGAATGTTTTCAATGACCTCGAGTGGTGCAGCGTTCAATGCATTCAATGCATAGAGCCTTGCCTCGGCATTCTGAACCAGATGAGCATTGTAGCTAATTATTTCATTAGAAGGGTGTAACAGATGGACGGTCTTAGTGGCACAAACTATAGAAGCAGTATGCGCTTTTAACCAATTCATTCCCAGAATGAGATCAATGCTACAGGACTTCAATACGATGGGGGAGACAAGGAATTCTAGTCCTTCGATTTCAACGGGGACGTCGTTGCAAATCATGGAGGTCCGACATTGGCCCGCAGGGGTGTGCACTAATAGAGAAGCGTTCATGTCTTCACTTTTAATGCCATGCATGAATGCAAAATCTTCTGACATGAATGAATGCGATGCTCCTGTATCAAATAAAATGGATGCTGGTACTGAATTTACGAGGAGTGTACCCATCACATTAGCAGGCTGGTCTTGAGCTTCATTCAGATCAACGTGGTTGGCATGAACACGGCCATAAGACTTGGCATTGTTGTTGCGGGGCTGGTTGTTACCACGACCAGCTGCTGGAAGGGCCAGTTGATTCTGGTTCTGGTTGCATTCCCTAGCACGGTGTCCTAGCTGACCACACCTGAAGCACAGACCATTATTGGGAGTGGGAGCAGGAGCTCGGGGTGGTGGAGCTGGAAGCCTTGGCTGCCTAGTTGGAGCAGTAGGCAGACGAGGTGCAGCATAAGACTGTCTTGGGGTAGGTGCATTTGGACGGTACATGCTGTTCGGGATCCATATCTTACGCTTCTGCGAGGGCGGGCCCGAAGATGAGCCCGTGTCACGGTTGCGCCTTTGAGAGCTCTGGTGTTCCTGCAGACCAGTCTCGACATTGATGGCCTTATTCACCAAGGTGGCGAAATCGGCAAAGTCATGCACCAGAAGTGCGAGCTTGATGTCAGCTTGAAGGCCGTCACGGAACTTCTCCTGTCTACGTGCATCAGTTGCAATGTCTTCTTCAGCATAGCGGGATAAGTCCAGAAATTCCCGCTGATAAGCTTCCACAGTTTTGTTGCCCTGGGTGAGGTTGCGGAACTCATGCTTCTTCCTGTCCAAGATCCCCTGAGGAATGAAGCGGGCACGAAAAGGCAGCTTGAAAGTCTGGCCAGGTGATGATTGTCCCAACTGGCAGAGTACGCCTGTGGCTGTCCCACCATTGAGCTGCGGGTCCCTTAAGAAAGAAGGAAGCAAAGGTGACATAGCGGGCAGGGGCTACTTCAGCAGACTCCATCTCATAGGTGATGTCACGGAGCCAGTCATCAGCATCCAGCGACTGAGTTGAGCTGCGATACACGGTTGGGTTGAGGCGCATGAAATCTTGCAGAGTCACTTGGGCTGGCTGCTCGTTCATATTGGGACGAGGGAACTGAGCCATCACATTCTCCATGAACTGGCGATTCATCTCGAGTTGTTGGACCATACCAGCCATGTACTCAGGCGGTGGTGGGGCGTTGCCGCCACGACCACGACCAGCTGGTCTAACCATCCTGCTAATATATAACAGGGGTAGTTCAGTATTGAGAAATTTGCATAAACAAGAATCATTCATGATGAAGCATGCATAATTAAAGGGAGCACGACAGATACCACATAGTAGTCGGCATAACTTACAAAAGGGGTCGGACATAGAGTTCAATACACAGAGTTCAGTACATAGACTAAGTCATCATAGGCGGCACACAGGCTCGCGGGCGAATGCATCTAATACTAATGAGCAAGACTACATCAGTCCCATGAGGTACTGTGAAGGTAGCTGTAGCCTGAAAACTGGTAGTGAGGCAACGGATAGTCCTCCACGTCAGTGGCCTGGGGGCCACGGATACTCTGGTGTAGAACCCGACGCTTAGGTGGCAGAAGAGGACCAAGTGTGGGAGAGTAGCCTCCCACCTCTGGCCAACTGACACCGTGGGGCATCACGGTCCTGGCTGGGTAGATCGCAAAACGCGGCAGTTGTCCAGACCGGACAAAAGGGGTGCAACAGCGTCAGAGCCCTGTAAAGGTGCTGACGAGTGGTGTACAACTCGTGGTGAAGAGCTCTGTTAGCTCGGTCCAGCCCATCAGCATGCAGAACCAGGCGCTGATGGTGGAAAGGCTCTCGGGTGATGGTGGAGTAGGCGACAGTGTAGTATCCCTCCGCACCAACGTCAGATGCGATAGGAATGTGCCTGAAAGGAGAAGTTTCCAACGCCTGATACTCTCCATGAAGACGTGTTAGAGCAGCATGAGCAGCATCATGGACTGCCATCTCGATGGTCACTCCAACACCATGAACGGTGTGCAGCACGGTAGTGGACTCATACTCCCGAGAGTAGAGGTGGACGATGGCACGGTACTGCTCCTGGTTAAAGTCCTGGTACTCCTCGTAGACGGTGTACTCAGGGTGCCAGCGATAACCCAGATAGGTCATCATCTCAGCTAGCACAGCAGGTGATCCTGAGGCACCAATGGCCGCAGTGTGGCGCACGACCTGCCTCGTGGGTTCCATCTAAAAACAAAGATGTTTCAATGGAGTCAAATGACAATATGGGCACTATTCAAAACACTACCCTACAGAATAACTATGGCTTATCCAACTTTGGGGTGAACATGGTAACGGGATCCTAATGTCAGAGTTAGTAAATTCGTTTAACCCGAGTAGGAGAGAGTTCAGAGCCCCAGAGTAAAGGTCGAGAAGTAAAAGATCCTAATACCACCCAATGGCAACATGGGCCCGTAAGGCACACAGCCAAGTTAGTAAAAGTTTTGTAGTGACTAGACTCGACTTCGGCCAAGGAGTGTGGAAGGGGGGTTCCTACAGGCAGTCGACTCTGATACCAACTTGTGACGCCCCCGATTCAATCGTACACTAATCATGCACGCAAACGTGTACGATCAAGATCAGGGACTCACGGGAAGATATCACAACACAACTCTAAAAACATAAATAAGTCATACAAGCATCATAATACAAGCCAGGGGCCTCGAGGGCTCGAATACAAGTGCTTGATCATAGACGAGTCAGCGGAAGCAACAATATCTGAGTACAGACATAAGTAAACAAGTAGCCATAGATGGCTAACACAAACTAGGATACAGATCGAAAGAGGCGCAGGCCTCCTGCCAGGGATCCTCCTAACTACTCCTGGTCGTCGTCAGCAGGCTGCACGTAGTAGTAGGCACCTCCAATGTAGTAGGAGTCATCGTCGAAGGTGGCGTCTGGATCCTGGGCTCCAACATCTGGTTGCGACAACCAGGTAAAATGGAAAGGGGGAAAAGAGGTAGAAAAGCAACCGTGAGTACTCATCCAAAGTAATCGCAAGCAAGGAGCTACACTACATATGCATGGGTATATGTGTAAGGAGGCCATATCAGTGGACTGAACTGCAGAATGCCAGAATAAGAGGGGGATAGCTAGTCCCATCGAAGACTACGCTTCTGGCAGCCTCCGTCTTGCAGCATGTAGAAGAGAGTAGATTGAAGTCCTCCAAGTAGCATCTCCAAGTAGCATCTCCAGTAGCATCGCATAGCATAATCCTACCCGGCGATCCTCTCCTCGTCGCCCTGTTAGAGAGCGATCACCGGGTTGTATCTGGCACTTGGAAGGGTGTGTTTTATTAAGTATCCGGTTCTAGTTGTCATAAGGTCAAGGTACAACTCCAAGTCGTCCTGTTACCGAAGATCACGGCTATTCGAATAGATTAACTTCCCTGCAGGGGTGCACCACATAACCCAACACGCTCGATCCCATTTGGCCGGACACACTTTCCTGGGTCATGCACGGCCTCGGAAGATCAACACGTCGCAGCCCCACCTAGGCACAACAGAGAGGTCAGCACGCCGGTCTAAAAATATGCGCGCAGGGGTCTGGGCCCATCGCACATTGCACACCTGCACGTTGCGAGGGCGGCCGGAAGCAGACCTAGCCTCCCTTGTACAAGAGTAGGTGTTCCAGTCCAATCCGGCGCGCGCCGCTCCGTCGCTGACGTCAAGAAGGCTTTGGCTGATACCACGACGTCGAGTGCCCATAACTGTTCCCGCGTAGTT
Source organism: Triticum aestivum (assembly GCF_018294505.1). NCBI lineage: Eukaryota > Viridiplantae > Streptophyta > Magnoliopsida > Poales > Poaceae > Triticum > Triticum aestivum. The sequence goes on along the minus strand of NC_057795.1, from coordinate 313,153,721 downwards.
GGTTAGTGCGTGTAGGCCAGTGGCCAAACTCTGATCAAATACCAAGATCTCGTTAAGCGTGTTATTATGAAATAACCGCGGACGCCGACCAGGGCCTAGCCCACCTCTCGCCTAGGTGGTCTCAACCTGCCTTGTCGCTCCGCCACAAAGATCCACACAGAGGGCTGTCGGGGCAAAGGTCCTTTCAGCCCCCAATCCGTGAATCACTCGCGGGTACTCCTCGAGCCAACCCGACTTTAGTCACCATCTGTATAGTATGTATATATGTATAATATATACCCGTGATCACCCTCGAGTGATCACGGCCCATTAGTATAGCAAGGCAGACTGACAAGAATGTAGGGCCAATGATGATAAACTAGCATCCTATACTAAGCATTTAGGATTGCAGGCAAGGTATCAATGACTGTAGCAACAATGACAGGCTATGCATCAGAATAGGATTAACGGAAAGCAGTAACATGCTACACTACTCTAATGCAAGCAGTATAGAGAAGAATAGGCGATATCTGGTGATCAAGGGGGGGGGGGCTTGCCTGGTTGCTCTGGCAAGAAGGAGGGGTCGTCAACTCCGTAGTCGAACTGGGCAGCAGCAGCATCGGTCTCGTGGTGTACCGGAGAGAAGAGGGGGAAGAAACAATGAATACAATGCAAACAAATGCATATCGATGCATGACATGACAAGTATCGATGCTAGGTGTGCCCAATCGCGGTAGTAGGTGGTACCGACGAATTGGGGGGGGGGGGACATCCAGGAAAGTATCCCCGGGGTTCCGTGTTCTCGGGCAGAGGTACCGGAGGGGGAAAGTTGCGTGTTCGGCATGCTAGGGGTGTGTGGCGGATGAACGGGCTGCGTATCTGGATTCGTCTCGTCGTTTTGAGCAACTTTCATGTAGAAAGTATTTTCACCGAGTTACAGATTAAAAGATATGATTTTCTAAAGATTTAAATCATTTTCTGATTTTAATTATTTATCTAAAGCCAACATTATCCAGAACGTGTGTCGGGATTCGCCTACGAGGCACCAAATCGAGCGCGGCCGGGCGCGTTAGAACGGCAAGACGACGACACATCGGTTGGTGGTGGTCGGGCGAGCTGCGGTGGCCGGAGAAGGGCGCATCGAGCTCATCGGCGGCGAGGCCTTTCGGGCGAGCAACGGCAACGGTGAGGCGGTGCGCTACGGGGCAAACAGAAGGGCGGGGCGAAGCCTTCGCGCGTGCGCGAGCACAACGGCACGAGCTCGGGACCAAAGGGTCACCGGACGGCTGCCGGTGACGAGCGCGGGCGGCGACGCGTACGGGAGCTCGATGGAAACAGAGCTACGGCGAGCTAGCGGGCAAATGGAGAGGCTGGGGAGGGTCTATGGGGCGTGGTGAGCGCAACTGATGCGGGCCCGTGACCATTTGGTCACCGGAGACTCGTCGGCGACGGGTTCCGCGGCAGGGCGCTCGGGTGCTTCGGCGGCAGCTAGCTAGGGCACCAGAGAGAAATAGGAGGGAGCAGGGGCTCACCGAGTGGCGCACACGATGGCCCTTGGGGGTTTAGTAGCTGCAGGGGCGCGGCCGGAGTCGGTGAAGAACAACGGCGGAGCTTGTCGGAGTAGAGGAGGAAGATGGCGGCGGCGGGGCGTTGCGGTGGCTCCGGTCTCCAACGGGATGCACTAGTCGAAGCAGCGGACGACGACGGTGATGACGGACACGCAGGCGCGGCGAGGCGATGACTGTGGCCGCGCGATTCACGGCGGCAAGGCCATGGCGACGCACGGGCGTGGTGGGGAATGAGGGGGAGAGCGAGGTGGATCTGAGGGGGGATGGCGCAGGGACCAAGGGGAGTGTAGGGGCGAGTGGGAGGAGAGATGGAGGGGGCACGGCGTCAGCGTCCTTATCCACCTCGACGCCGGCGAGCGGGTCCGGTGGCGACCGCGCCCTGTAGCGGCACGCGTTCGAGGAACAGGAAGGGGGGTGCGGTGCGGGGAGCGGGAGCTGGGCCGGCTGGGCCGACCAGGCTGGTTGCGGTCCAGGAGGCAGGGGCTGTGGCTGCGCGGGTGGGTTGGTGGCCAGCTGGGCCAGTCGGCCCAGTGGGGGGGGGAAGGGTTTTCTCTTCTTCTTTTTTTTCTCTTCTGATTGTTTTTCCCTTTTGTATTTTCTTTATTATTTCTTTTCTGTTTAAATTCATTTAAAAGTATTTAGGCATTTTATAAAAAATGTGTTTACTTCACCATAATTACCGATGCAATATTTGGCAACCCCCGAACATTTTTGTTTTGACTATTGAAAACTTTGGGTGTTTGTCGCTAATTCATTTTTGAATTTGCAATGTTTTTGAACTGCCACTTGATTAGCAACAGTAACGTAGATGACATGGCATCATTAGGAGAGTTTTACTGTAGCATAATTATCCGGGCGTTACATTGGGAACGTGCTGCTAGCTCAGATGACGCACGAGTATGTCGTGCGGCTGGTAGTACTATGGTAGGTGTTGCAAGAACTAGGGCTGTCTCTGCTTGTTTGGTGGCAGCTATTTGTTTCTGTTTGGCTTTTTTTGCAGCTCGTGTAGCATGGGATGTAGTGTTTGTAGAAGTTTCCGCTGGAATTTCATGTTCTATTGCACCATCAGTACCAGCAGAATCTGCAGGATTCATCCGCTTCTCATTCCCTGCCATTCTCTGTTTCTTCCTCTTTCTCTGTGCCATGTTAAGTCAAGCCGACAAGAAAAACGAATAACAATTTAGTTCTTCAGAACAAATTGATGCGTGATGCAGACTAATAAAACTTTGATGTTAGACAACCACATGATACGAGGATGTAATATGTATGAAAAACAGGATGGAAGAGATAACCAGAACTATGATGTGTAAACTAAGAAGAAGACATTTCACCAAATTAGAAGCAATGCAATGGAAGGTAGACACCATATGAAAGATGCTACAAATATCGCTCTGCCAAGTTAACAGTGTCTCAGCATAAATGGCGTTTAAACAAATGTGAAGCAGTACAAGAAATAAATCATATGCAAGATGCAAACAACATCACACTACCATGTTAGAGGTCTCTCGTCATTAGTGCCATTGCATATTCACAGCATTGCATATTCACAGCTTATGATGTGTAAACTAAGGAGAAGACATTTCAACAAATTAGAAGCAATGAAAGTTAGACACCATATAAAAGATGCAAATAATATGACTCTACCAAGTTAAAAGTGTCTCATCATAAGTGCCATTTCAACAAATTAGTAGTACAAGCTAGAAAAGAATGTGAGATGTAACCTATATCACACTCCGAAGTCAAACATGTCTTATGATAAGTGATTGTTGCAAGTTACACAACAGTAGTAATTTGATGTAAGAACATGGTGTGATAGACAGATATTGTATGTTCTAGAACCAGGAACACGTGTCTTATTCAAGTATAATGTGTAAACTAAGCAGATGGAATTCAACAAAATTAGAAGCGATACAAGCTAGACATCACACATAACATGCAACCACATATAACAGTGCCAAGTTAGAGGGAGCACCAGTGATGCTGCACTAGGGGAGACGTGCTCATCATAAACACAGCTTTGTTGAGTGTCTATGCATGTGTTGTCTTGGAAATCATCTTGGGGGTGTGGAGGAGTAGAAACTGCAGAGGCCCTCTGTTTGGAAGGAGCACCTTTATCCGCTGCCTTGCTAACTTCCTTCCGCTTTATTGATTTTAAATTGTCAAGTAAAACCGACAAGAAAAAGCAAAAAAAAATCTCTCTTCAGAACTCATTCATGCATGATACTGACAATCACTACTTTGATGTAAGGCAAACACATGATACCAGGATGGAATATGTACGAAAAACAGGACGGCATGGCATGTTCACAACTATTTGTGTAAACTAAGCAGAAACCATTCCAGCAAATAAGAAGCAATGCAAGCAAGACACCACATGAAAGATGCAACCAATATGACTGCCAAGTTAAAAGCATCCCATCATAAATGGAATTTCAACAAATTAGAAGCAGCGCATGCTATAAATCATATGAAAGATGCAACTAATATTGCACTGCATATACTAAAGGTGTCTCGTCGTATTGATTGATGCGGGATACAAAAAAACATAGTTTTATGTAAGGACATGCTTAATAGACAGATGTACTATGTACTAAATACAGGAAGGCATGTCACATTTACAGGAGTATAAGCTAAGTAGACTAGCACATGCAGTTTAACCAGATTGGAAGAATTACAATCTAGACACCATATGCAACATGCAACCACATATCACGCTGCCAAGTTAGAGCAAGCACCTGCAATGCTAGTGTAGGGGAAATGCTATAATCAACTACAGAGCTACGTTCACTATCTTCATCTAGCATTTCTGTTTCTTGAGAATCATGTCGGGAGGCTGACGCTGCATTCTTTAAATGAGGAGGAGTCCCCTTGCCTGCCTGCCTCATCATAAGTGATTGATGAGGGATACACAAGAACATTAGTTTTATGTAAGAACATGGTTAATCATATGTACTAGTATGTACCAAAAACAGAAAGGCATGTCATATTCAAAGGTATAATGTGTAAGCTAAGCAGATGCAATTTAACCAAATTGGAAGCAATACAAGCTAGACATCCGGCTGGAGTGGTGAACATGATCATCTAGGACCTGAGAGCCTGGTGGGAGGCGGGCTTCTTTTCCACCATCGCGGCTTTTTAGTTGGCTTCCAAGTGATGCATGTCTTTGCTGGGCTTGTCACTGGCTCGGCCAGTGCCCTGACTAGCTATTTGTCTTCTGGTGCTCACGGGATGGCTGGTCCGCCTGCACCATGGGGGACTTGAACGCCGGCACGAAGTTGACGTCCATCGTCTCATACCCATCGGGGGCCTTCTGCATCGTGACCTCCGCAGTGAACATTGGATCGGCTTCCTCCTCCTCGTAGCTTGGCTCCAGAGAACTCGGGGATTGGCCCGCCGCAAAGCGATCTTGGGAATGGAGGTCTGTGGCGTCGACCGCCGCCGCGATTTCTGTGTGGCGCTCCGGCGTCAGCATCTTGTAGGAAGTGATCTTGCGGCACACCATGGATTTCCGGCGAACTAGGGGACGCTTGATGCGGGCTAGGGGATCAAAAGTTGGGGGAATGGGCTGGAGATTTGGTGTGGTTTTAGGGCAATGGCTGGCGTAAGCCGAGCAGCGAAGGCTCTGGTGTGAATAGTGGTTCCGATGACGACCGGTCTATCGGTTTTGACTGTACATCACTCTTGTCGCGTTCGCATTGCAGCCCGGCACGCTGCACCCTCCATGTCGCTCACCGAATGGAACGCGCTTCGTCTTGCATTTTCGCTCGCTTGTGGGACCGCAGTTGAGAGCAAACCGACGTCCCTCCCCCTCCCCCGCCCGCGTCATTTATTATACCACCACTCCCTCCGTTTTATGCGGAGTAAATAAAAACAGAGGGAGTATACTACGGATGAGGATCCCCTGACGTGGCCAAACCCATTGAGTAACTGACATGCGGGGCCTAGCAAGCATGGGGTCCGCCAGTATGTGACCGAAATGGAGGGTAAGGCAGGGATACCTACGTCAGAGGATCCACTTCCACTATACTACTTTGACCAAATATTAGAGTAATAATATATGGCATGCAACTTACACAAATGTTAGAGTAATAATATATAACATGCAACTTACACAAAGCATACAGGGTCTAATGCGTTTTTCAAGGCTAACTTTGACCAAATGTTAGAGTAATAATATATGACATGCAACTTACACAAAGCATATGGTCAATTTCATATGTGAAAGGAGTTTCCTCTGATATAATTTTCACATTATACATCTCATGTACTCCCTCCGTCTAGGTGTGTAAGTCATCTTACAAAAACCAAATAATCCCAAAACACGTAGGCACGGTGCATTAACTTCCACCTCGTTTCTTGTTTCTTGACATATCAACCAATAAGAGATGACGGTGTGCATGCTTTTAATGACTTGAGACTATCAAACATGACATGCAGTGGTTAGTTCATTGCATGCAATACTATTAATTAGCAAATAAACATTAATGTCTCTCGTTTTCCCCTCCTCCTTGGTCACGGTGCACAGCCTAAGATGACTTACTCACCCATGTGAAAGGAGTACTATTAATCTTGTCAACAGTCAAATTGGAAACCATCTCGAGTACAAATCTAGGAGTACGTACGAATCTAACAATATTGATTGGGCATTGTTGACTGTTGATACCTTTTTTATCATAGTAGAGATACTTTGACTACACATAAAAATTATATGTAAAGTAGAAAGGATAGGAGGGAGTATATTGTACGTTCAAAAATGAAACAAACATTGAATACGCTTTATATATGATTTGCGGATGCTATGATCACCGGTTCAAAATTTTGAATCCGCCTTAGGTATCAAGTGCCCCCACTCATTCCCTCTCGATTTCATCTCGGGATCCGGAGATCTATTGAAAGAGGACTAGGGCGGGTACATGCGAATGATACTCGGCAGAATGTTCAAATGAGGCATGCGGGAGGATGGACTCGACTGGAGGGCGACATGATCGATGGAGAAGAGGGTTGGAGAGGAATGAGAAATAAGCAAACGCCACATGATTACACTTGAACGGCTCAAATAAACAATAAGTTGTCTCACTTGGCCTACATAGTGAAAGGCCTAATGCGCAACACGGAGCACTGGCGCTTGAATATGGCCGGGAAAACAGGGAAACCGACATGTGGGGCACACCCGTCGGGACGATGTAGCGCAGACTAGTCCAATGGAGGAGCTGGCCCACGACCTCCTCGCCACCGACAACCGTTCATGTGGGTCATTGGGGCCAACAACGGGGCGCAGCTCCAGCACCGCCTCTGGACACGGCGACCGCGGTGAGCGACACACTCATATCATCGACAGACACGGTCGGTTTCAGTGTGCCGAGGGTGGCCTTTGTGCTGTGGCACGACCAACGGTATGTTTTGTTTGTGCCCAAGGTTGCCCCATCAAAGCATTGGGTAGCCAAAATTTTGGTTGAGGTATTGGTTGCCCATGATTTGGCCGACATTGGCAAGAAAAATGAACTAGAGTTGGCTAGAGTTCATTGGCATGCCAAAGAAATGGCAACCATCCAAACAAAGACCAATCTTTGGGTCATGACCAAAATTTTGGTAAGGTGCACTTTGGCCACAATCCAAACACACCCCAACACCCGGCTCGTCGAGGATGCACGGGGCACCACGACGCGTCCGCGGAGTGGTGTAGCGCGGCCAACTGCATTCTCTAGACCTGAGACCATGCCGGGTCGTCTTGCTTTTTCAATAACATGCGGGGACCTGAGACCATGCCACGACCGCAGCTGACTACCCTGGCACACCAAAGCCCTCGTCCCTCGCGCCGTCGCACGGTGCGTTCCCAGCCGGCGCCAGCTTCCCGCATTCATGCCGTCCATTCGTATGTCGTTGTTAAGAGGCTCGGTGCCCGAGGAACCAACTCCGGCGACTTAATGACGCACCCGGATGCTTGGCCTCACCGGAATGCACTACTTAAAGCGGCAACGCCCAGCTAACCTCCACACCATAGCGCATCGTCCTCCTACCTGGCACCACATCCGCCATGACCGCAAGTGTGAACGCTCTATGGGAGAGCTTGTCTTCGGGGATGAAGCTCGAGGTTGCCGCCCTCGCTCAAGTTGCCTCTCGCGACGCAATAGCAGTGTAGCCGGACGCGGACGCGACCGCACAAGCGGTGGCCACGCTAGCGGCCGATGACGGGAGCACCGTCAGCTACGCGTCCTACTTGCCTCCGTCCAATGTCCGGCACCGCCGAGGTCGGGAACTCCTCCGAGGATGAGTAGGGCATGGGAGGCGGCAGGGCATGGTGTGCCAACTGGCTGGTCCGTATCCCGTGTTCTACTCTTCCTCGCCGGAGACCGCACCTTCACTTTACGGGTCTTGAACCCCGCCCCCGTACATAGAGATCGCAGATGGAGGACGTCGTTCACCGCCGTAGAATAGGTTTAGGTCGGGTTTCTTTTATTTTTCTGTCTTATAAAAGTTTGAAATGTAATGAAAATCTGCCGTGTTTGCATTAATCTCGGCCGGTGTATATGAACTTTCACAATAATATACATATTGTAGGAGTACTAGCAAGATGCCCGTGCGTTGCACGGAAGATCAAGATCTTGTGGGAGAAAAGGATGAACGAGGGAAAGCCTTATCTGCAAATGTGGAGAGGAGTGCGGGTAAATTGTCATAGTTTCCTTCCTATCCGTTAGATATAGATCGGACGGCCTATATTGCAGGATGACAGGCACACCATCATCACCAACTCTGCTTTTTATTGAACCGAGACAAATCTAAAAAACCCAACTAAGCCAACCTCCCAGCATATCGCGTGGGAAAAGACCCGGCCCCGCCGTTTTAGTTGGGATTACCGGATTACTAGTAGTAGTATCAATGGATCGCGCGAAGCAACATTTTTTTTGAGGGGGCGAAGCACCTAGTTTAAAAGGAAAAAAGGCGGTACACTCACAACACTCCTGTCGCGGTCGCATTGCACCCCACACACGTTCGGTCCTGCACACGGCTCACGCAAACGGAACGCGCTTCGGCTTGCCTCTTCACTGACATGTGGGACTGCACTTGGAGAAACCGACCATGCGCCAAACTCCCCCCGCCCACCGCGAAAATCCTCCCCCCCCCCACACACAAAAATTCCCCCCAAATTCGATTCAACCACCCTTCGGCCAAATATTCCCCAAACCCCCCTCCCCCCGTCCCCCCTCCACTCCATTCGCTCCGCCAAAGCCGCCCTCCCCGCCACGCCGATACGTCGGTGCCGCGGTTCGTCGAGGGGACGCACGGTGATCCTCTCGCTCCCACAGTACGCTCTCGTAGACTGCCGTCCTCTAGCCGCGCCGCCACCTCTGGCTACGTTCTTGTGGAGGCGCACGGCGGTCAGCGCCGCCACCGCGGGCGACGTTCGTGTGGAGACGCACGGCGGTCAGCTTCTCCCACGGTACGCGCATTCTAGACTGAGGCCCCGTTCATGTCGGTGTAGCGCTGAATGTTAGCTGATAGACGCTGTTAATCTCACTGTTTGCCGAAGTAGTTTACTGTCAATATGCTCTGCTTAAGAAGCTTCCTTGCCCTGTTCTGCACTCAATCTGCTTAGCTGAGATGGCATGCCAAGGCCGATTAGTTGCTAAAATATCCTGCCATATATTTATTGTGACGTAGATTGCCATGGTCTAGTAGCCAATCTGTTAGGTGAAATAGCTCTACACCGTTTTATACTCGATCTTTGTTGCTGCGATGGCCTTCGATAGTTCGATGGCTGTGTGCTCGGCCTCATTGACTGCTGAAACAGCCTGCCATAATTTAGCACTCAAATCTGTTTGCTGAATTAGCTTTACATATATTTCGTTACTTAGATCTGCTCGTCCAAATATCTTGCCATAGCTTTAGACATCGACCTAGGTATTTTTTTCTGGACTTCATAAAAAAGCATATATGTTTTTCCTGTAATATCTAGTAGAAGAACTAATTTGTATGTCTAACAGATGGACATGACTTGGATAACTTCTGCTCGAAGATTCTCCGCTGCATATGTCGAGGGGGTTGAAAACTTCATGAACTTTATCAGAGCTGAGTACGGTGGTCCGAAATCAGATGTGCTCTGCCCGTGTAGCAGTTGTATGAATTCAGTTACAAGACCCCAGTCAACTGTGCAAAATCATCTACACTTGTATGGGATGTCGGTCACATATACTAGGTGGGTTCATCATGGTGAAGCTGTGAACGTCAATGTTATTGACTACGTGGAAGCAGCAGATCACCATCTTGATCTGCCTGATGCTCAGGTGGAAGAGGAGGAGGAGGTGGTGGTGGCGGAGCCAGTGAGTTTGACCAACATTGAAACAATGCTACGAAATGCTCGTGCATTCCGTGAACTTTCACCTGCAGAAGAAAAACGGTGGGCCCGCATGTTGGAACAATGCAACGTTGCTGTCACCCCAGGAAATAAGCTGTCAGTATTCTCAGCTATGGTCACCTTTCTTCAGGTGAAGACATCTGAGCGGATGACCAACAAATCATTCGATGCGATGTTGGCTGCTTTCCGCAAATCTTTCCCAGATGCGTCTGAGCTGCCACACACCTACAGTAAAATGAAGAATTTCCTTCGTGCAGTTGGAATTGGATATGATATGATCCATGTTTGTAAGAATAATTGTGTTCTGTTCCGGAAGGATTATGCCAACTTAAGTGAATGCCCGAAATGCAAATCATCAAGATGGAAAGATGGCGATGCTGTGAAGAGGGTTCCTCATAATGTTCTGAGACATTTTCCAATTACACCAAGATTGCAGAGGTTGTTTCATGATGCTGAAACAAGAGAGGATGTACTGTGGCATTCTAGGAACCAGGAGTACAGAGATCAGAATGTAATGAGCCATCCATCTCATGGTAGTGAGTGGAAAAGCTTCAATGATAAACACAAAGAGTTTGCTGCTGACCCGAGAAACATTAGACTTGGCTTAGCTTCAGATGGATTTAACCCATTTGGCCACCAGAGCGCCACATATAGCATGTGGCCAGTGCTTGTTATCCCTTACAACATGCCTCCAAATGTCTGCACCAAAGAATCAAACTACATGATGGCCTTGCTCATCCCAGGTCCAAAAAGTCCTGGAAAGGATTTTGATTTGTTCATGGAGCCTCTTGTGGAGGAACTTCAACAGCTATGGAAGGGTGTTCTCACTCGAGACCTATATAGCAGCCCACCAGCTGATTTCTTTCTGCGTGCTGTTGTAATTTGGTGCATCCATGATTATCCGGCTTTGGGCACTATGTCAGGGCGAACGACACATGGTTACAATGCATGTGTTCGCTGTGACAGGAATCCGCTGTCATACGCAATACTTAGCAAGATCTGTTACATTGGACACCGCCGTTTCCTTGCCAAGGACAAGCCGCATCCTAGAAAATACCAAAGACATGTGTTCAATGCAAAGCATGAAAACCGTGATGCGCCAAAGAGGCTCACCGCCGATGAGTTGCAAGTGGAATTAGAGAAGGTCAGGCATATTACACCAGGAAACCATCCTGGTAATGGTAGCGGGAAAAGGAAGCGTGGCACGGTAGAAGAGAGATTATTGTTTACCCGCAGGTCCACTTTGTGGGACTTGGAGTATTGGAAAGATTTGGATCTGCGGCATAATCTTGATGTGATGCACATCGAGAAAAATATATGTGACAGCATTATCGGCACACTTCTTAACATTGAAGGCAAGACGAAAGATACCTTAAAATCTAGGATTGATTTGACACACCTGGGTATCAGAAAGGATTTGCAGGTGCAAGATGAAGGTAAACCACGGGATATGGCACCAGCTGTGTACGTCTTGGACAAGGTAAAAAGAAAAGAATTCTGCGAGGTCCTGTCACGTGTGAGATTCCCACATGGATTTGCTTCCAACCCTGAAAGGAGAGTCAGTGCAGATGGAAACAAGGTACAAGGGTTGAAAACTCATGACTGCCACGTCCTACTTCAAAGGGTTTTACCTGTTATCCTTAGAGGATTGGGCCGCCCTGACTTATACAGAGCAGTTGCAGAGTTGGGACAATTCTTCAGGGAACTCTGCAGTAGAAATATCAGGATAGATGCTTTGGAGCGTCTTAGAGACAAGATACCAACTATCCTATGCGACCTTGAGAAGATATATCCTCCAGCCTTCTTTGATGTGATGGTGCATTTGGCTGTTCATCTACCTGATGAGGCACTACTTAGAGGTCCAGTACAGTATGGCTGGATGTACCCTATTGAAAGGCGGCTAGGCACTTTCAAGGGCTATGTTAGGAACAGAGCTAGACCCGAGGGTTCCATTGCAGAGGCCTACATTGCTACAGAAGCGTTGACATTCTGCTCAAAATACATTGAAACAGCTGATCAGCTTAGCAAAGAGGTGGGTGAAGACAATCCCGGGCTCAATGTTTTCGATTATTCTGTTCGAGTTACAGGGAAGAGTCGACAAGAGGACAAACCTAAAGATTTGGACAAAATGGTTTGGTATGTGTTGAATAACTGTCCTGAGATACTACCTTATATCAAGTAAGTGCAGTACTGCAGCTTATACATCGTAATCTACTAAACTTGCAGCACATTCTTATATATTTAGATGTTTGATGCAATCACTATGTTGTGCAGCATCTACAAAGAGGAGTTACTGCCGCAAAATCCAAGAAACATTGACAAACTGGTTATGGCAGGATTTGCGAAATGGTTCAAGAACCATGTAAGCTTTTGAAGTGCACTGTCAGTTTTTTTAATATATTGAGTACATAAGATGATCAGCTTGTCTATTTTCTAACCATAGGTTAAGAAGATGCGGGAGGATGGGCATGCAGTTGATGATGCCCTTTACTCACTAGCAATGGGTCCTGATACTCGGGTAAGACATTATGAATCTTGCATTGTTGGAGATGTGCACTACAACACCCTTGCACGAGACAAAGGCAGGAAGACGTATGAGAAAGAGACAAATGAAATGTATGCTAACATAACAGACATTGTTTAGTTGCAGTATATCTCCAGTTTCGAGGATCATCGGTGTGTGGTTATGTTGTGATGTCGTTGGTATAACCTGTTTTCCAGGATCGCAAAACCCAGAGCTGATGATTATTTCAAATCCATCAATGTCAAGGCGGCGTACCAGACCAACGAGCCTTTTATTTTGGCAAATCAAGCAACATAGATATTTTTCTTGGAAGACACATTTGCACGTAGCGATGACTGGAGAGTATTGCAAAGGTTTGAGCAGAGGAATTCGTTTAATGAAGTTGCACAACAAGATGATGCTGACACTGCTCCTGATGTACAAGATAACACAGATGTTCCTAATATCTTTGAGAACCATCACGTCAATGACGCCAGCGAAAAGATTGTCTGTAGTGTTGTGGACATACAAGAGTTGATCAAGAAGAAGCCAACGTTCGAGGATGTTGAGGACGAAGAAGAAGATGACACCGTGGGGAATTACGATTCAGACTGATACACATGGCAAAGATGTTGACGTTGCTGCTGCGGATGATGATTACATTGCTTTTGTCGTATTTGCATGTCAGAAGACGTTTTTTATATACTATGTGAAATTGTGTTTGCTACTGAAACCTGATGAACATGTTGTTTAGTATTTCGCTGTGAGAACATCACTTGTTATGTATGCTGATTTGTGTTTGGTGATTGTATGACAACTAAAACATGATGACATTATTGTTTAGTTGTACTCATATTTGGCTGTGAAACTTGAATTTGATGACGTAGTTTGTTGTTGGACTGCAATTTGCTCGACGTCTTCGAATGAGAACAAAATTGACCCGACAGGGCCTTTGCTATCTATTTATTTATATGAGCAAAAGGGGATACCCCCTGATTTCCATTAAAAGAAATCATTAGATGTTCACAACACTACGCCCAGCCTGCTACACAGGTTTCATTCATTACTAGTTTCAGCAAAGTGCTCATGTCGTAGCCACTGAATACATCACGAGTGCTACATACACTGCAAATAAAGAGACAATCATCCTACAGAGCACATCGATTTTGCCCATTATCTTCACAAGCTCTTTCATCTCCTCATTGCTGTCAAGGCCGTTCAGCAGCTGTTGCTTGGCCATGATCAGAGGAACTGCATCTTTAACCTTCTGCTCTGCATCTTCCTCTTCTGCCGTTCCTTCAGTTACTTGTCCAACACCCCAACCTGCTGGTATTGGGATTCCTCGGCTAACCAAATAATCAGCGTAGTTGCATTCCCCCACATCAGCAACTTCCCAGAAATACAAATCACACGAATCTTCCCTTTTCTGCACGAATCAAATTGGAAGATCATCAACCAAACTATTAAAAAAATCAGCAACTGAAAGCAGCAGAACAACACTTAAACATATTATTACCCCATGATTCGGGCATTTGTAGAAGACTCGGCCAGGGTTGCGGATTGTGGTTGAGACGCGACGGATGACTCTGCGTGATTTGCAGCAGTGGCACCACACCAACGGCAGCGGGTTGCGATGAGCAATCGGCTGCGGTGCGCGTGCCGGCAGGGGTGTGATGAGACCCACAGGCGATGGTACGGGTGGCGACTTGGCACATATCTGGTTGTTGCCTGCTGAAGAGCAGGTGGACGAGCAGCCAGCGGACATGGTTGCTGCGGCCAGAGCTTCTGATGCTAGGCAGAGTAAGTAGAGAAGAGGAGAAGCAAACGTTGGATATGTCAGTTTCATTACTTGCAGAGTAGCATAGCACCATATATAGTCATAGTCTAGGTTTGGATTGGAACCAGCTACAGGAGCACGTCTTTCTTTTTTCTAAAACTCGGCAACGTCTCTTTACTGGTACACTAGCTTGTTCTGTACGCCTTCCCAAGTCTTTGATTTTCTTTCCCTTTTTTTTGCAAGGAAGGAAGGAGGAAAAAATTGAGAGTTCCTCAGACTCGAACCCAAGACCCCTCGGTTGAAAACCAAGGGTGCTAGTCACTTATGTGGCGAACGTTCCCTATGAGGAGGACGGCAGACGAACGCATTTTCCTTGCAGTTTTCTTCCTATATATAAAAAAGTATGCTACTTGGTATCTGCTTAGTCAAAAAACAATTCTGCCAACCTTGACCATTCGATTGACATTTAAGGTCTATCACGTTTCTTCAGTCTCTTCTTCCTCGAGCCGCCGAAGCCAAACCAGCGCCGGCGGGACCGCCTACTCCCGCCTCCCACGGCTGGCTGTGATCTTCCCTGGCTCCTATTCGTTCCCGTCCGAGGCCTCAAGATCGTCCTCTGCGCTCGCCGCGGCGCCGCCCTCCGGTGTTGTCAACATGGTCAACAACCAAGAGGAATAAGGAGATGACTGTACATGGTGAGGATGACAGTAGGGACCCAACAGCGCGCGCAGTAATTTTGTTTTTTCGGGACGGAGAAGGGTATCAACTGGGTTGTGCGGGACCCATGGCCCGTCTAGCCCAGGCTTTTATTTCATATGTTTAGCACATGACTAGCCCAGTTTGTTTTTTTCCTTTCTGAAAAATGGCTAGCCAGCTATTTTGTTTGTTGCAGAATAACCAACATAGGCCTACTTGCTTTTCTACGCCCTGCTGGGCCGGAAATCTTTCAAGACGAGGAGGGATGCATTTTGCCTAGAAAATGGGCTATAAGTAATAAGAAATGGGCTATAAGTAATAAGAAATGGGCTATAAGTAATAATAAATGGGCTGTAAAATGAAAAAAATACAGCAAACAGGCAATTAGTTCCCAAATACTGTTTTCTTTCGGATTTTGATATTTTAAATTTCATTGTTTTTGTGCGGGTAAAATTTCATTGAATTTAAATTAAGGTATATTTAGATTTAAAATTAATTTGAATCCGGCTAGAAATTTCGGGTTGTATGCTGTTTGGGACAGATTTGGAGGCTGACTTGTGGGTCTACAAGGTTCACGTGTACTTTGGCATTGTCAACTTGGTCCACAAACGATTCTAGCAGCAGTGACCGTTGGATGATAATCCAACGGCCGTGCTGCTTCTTCAATATCCGATCTTCTTGCTCCAGCCGCCCAAACCAGCTCCGGTGGTACTGCCTGCTCCCGCCTCCCGTGGCCGGCTGTGCTGCCGCACAGGCCGCACCGCCCCACCCTACTTCATTGCTGGCTAGGCCATTCCTCTACTCACCCACACTTCCTGTTATTTTCCGGCGACGGCAGCTGGACCAGTAAACCCTCGTACTCCCCACCGCGTGGGAAACCGTTGCCGAGTCTTCCCCGACTCCGTGTCGTTCCCTTCCTAGGCCTCGCCTCATCCACCACCATGGTGCTCTCGGCGCGGACTGGTCAACGTGGTCAACGAACGACATCCATCGGCCGTGGACTGTACGCACAAAATAATGATTCCTCCACCTGACAGCTGGGACCCATCGGAAGGGCCTCTGTATTTCGCGAAAAAAATGTTCCCCCCGCTGACATGTCGGACCCACCAGCTATATCTTCGCACGCAAGGAAGTGCCTCCTTATTACGCACAAAAAAATGAATACCCACCCTGCTAGATGGGACCCACCATAGTGGGAGGATGACTTGTGGGCCAACTAAGTTGACGGGGATGGAGGGCTTTGTCAACTTAGTCAATATGAACGATTCTAGCTCCAGTGACCGTACGATGTCCATCCAACGGCCATAGTGCTTCTTCAACCTCTGATCTTCTTGCTCCAGCCGCCCAAAGCAGCACTGGTCGTGTCGCGTGCTCCTGCCTCTTGTGGCTGGCTGTGATGCTGCGGAGGCGTCACCGCCCTACTACTCCCACCGCTGGCCCAGGGTATCCCTCTACTCACCCACACCACCTGTTATTCTGCGGCGACGGCAGCCTCACGCCGTAGCCGAACCAGTGAACCCTCATACTCCCCTTCCTAGGCCTCGCCGTTGTCCAGACCACCGCCCTGGTGCTCTTGGCGCGGCGTGGTCAACGTGATCAATGACCGACTTCCATCGGAAGAGTACTGTGCATGGAGAGGCTGATAGCTGGGTCCAGGCGGCCACAAGGAAGTGCCTCCTTATTATGCACAAAATAATTATTCCTCCACCTGACAGCAGGGACCCACCGGACGGGCCACCTTATTTTGAAAAAAAACGTTTCCCCTCTGACTGCTGGGACCCACCGGACGGGCCAGCGTATTTCACGAAAAAACGTTCGCCGCGCTGTCAGCTCGGACCCACCGGAAGTGCCTCCTTATTACCCACAAAAAAATGAATACTCCCCTTCCTAGCTGGGACCCACCATGGTGGGAGGCTGACTTGTGGGCCTACTAAGTTGACTGGGACGGGGGACTTTGTCAACTTTAGTCAATATGAATGATTCTAGCTCCAGTGACCGTACGATGTCCATCCAACGGTCGTAGTGCTTCTTCAACCTCTGGTCTTCTTGCTCCAGCCGCCCAAAGCAGCGCCGGTCGTGCCGCATGCTCCCGCCTCCCGTGGCCGACTGTGCTGCCGCGGATGCCTCACCACCCCCTACTATTCCCACCGCTAGCCAGGCCCTGCGGCGACGGCAGCCTCACACCGCAGCCGAACCAGTGAACCCTCGTACTCCTCTCCGCGCGGGCTTCCACTGCCGCGTCTTCCCCGGCTCCCCGTCGTCCCCTTCCAAGGCCTCGTCGTCGTCCACCGCCCTGGTGCTCTCGGCACGACGTGGTCAATGTCGTCAAGGAACGACTTCCATCGAACATGGACTGTACGTGGAGAGGCTGACAGCTGGGTCCACGGCGCAGCAAGGAAGTGCCTCCTTCTTACGCAAAAAATAATGATTCCTCCACCAGACAGTTTGGACCCACCGGACGTGCCACTATATTTCACAAAAAAAACGTTTCCCCTGACTGCTGGGACCCACCAGCTACATCTTCACATGCAAGGAAGTGCGTCCGGGCAAAAAAACAAAACGATTCGCCCCCCTAACGCTGGGAGCCACCAGCGACACCTTCGCATGCAAGGAAGTGCGTCCGGGCAAAAAAACGATTTGCCCCCCTGACTGCTGGGACCCACCAGCTACATCTCCGCACGCAAGGAAGTGCGTCTGGGCAAAAAAAAAACGATTCGCCCCCCAGACTGCTGGGACCCACCAGCTACATCTTCGCAGGCAAGGAAGTGGCTGACAGTCGGGACCCACCTGGTCGAAGCGTACGTAGCGTTGTCATTCTCGGCGCGAATGTGTACGTAGATACTGGTCGTTGTAGAGGCGCGCATGTGTCGTAGTAGAGGCGCGCACGTAGCATGTACACGTACGTACAGCGGCCAGGGTGCAAGAAAGAAAATACGGCCACGTATGTGTACATACGGGCGGGGTCTCGAACGCCTACTCGCACATACATACGGCGAGGGCTCGTGTACATGGTTGTGTCGGAACGGAGAAACAGCGTCGTCGTCGTGTTCATGGGGAGCCAAACCGGCTGGGTCAGAACGGAATGCGTGGTCGTGTTCATCGGGAGGGCTTGGACAGAACAGGCGATGGAAACGAGGCCTGGCGTACCGCACAATGGAGGAAACGGCCTTGTGTTCGACTGGCCACATTCGAAACGGGATCCTATTCATCGGGAGGGGTCTGGCGTACCGCAAAACGGAGGAAACGGACCTCCTACGGTCGAAACGGGGGTCCTGTTGATCGGGAGGGGTGTGGCGTACCGGAAAACGGACGAAATGGACCTCCTACAGTCGAAACGGGGGTCCTGTTGATCGGGAGGGGTGTGGCGTACCGCAAAACGGACGAAACGGACCTCCTACGGTCGAAATAGGGGTCCTGTTCATCGGGAGGGGTGTGGCGTACTGCAAAATGGACGAAACGGACTTGTGTTGGAGCGCTACGGTCGAAACGGGGGTCCTGTTCATCGGGAGGGGTGTGGCGTACCGCAAAACGGGACTCCATGGTATACTGTTCATCTCCACCGTCGACCTCCTCCAGCCTCCACGGGCTACCGTCGACCTCCTCCAGCCTCCACGGGCTCCTGTTCATCCAGCTTGCACCGTGCGCTACTCCACCGGCTACTGTTCAACCATCCCTCCAAGGGTACCCCTCCACTGTCTACTGTTCATCCAGCCATCCACACCACGGGGTCCTGTTCAACCACCCCTCCACGGCCACCCCTCCACCATGTACTGTTCATCTAGCCTTCCACACCACGGGTTCCTGTTCATCCAGAGGCAACACCACCGCTCACTGTTCATCCAACCCCCCCCCCCCCCACAACGCTCACTATTCATCCAATCGATCGGCTTCAGTTAGCAGCAGTAGTGAAGGAATCTCTCCATCGGGTTCAGTTAACAGCCATCGATCCATCGCTCGGGTTCAGTAATGTGTAGCCTGCAGTGTAGTCGCTCGGGTTCAGTTAGAGCCCAATGCCTCGCTCGGGTTCAGTTAGAGTCAACGCCTCGCACATGTACGAGAGAAACGCGCATCGCCCAGCCCCCGACCTCCCACCGTAACCGGCAACTACCCAAAATTTTCTCCCCCTCGCTTCTACCACGGTTTTTTCCGTCATGGACGGCCCAAAGAATGTCATGCAGCTGCGTCTCCGGCCCGCCCAGGACGAAAAGCCCATTTTCTGTCATGATTTTTTGTCATAGAAGTAGGAGCCCACCACATCTATGATGATGCCGGGTTTTGTCACAATTATCGTCATAGAAGTGTCATATGTATGACAGAAAAAAAATTCGTTCGTCCCAAAATGTCACGGATGTGTCTTTTTTTTCTAGTGACTGGTGGCCCTGCAACTGCCCACCGACGCCACGAAGAAAGTCCACCTAGAGGTCGCGCTCGCTGCAAGGTGCCTCGCCCTACAAGAATTCATTGACCTACACATCCACGTGTACGAGCAAATCATGTACATAGGTATCTACAAGGCCAGTGAGGACGCTACGATGTTGGCCTTCCTCAACCAGCTGGAAGCCTTGGATGCATTTGCTGAGAAGCACCTTGACCTCGCCACAAAAACCGCCGCTCCTTAGCCGCCGGTCGGTGGCCCGGCACACTAAGTTGAGGAGGAGGAGGTCGTACGTTGATGGATGCATCTTTCTTCTTGCCTCATGTAACCACCACCGCGATCGCATCACCGTGGCCTTAATTCTGATTGTGCTATTGCATTCTCATTCCAGTCAATACCGACATGTGCGATCCATTTCCTTCATTATATGCATCACTGTAACTAGTACTCCATCCATCAATTTATAAGTTGTGCTTACTGAGGGAGTCTTGGATTAGGGGGTATCCAGACAGCCGGACTGTACACTTCGTCCGGACTGTTGGAGCGTGAAGATACAAGACTCAAGACTCCGTCCCGTGTTCGGATGGGACTCTCCTTTGCGTGGAAGACAAGCTTGGCGATCCGGATATTATATTTCCTTCCTTGTAACCGACTCCATGTAAACCCTAGCCCTCTCCGGTGTCTATATAAACCGGAGAGTTTGGTCCTTAGAGGGACGACCACAATCATAATCATCATAGGCTAGCTTCTAGGGTTTAGCCCCTATGATCTCGTGGTAGATCAACTCTTGTACTACTCATATCATCAATATCAATCAAGCAGGAAGTAGGGTTTTACCTCCATCAAGAGGGCCCGAACCTGGGTAAACATTGTGTCCCTTGCCTCCTGTTACCATTAGCCGAAGACACACAGATCGGGACCCCCTACCCGAGATCCGCCGGTTTTGACACCGCCATTGGTGCTTTCATTGAGAGTTCCTATGTGTCGTCACTACAAGGCTTGATGGCTCCTTCAATCATCAACAACATGGTCCAGGTTGAGACTTCTCTCCCCGGACAGATCTTCGTGTTCGGCGGCTTCGTACCGCGGGCCAATTTGCTTGGCCAACTGGAGCAGATCGACAGCTACGCCCCTGGCCACCAGGTCAGGTTCGGAAACCTGAACTACACGGCTGATATCCGCGGAGACTTGATCCTCAACGGATTCGGGCCTATGCCAGGAGCGCTGGACAATCATGATGAGCACGGCTTAGACGCTGTCGATTAATGCTCGGGATATCGCCCCTGTAGGAGCCCCGGACCTAAATCCGGAGCAGATCGTGCCGCCCGAGGACGGGTGGATGGACCCCGCCCCGCGGGCCGCACACTCATCGGTGTTAGAGCCGAACACAGGTCTCATCCCTAAAGAAGCCTGTGACACGGGACCCCCTACCCGAGATCTGCCGGTTTTGACACCGACTCGTATCTAGCTGTAGGTTCCATTCCGCGCGCTCCTGAGCCCGCCGAACCTAGATGGGCTCCCGTAATGGAGTTCACCGCTGCGGATATCTTCCAGCACTCGCCCTTTGGCGACGTGCTGAACTCGTTAAAATCTCCCTCTTTGTCAGGAGACTCTTGGCCGAACTATGTCCGGCTCGAGTGGGAAGCAGGCGACGAAGGAATTCGTTGCCCACCCACCACCCACTTCATTGCCACTATCGACAATGTATCAGACGTGCTTGACTTCGACTCCGAAGACATCAATGGTATGGATGACGATGCAGGAAAAGATTCAGAATCACTGGGGCGCTGGGCTACCACCTCTTCATATGATATATACATGGTGGACACGCCCAAGGAGGCCGACGGCGACAATCCGGAAGATAAAACCCTCGAGCAAAAGCCAAAGCGACGGCGCAGACGCTGCTCCAAGTCTAGCAACAGTAAAAATAGCGACAAGAGCACCAGAAAAATCGACACCCCAGTCAACTTCGAAGGCAACAACAACCATATGGATCCAGCAATGGAGCAGGATGAGCGAGGTCACGCCGAACACAGCTCGGAGCAGACGCCCGATCACAATGATCCCGAGGGACGAATTAACCAAACCGCCCCGGGACATGAACACAGTCCGGATGACGATGCATTCATCATCCTGGAAACACGCTTGGAACGAGATAACCTCCACAGAAGGCTTATGGCCACTGCGAGAAGTCTGAAGAAGCAGAAGCAACGGCTAAAGGCCACACAAGAAACGCTCAATCGCAGATGGAATAAAGTGCTAGACACTAAAGAAAAGTACGGCGATGATCGCCATACAAAGACCTATCCAAAACGCAAGCTGCTGCCAGAATTCGACGACGAGGCCGTTCCACCAAAGAACGACACGGCCAGGAGGCCGGACAAACCACTTCATAACCGCAACAGAGCAGCTACCGACGCCGCACATGATTTATGCGAGCTCCTAAATAAGAAAGCTGGCGCGTCTAGGTCCATCTACGGATCTAAAGGACAGACCTCGGCGCAGGACTATGGTCACCAAAACAATCATAGCGATCGGATACCAGTTCGGAATAAAGATCAGACACAACAATAGCCGGCGGCATGCCACAGCACGTCCAGATATAGAGGGGCCGCCCACCCCCTGTGCTTCACCGAAGAAGTACTGGATCATGAATTTCCACAGGGTTTCAAACCTGTGAACATAGAGGCATACGACGGAACGACAGACCCAGGGGTCTGGATCGAGGATTTTATCATGCATATACACATGGCTCGCGGGGATGACCTCCACGCCATCAAATACCTTCCCCTCAAGCTAAAGGGACCAACTCGACACTGGTTGAAAAGCCCCCCCCCCCCCGAAAATTCAATTGGAAGTTGGGAGGAACTTGAGGACGCTTTCAGGGCCTTTTCAAGGGACTTATGTCCGGCCTCCGGATGCAGACGATTTAAGTCACATAATCCAACAGCCCGGAGAGTCCGCCCACAAGCTTTGGAACAGATTTCTCACTAAGAAGAATCAAAATGTCGATTGTCCGGATGCCGAAGCCTTAGCGGCCTTCAGTCTGAGCTTCATCGCCTTACTACACCTGCCTTAGAGTCAATAACATGTGGACAGGATAGGTGGCTGGTCCACATGTAAAGCTCCTAAAGGCAGAGGGGTTGTGGGGCTGGGAGGGGTGAGCCGCAGGTCGGGGGATGTGTGGTGTCATGGGTTCGAGCGGCCTCATGGGAATTGCATGTGGTGGTGGTAAAAACTTGATGCTCGCTGCATTTCAGGTGGTCAACATGTCATGCACACAAAGGCAGAGGGGCGGTGCGGCTGAGATGGGTGAGGTGCACGCCAGGGGACGTGGTGCCGTGGGTTGGAGCGGCGTCATGGGAATCGCGAGTGGCAGTGGATGAAACATGATGGTCATCGTAGTTGAACTTCCATGGACAAGTTGTCATGTCTACGGACACATGCATTGCATATCGATCACTGGAAGGAGTAGTAGAAAAAGCTAGGCGGATAAATAGTTCTTCACGATTTCTACCTCCCGAGACAAGAAATCGTGAAGCTCACCTGGTATGGGGGGCGCATGTATGATGTGGTACACCAAAACATCATCTTCGAGGCACAGCTGAAGGACGGTGGCGCGTTGGATCTTCCGAGTGGCACGCTCTGTGTACTCTGCGTCGAGACCGATGACCTTCATCTCCACCTTTGGAGGGAGTTGGATACATTGTTGATCCACTTCCGAACAACCCTTGGGTGGTCGGTGATTGTGGCAACTATGCTCAACGAGCCTTCGACGAGGACATGTTGGATGCTAAAAACCTGCATCTGGATCTCTTTCGCCATTTGGAACTGCTGGACCAGAGGGCTATGGTTTGGAGAATTAGGATTAGATGGCTAGTCTAACTGAAGAAGATGATTATTTAAAGGGGCTTCGGAATTACTCCATGAGGATGTGAAGAGGTTCAAACAATGTGAATGCAGTGTGGTTTGGATCCAAATGAAGATGAAGGAGAGGTGAAGAAGCCGAGGAAAATCGGTTCCCGATGGAGAAGTAAATGGGAGAAGTGGCCTGCAGGCAGTTGATTAGACAACTAGGTAGACTAAACGAAAAGGCTATGCGGGTAGACTGAGGAGTGGTACATGTCCGTGTACGTGCCCATCCTTCCAGCACTACACGTGCCACTGGCTAGTTGAGGTCACTCTTTTGAATCACCGTGGCAAGACATTTTATGATTCCTTTTTATTTCTACACCCCTCCTGACAGGTGGGACCTATGAAAACAGATAAAAAATGTGTCATAGCTGGTTTGGATGGATATTGGCGCGTGTGTGTGAGACACAACATTCTCTAGTTAAGGAATAAGTATGCAGTTATCCTCAAAAAAGAAAAAGCCTTCTTCGCGCTTCCGCGTGCATGAGAATTTGGTTCTGCTCGCAATATGGACGATACCTGGAGGATGAAGTGAACCCAGAGGCATGCTAGCGCGGGAGTACTACTCATGTTCCTACTACTCCTACTACTAGTAGTAGTAGTAGTAATACAACTGTGGTACACTTGATGGCCAAAATATTATTCATCCGGTCCTCACAGTGAAGTGACAAGACCCTGCACCCGGGGTGACACCAGTCCAGGCGGCGTTTCTGGGTTACCAAAGTCAGCCTCGCCTTGTGCACTGTGCAGTCACTGTCACCACCGATGTATAGCATGCCTCGCCTCGTCTTCCTCTCCCCTAGCACCACTCCATCTCAATCTCCATCTCGCCGAAGATCCTGAGGTCACTCTTCATCATCTCACTATGCCCCCGCGTACCCTCACCTTGCTCGCCTCCCCCAGTACCATTATTCCCTCGCTAGCCGCTCCAGCACTGAGAGCCTTCTCCCCCGTAAATCAAGCCCACCAAAATCCCACCTTCCAAACTCCACCATGTCCGAACGCGAACCGCACAACATCCATATGAGCCGCGATTGGAGCAATCTCCCTAGTGACATCCTCGACCTCTGTTGTTCGTGTATGGATATGTTGAGCGCCCTGTGGTTGGCTGCATGCTCGAGGGACATGGACATGGCCATCGTCGAAGCAAGGCCTGAGCCTTTCAAGACACCCTGCTTGCTGCTATATGGTCTTGCAAGATTTTCTCACCATGATATGGAGGCGTACATGATGCCCCTCGACTTTAATCCGACCTCCATTAGCTGAAACTTCTTTGCAGGTATGTAGTGGGTCACCATACATCATTTCCCTCGACTTCGATCCAATCACCATCGCCTGAAACTTCTTGGTAGGTATGTACTGGGTCGGCATGAGCTCCCACTGGATGGCTGCCGTCAGATAAGACCGAAAAAGTTAGTGCTCGTGAACTTCCACACCTCCCATGAGATTATCCTTCCTACGTTGGATTATATAGGGTTTTACCATCGCGGTCGAAGTCATCTAGATTACGAAGTCAGTTGGACGCACCTTGTTTTGCAAAAGATTGTAATCTGCCAAGTGCCCACATGAGATGCGAATTATGCAAACTTCAAGATAATTGCCTTGTTCGACCGCGGACTCGCCTATCTTTTCGCTGGTGCCTTCCTTAGCTGGAGACAGCTCACCTCGCAGTGGATCATCAAAGGTGATACAAACTTCTGATATGCTATTGAACACAATGGCATCATCTATGCGATCGACAAAGCATATGGCACCACGTATTGCTGGGACGACGCGTGTAAGTTGTTTCCTTCTGATGTTAATGATGACGCCATGACACTGTTTGAACTTTTTGTGATGATTGGCATATCCCTGTTTGAGCAGAATTTGAGAAGAACTATGGCAATGTATTAGAGACGTCATAAATCAGCTATATTTGGAATGAGTTAATTCATGCGATTGTGACCATGTCATTATAGCCAATTTGTACCCCTGAATAATCAAACGGTTAGGAAGATATGGATATTCTCCTTATTTTATAGTAATCTATATACTACTAAATATGAGTATATAACAAAAAATATGCCCATAGAACATGAGTATATAACAATGCATGGTCTGTAGTTTCCTCGAAGAATTTGTTTGTGAGGACTGAACATGATTACATAACATGCATGAGATGGTAGTTTCCTGTGAAGAATCGATTGTGAGATAACATGAGTATAACCATGCATAGAACTTCTATATTTTTGAACCCAGTATACATTTCCTTGCATTTTCCTCCCAATTCCAACAGGGACATATCAATGTTGTTTATTGCATTATCCTACTCATATTCTGAACAATGCTGATCTTACATTAACAATGCCTGTCCTTTTTGATACGATGAAGTGTCCCTGCAGTTACTGCCCCTTGTAATCACACCACCTTTACCAAAAACAAGGAAGCACAACTAGTTCCTCGCTCGATCATACGACGGCAAAAGACTGATGATCATTTGGACACATGAGCTGGAAAAGTTATATTGCAAAAACCCCACTATATACAAGCACCGTGAAATGCGTGAGTATCCGGACAGTGGATGTTACGTCTATGAGCAGGATACCAGCTTGTTGGGGCCTTTAGGATTTTTGAGTTGGAGGCGGGTAAATAGCCTTGGTTCACACTCTCTGTTTCTCGGACTCAATTATCTGATTAACCAAGAGATCACCGTTGGCAAGGACCTTGATGGCAGAGAGGCTCTATTTGCTATGGAAAATTGTGTCTATGCGGTGAGCCCAAGGAGTTCGGAAGCAAACTCCTCCGATTGTCAACGATACAGCCTGCAGCCAAAAGAAGGTGAGAATGACAAAGGCATCTGGATTTACTTTGATCCTTGGATGTGTCGAGTCTGACAGGCAGTGATGTGGTTCAAGCCCTCAGGTTGATACGTAATTGGGCCGATGCATCAGAAGGATGGAGTACTGGTGTCTCCGGATCACTGGTGACTAAAGCGGCGCTGCAAATTATGATGGTGTTGGATCATCCCTCTTCGAATGACTTTTTTCTTTGCTGCTTGTTCTAGATGGGTAGTTCTCTCTTTTGTTATGCATATTCCTTGTCATTTGGTCATCCTCATCTATGTCACTCTTACTATGTAATAGTTGCCTCTATTTAGAATGTCATTCTCGTCTGGATCACGAGAGTCTGAGCGCTGCAGATGGGTGCGTTTTGGTGGTGTAGCAAGACTTTTTATGAACTATCTTGTCTTGTTGTTTATGTCAATAGTAGACACTAGTTAGTGTTTGAATGTTCTATATATTGTTGTTTCAAACTGTTTATTGTCTCAAACTACTGGTGGGCTAAATGAGGGCATCACCATTCTCCAGTGTTCAGAGCTCAGTGTCTTTTCGATGATGTACACTTGTTTGGGCCAGTGAGGTGTCGTTGAATATGGGCCGAGTAGTAACACAATGCCAAACAGGTCAATTATGACTCTCAGGCCGGGCTCTCAAAAGATCCTCAGAAAAAGGTTGGGCTCTCAAAAAAAGAAGTGGGACTCTTAGGACGACATGTGGGCGCCACCAGTGTTTTCATGCACTTGCGCGCCGAGAGCATATTTGCGCGTGTTTGAAATTCATGCTATGTTTTCATCCCCAATCTCCCGCCCCTCCCCCACCTCTGGAATCTCGATTCCTACTCCAGTTCCCCCAAATCACCATCCTGTACTCCCTGTACTCAAGCGCACTATCATGTCGCCGGTTAACACGGATCTCCGAGCCAAAGATCCTGAGGTTCGTCCTGCCTTCAGGCGCTGCATGTTGTCACTCAACAGTGGCATGGCGGCGCTTGATGACCAGTTTGCCAGCAAAGTGTTGATGGTGACCATCAATGGTGACCGGCCTCCCGTATCGTCGGATGACCTTGTCAAAGCTCTTGGCACTACGCACGGCATCCAAACAAGTGACTTGCTCGTGGAAGTATGTCCGCCACCGTCTGATTTCTTCGTCGGGTTCCGGACAACTTTCGACTGCAGTCGTGTGTTCGAATCTTCCCGGCATTTTTTCTGCGATGGCACGCCGGTGAGCTTTGATTATTGTCACCCAGGATGGGGCTCGGTGCCCTCTGAGCTTGAGTTTTTAACAAAGCTTACCTTCCATGGCATGCCTCGACGTGCTTGGAACAGCGAGCCCATGAATGAGCTTATCAACGACCTTGGAGGTTAGCTCGAAAGTATCCTTGTTCCTCTAGACAGCTAGGCTCTGATGGTTATGGCGTGGATGAAGAAGCTGTGCACCATATTGAAGGTGATTGGTGTTGAGATACCGGTGCAGGAACCGAGGTTGTACTATTTGTCGCCATCAATGCCGCCGCGGACCACGTTAAGGATGTACCTATACCGAGTGTTCGTGCATGTCGAAGAAGTGGTCAATCCATCAATCAAAGTCCTGCTGTCACCGCTGGTGGCCGGGACCGTCGACGACGTCCATTACAAGAGTCAACGTCAGACTTTCCCCGTGTTGCTTGGGACGATGGATGGCACAAGGCCTACTCCATCGCGCGACGGAGGCCACTGCTTCTTTGGGAGAAGAGGCATGGTTGGCTGCCTGGATGTGCTCTAATCTGAGGTAACAACTAAACCTTGTCAGATACTAGTTAAATCCAAGCTATGGGTGTGAAGCATTAATGTGCTAGTATATTTGATTGTGACCTGTTCTATTTTTTTATCTGAACTTTTTTTAGAAAGGGTTGTACGTCAACTTAATGTTCTAGCAGAACTTATATATTGTGTTGTATGTCTGTTTTCTTTGCACAACATTCAAGATATTTCCCCGTCATTGATAAACACGATGAACTGTTATGTACGAGTTCGTTGGTTTCAACATAGCCCTACCTGTAGTGATCCACTGCTTCCACCCTGGTTGTGCCGCCTGCGTGAAATTTTTGTATGCAAGTTCAGTGTGCTATGATGTTCTATACGATTGTGTCAACTATATAAGTTTTTACCGAGCATCAACAATTCATATGGATGAAAGATGTATTTACGAGCATCAACCAATGGTCTCGCTCTCTCTCTCTCTCACACACACACAAACACACACACACGCACAAGTGGGACCCGTCGAATTATTTATTCGCTCGTGACAACTTTTAATTAGGTTCCACTGTACTCTAACTTCTACTTATATTATTAATTGAGATCAGTGACTTCAAAATGTTGTATAGAAGCCTTGTTTGGGCCTTTTCGGCGTCGCTGAATGTGGGCTGAGTAGCCATGTAAGTTTGTACTGTACTTCACAGGCCTTTTTTTTTCAATATCAGCAATGCAATTGGGCAGACAGTTGTACACAATATCCTGGTCAACTTGTTATTCTCTGCCCCGCTGGCTACAAATCTTTCCTAGGAGGGATGCATTAGGCTTAACAAGAAAATGGGCTTTAAGAAATAATAAATGGGATGTAATTATAAAAACTGGGCAGTAACTATTAAAAAATGCAACAAACACATAATTAGTTTAAAAAATATATTATTTTTGGAATTTGAAATTTTTAATTTCATTAGTTGTTGTGCACGCAATATTACGTTGGATTTTTTACGTAATACACGGTTCGAGTGGTTGGTTGAAATTATTAATCATTGTCCTAGCTAGAAAATGGGCTGTACTTTTAACAACCTGTAAATGGGTTGTAGTAAATTCCATTAGAATTCAAAAATGAGTTGTAGATTCTTACAAATCGCAAATGGGCTATATGTTCTCTGCCACACAATTGTGGGACTACTAAGTTGATGCGTCCCCTAAAAAAACTAAGTTGGCGTGTATGCAAGGCTTTGTCAACTTATAGTCAACACATGGTTCTAGCAGCAGTGGCCATTGGATGTCCATCCAACGGATGTCGTGCTTCTTCTTCAATCTCGGATATTCTTGCTTCAGCCGCCCAAAAAAGATTCCTCCCCCTGACATCTTGGGCACACTGTTTCGGAGGCTGACCTGTGGGCCTACTAAGTTGACGCGTACCAAGGGCTTTGTCAACTTAGTCAATATAAACAATTCTAGCTGCAGTGACTGTATGATGTCTAGCTGCCCAAACCAGCGCCGGCCGTGCCGCCTGCTCCTACCTCCCGTGTACCGATGTGCTGCCACCGCTGGCCATGCCATACCTCTATACTCACCCACACCTCCTGTTTTTTCTCCGGCGACGGCAGCCTCACACCGCAACCGAAGCAGTCAACCCACGTACTCCCCTCCGCATGGGCATCCACTGTCGTGTCTTCCCATGCTCCACTTCGTTCCCTTCCTAGGCCTCGTCGTTGTCGACCACCTTGGTGCTCTCAGCACGTCGTGGTCAACATGGTCAACAAAGGACAACCATCAGCAGAGGACATTAGGAGGTGAGGCTAACAGCTGGACCCAGCACCTACATCTTCGAACACAAGGAAGTGCCTCCTTATTACTCACAAAATAAAAATGATTCCTCCCCCTGACAGCTGGGATCGAGCAACTATATCTTAGCACGCAAGGAAGTGCATCCTTATCCTCCCTAACTGCTGGGACCCACCCGGTCAAAGCATACGTAGTGTTATCTGTCTGGTTGCGAACTTGTACGTACATACTGGTCGATCAGTCTCTCTGTAAGTATGAACCATGGCCGAGTAAGTAGCGGCACGTGTCATTGTAAAGCAACTGACATAGCAGTTCAAGCTGTCCCGTCTAAGTTCTATACACGTATGAACAACCATAGAGCAAAAAATACGGCCATGTACGTACATACGGGTGGGGTCTCGAGCGCGTACTCGCGCATATATATACGGACGGCCAGGGCTTGTGTACATGGAGAGACAATGGACGGCAGCAACGGCATCATGTTCATCAAGCAACGAATCGGCTGGGTCGGAATGGAGAAACAATGTCCTGTTCATCGGGAGGCAACCAACTGGGTCAGAATGCGTCCTGTTCAACGGGAGCCAACCGGCTTGGACGGAACAGCCGTAACGGGGCCTGGCATATCACAGAACAGAGGAAACGGCCTTGTGTTCAATCGTCCACGGTCAAAACGGGATCCTGTTCATCGGGAGTGGTCTGGCGTACCACAAAATGGAGGCAATGGACTTGTGTTCGAGTGCCTATGGTCGAAACGGGATCCTGTTGATCGGGAGGGGTGTGGCGTAGCGCAAAACAGAGGAAACGGACTTGTCTTGGAGCGCCTACGGTCGAAACAGGGTCCTGTTAGTCCACCGTCTACTACCTCGCTCTAGCCTCCAAGGGCTACTGTTCATCCACCGTCGACTTCCTCCACCCTCCATGGGCTACTGTTCATCCAGCCTCCACCAGCTGCTGTTCATAGAGCCTCCACGGGGTCCTATTCATCCACCCCCAACCGGCAGGGGTGCGGCAGCGTCCTCGGGGTCCTGTTCATCCAGCGGCAATGGCCTACTACCACGGGGTCCTGTTCATCCAACCCCCACCGGGAACTGTTCATCCAACCCCCACCGGGAACTATTCATCCACAGCCAACCAACCGGCTCGACTCACCACGTCTCGACTCGTTCTATGTACCGCGTGCACGGTAGCAACGATCACTGTTCATTGACAGGGAACCCAACACCGGTTGGCTACCTCTCGCAGGGGGCTCGATCAGCTTCAGTAAGCAGCAGCAGTGATTGATCGCTCGGGTTCAGTTAGCAACAGCAGCGAACAAATTGCTCTGGTTTAGTCAGCAGCGAATGAATCACTCGGGTTCAGTTAACAACCAAGGGATCTATCGCTTGGGTTCAGTAACATGCGATCGCTTGGGTTCAATTAGCCAATGCCTCACACACACACACGTGTACACGAGAGAACACGCGCAAACCATAGTGCATCGCTCGGCCCCGACCACCCACCATAACCGGGAACTCCCAGATATTTTCCTCGCCCTCGCTTCTACCACGGTTTTTTCCGTCATGGACGGCCCAAACAATGTCATGCAGCTGCGTCCTTGGCCCGCCCAAGACAAAAATCCCATTTTCTGTCATGATTTTTTTTCATAGAAGTAGGAGCCCACCACATCTATGATGATACCGGGTTTTGTCACAATTAACATCATAGAAGTGTCATAAGCATGACAGAAAAAAATCCGCTTGGCCCAAAATGCCATAGATGTGTCTTTTTTTTGTAGTGGAAAGACTCTGATAAGGACGAAGAAGAAGAAAAGGATGATGGTTACCCGAAGGTCAATGCTACCTTGGTGATTTTTGTTGATGTCGAGAGCAAAAGTCGACTAAAAGTCATTAATAGAGAAGTGAACATTGTTGCTCCGGCAACTACGACGTACCTGAAGTGGTCGAAAACTCCCATTACATTCGACCAGTCAGATCACCCAGCACATGTTGCTACCCCCGGGCGGCAAGCGTTTGTGGTCGGCCCAGTCATTGGGGGCACCCGACTGACTAAAGTTCTTATGGATGGTGGAAGTGGTCTGAACATTCTATATGCTGAGACCCTCCAAGGGATGGGCATCCCAATGTCCAAACTCAGTGAGAGCAACATGCAGTTCCATGGTGTCATCCCAGGGAAGAAAGTGAAGTCACTCGGGCAGATTACTCTTGATGTGGTTTTCGGTGATTGCAAGAATTTCCGCAAGGAGAAGTTGACATTTGAGGTAGTGGATTTCCACAGTTCCTATCATGCTATTCTGGGCAGGCAGGCGTATGTACATTTCATGGCCCGTGCATGTTACGTGTATCTTAAGTTGAAGATGCTCGGACCCAAAGTGTGACCACAGTCACGGGAAATAGGCAGAGAGCAGAAGATTGCCTCCAGAAGGGTTCCAAGATTATGGACAAGCTAATGTCGGTGGTGGAACTGGAGGAATACAAGAAAAATGCCGACCCGAGTGATTTGTTGCGAGCCAAGAAGCGTGCTTCAGAATCCGCATTTCAGTCGCCCGGTGAAACGAAGCCAATCCACATTCACCTAGAAGACCCCACTGCTGCTCCGACTCACATGTCAACATCACTCGACAGCAAATAGGAAGCCGCGCTCAACCAGTTCCCCCGTGAGAACTGGGACATCTTTGCATGGAAACCATCAGACATGCCAGGTGTACCCAGGGGGCTGGCTGAGCACTGTTTGCGTCTCGACCCAAAAGCAAACCTGTCAAAGAGCATCTTCCTCGGTCCACCGTGGAAAAAAGGAAGGCGATTGGGGAAGAGGTGGCTCAGCTCCTGGCAGCTGAGTTCATCCGCAAGATATACCACTCCGAGTGGCTCACCAACATCGTCATGGTCTCTAAGAAAGATGATTGACTTCGTATGTGTATAGATTTCATGCATATCAATCAGGCCTGCCCAAAAGATCATTTCCCTCTCCCCCGAATTGATCAGATTGTCAACTCAACTGCGGGGTGTGAGCGTTTGTCTTTTCTGGATGCATATTCCGGGTATCATTAGATCCGACAGTATGGACCCGATGAAATAAATATGGCCTTCATCACCCCATTCAGGTGTTTTTGCTATGTCACCATGCCTTTTGGTCTTAAGAATGATGGTGCCACATTCATGCGCATGATCCAGAAGTGCCTGCTCACTCAGATCAATCGAAACATGGAAGCATACATGGATGATATCATGGTCAAGTCATGCTAAGGTTCGGACCTGTTGACTGACCTCGCTGAAACCTTTGCCAATCTAAGAAGATATGACATCAAGCTTAATCCATCCAAGTGTACATTCGGAGTCCCAGGAGGAAAGTTACTCGGTTTTCTCATTTTCGAACAAGGTATTGATGCAAACCCAGAAGAGATTGGGGCAATTCTCCGAATGAAACGCCCTATGCGTGTGCATGACGTTCAGAAGCTCACAGGTTGTCTGGCTGCATTAAGTCGATTCATTTCTCGTCTCGGTGAAAAGGCATTGCCTCTTTACCAATTGATAAAAAAGTTAGATACATTCGAGTGGACTCCAGAAGCCGAAGCAGCGTTTGTAGAGCTCAAAGCCTTGCTTTCCACCCAGCCGGAGCTTGCTGCTCCAGTCAGCAAAGAACCTTTATTGTTATATATTGCAGCCACTGGTCAGTTTGTCAGCACAGTGCTCATAGTCGAGCGAGAAGAAGAAGGCAAGGCCTATAAAGTTCAACGCCCGGTGTATTACATTTCTGAAGTCTTGACTCCGTCCAAGCAAAGGTATCCACATTACTAGAAGCTTGTCTATGGAATTTACTTGACTATGAAGAAAGTTGCACATTACTTCCAAGACCACTCAATTTTAGTCGTCAACAACGCACCATTGTCTGAAATTCTGAACAATCGAGATGCAACCGGTCGAGTGGCGAAGTGGGCAATTGAACTTCTTCCTCTAGATATCAAGTTTGAAGCAAAGAAGGCAATCAAGTCTCAGGCAATCGCAGATTTCTTGGCTGAGTGGATTGAGCAACAACAGCCGACTCAAGTTCACTCGGAACACTAGATCATGTTCTTTGATGGATCTAAGATGTTAAACAGTTCTGGTGTTGGAGTGGTCCTGGTGTCCCCAAGAGGCAACAAACTCAGTTATGTCCTTCAGATTCACTTTGATTCCTCCAACAATGAAGCTGAGTACGAAGCACTTCTCTATGGGTTATGTATGCATCCATCGCCTGATGGTATACGGAGACTCTGACTTGGTGGTTAATCAGGTGATGAAGGAGTGGATGCCAGGAGCCCTACCATGACCAGATACCGCAACGCAATAAGGAAGTTGGAAAAAAAGTTTGAAGGGCTGGAGCTCCACCATGTTCCCCGACTCAAGAATCAAGCAGCTGGTGATCTGGCGAAAATAGGTTCCACTCAGAAGCCTATTCTCAGTAATGTGTTCTTGGAGCATCTCCATACCCCATCAGTGCAAGAAGATCCCTTTACAGAGGATCCCCCGCAACCAATAAGTTCTACCAATCTGACTGAAGTTGAAGTGCCAACAGTAGTCGACTTAATCATGGAGATTTTGGAAATCACCCCCGACTGGACGGTGCCGTATATTGCATAGCTTCTCGGGCAGGAGCTTCCAGAGGATGAAGTTGAATCATGTCAGATCATTTGCAGGTCCAAAGCCTTCACAGTAATAAGCGGACAGCTTTTCAAAGACAGTGTTACTAGCGTGGCTCAATGATGTATCTACCCAGAAGAGTGTCGATTGATATTGGATGAGATCCACTCGGGGACGTGTGGTCACCACGCGTCCTCTCGGACCATCATGGCCAAAGCATACCGAGCAAGATTCTACTAGCCGTGGGCAAATGAAATGGTTTAAGAGATCGTCGAGAAGTGTGAAGGTTGCCATTTTTACTCGAACATGTCCCACAAGCCCGCATCTGCTTTCGAAACTATTCCACTCGTCTGGACATTTTTTGTGTGGGGTTTGGACATGATTGGGACGTTAAGGACCGGTAGAAGTGGTTTCACTCATTTGCTCGTTGCAGTCGACAAGTTCACTAAGTGGACTGAAGCAAAACCTATCAAGAACCTAGACTCAAGCACATCCATCAATTTCATCAGAGAATAGGTGTTCCGATATGGAGTTCCGCTAGCATCATCACAGACAATGGCTCAAACTTTGATTCTGATGAGTTCAGAGCATTCTGCGCTTCCCAAGGCACTCGGGTCGACTACACATCCGTTGCACACCCGCAGTCGAATGGGCAAGGTGAAAGAGCAAATGGTTTGATCCTCCAAGGGCTGAAACCTCAATTGATGCACGACCTTAAGCATGCGGCTGGGGCTTGGGTGACTAAGTTGTCGTCTGTTTTGTGGGGATTGAGGACAACTCCCAACCGATCGACTAATCGAACCCCTTTCTTCATGGTGTACGGGGCTGAAGCCGTGCCTCCGGGTGACTTGCCTCATAATGCACCCCGAGTGGAACTCTTCTCAGAAGCCAAGGCAGATCAGGCACGTCAAGACACCATAGATCTTCTGGAGGAGGAGCGAGATATGGCCTTGATCCGATTGACCATTTATCAGCAAGACCAACATCGATGCCACGCCCGAAACATTCAAGGTCGAGCATTTCAAGGAGATATTGTGCTCCGAGTGGATCAGCAACGACCTCATAAGCTCGCTCCTGCTTGGGAAGGCCCCTTCGTCATCACCAAGGTTATCCACAACGGGGCGTATCACCTTTTCAACGTAGCCAAGAAGAAAGATGAGCCACGCGCTTGGAACGCGGATCAACTCCGCTGATTTATACATAACACTCAGATCATCGAGTTGTAATAAGAATACATTCAGTTTGTTATGAAGACATGATTCCTGCAGTCTCATAATGATTGTTCTCACACAAGAATATGTTCAAATCCCCTAGTGGGTGGCCTAGCTACGAACCAGTTTCGATTAAGTTTCAGAGACTACTCCGAGTGGAGAGCAATCCTCCCACTCAGGGACTTAGCTACGATCCCGTACTCGCCTAAGTTACAAAACTACTCCAAGTGGAGAGCAATCCTCCCACTTTGGGGCTTAGCTGCGAACCAGATTCGCCTAAGTTACAAAACTGCTCCAAGTGGAGAGCAATCCTCCCACTCGGGGGCTTAGCTGCGAACCAGATTTGCCTAAGTTACAAAACTACTCCGAGTGGGGAGCAATACTCCCACTCGGGGACTTAGCTGCGATCCCGTACTCGCCTAAGTTACAAAACTACTCCGAGTGGAGAGCAATCCTCCCACTCAGGGACTTAGCTGCGATCCCATACTCGCCTAAGTTACAAAACTACTCCGAGTGGAGAGCAATCCTCCCACTCAAGGGCTTAGCTGCGAAACAGATTCGCCTAAGTTTCAAAAACTACTCCGACTGGAGAGCAATTCTCCCACTCGGAGACTTAGCTTCGATCCCGTACTCGCCTAAATTACAAAACTACTCCAAGTGGAGAGCAATCCTCCCACTTGGGGACTTAGCTGCGATCCCTACTCCCTAAGTTACAAAACTACACCGACGAGAGCAATCCTCCCACTCGGGGGCTTAGCTGCAAACCAGATTTTCCTAAGTTTCAAAAACTACTTCGAGTGGAGAGCAATCCTCTCACTCGGGGGGCTTAATGCGAGATCATACTCGCCTAAATTACAAAAATATTCTGAGTGGAGGGCAATCCTCCCACTCGGGGGCTTAACTGCGACCCCATACTCGCCTAAGTTTCAAAACTACTGTGTGTGGAGAGCAACCCTCCCACTTGGGGGATTACCTGCGACCCCGTACTTGCCTAAGTTTCAAAAATATTCTGAGTGGGGAGCAATCCTCCCACTCAGAGTCTTAGTCATGAACCAGCTTCGCCTAAGTTAAAAACTCCAAGCACATTGGAAACAAGGAAATAGCATTCAGATAAAACTATCAAGTTCGGATAAATCGGCAAGGTTCAGAACCGCAAGCAAAAGTACTCGGGCATCAGGCCCGAAGGAGTTTAACGATTACACAACCACTCAGCTTTCCGAGGCAAATGAATTCAAATTATCAAGTTTTTCACTCAGCAGGAGGAGGACTAGATAGCTCGACGAAGGTGTCCAAGTCAATGCCGTCCGTAATTAATGTGAGTGGTTGCATCGGTGAAGGTCTCCGTGAAAGATTGAAACTGAAGCTTCTTGGTGTTTTCCACCTAAAAAGCTTTCAGCTTTTCTTCCTTGGCGTCCTTGCAATGAACACAAACAACTGATAGAGCCACGTCAGCACCACAACGAGTAGCTGACTTTTTCCACGCTTGCACCCCGTCAGGGATTTCATTGAGTCGAGTCATAAGTGACTCGAGGTCATTTTGAAGCACGTTTTCTGGCCATAGCTCCTTGTCTATCCGTGACAGTGCAACCTTCAGCCGAGCAATATAATCCAAGACACTAGCAAGGCATGATTCTAGTCGCAGCATGTTCATTGTAGCTTCCTCCTCGAAATTCTGACAGAACTCTTCACGAGGAGAAAAGAAATGAATTAGCGGCAATGTTGTGAAGAAGCTTCCTGGAATCACTCGGATGGAGAAAAGTACCTTCGAGCATGATGAACATCTTCTTGGCAAGACCTCCTAGATAAACCTCCAGCTCATCTCTTTTCCAAGTGTGCTCACCGACTTGTCAGTCAGGGTCACATTCTCTTCTCGTAGTTGCGAAGCTTCTTTCTTCGTTTCATCGACAACAGTCTTCAGATTGGCGTTTTCTTCTTCAAAATTGCTGACTGAGGCTAGTTTCCTCACAGCCAGTTCGGTCTTCTCACACGCCACCTTCTGCGCCCTCGCAAGATCAGTGTCCTTTTTCTCCAATGCCCGCTTCATTTTGTCTAAAGAAATAACATTCCTCACTCAAGCCTGGAGTTGACGGTTTTCAATGCACACATCTGTTCGAGTGGAGTCACTCACTCGGTTCAAAGGATGATAAAGGGGAAATACATGAGCATGCAGTCAGGGAGTTATTACCTCCCATGGCTGCTACTTCATCCTGAGCAGTATTCAGGTTCTTCTTGGCGAGCTCCAAGTCAAGCTTGAGTTGGATCTTCTCCTTCTCCAAGGCAGCATACTGGGTCCCAAGTTCACAGGATTTCTACAATCAACAAAAATACAAATCAGTCGACGGAAACAAATACCTTTTACTTCTGAGTAAAAAAGAGCAAGTTCACATTGCTATTTCAAAAGAGTTCTAAGACCACCGCCGAATCAAACATTCGACAACGGTCTCGGGGACTACACCTAGTGGGTGGACTTTGCGTGCCCCCATTGGTTTGATTTCCCACCTGGTATGGCCTGCCCAGCACGAGTGGAAGAAGTAAAAAAATTGTCATCATTTGATCACAGACCACCATCGACTGCCCGCAGTCGACAACGGTCTCGGGGACTACACCCAGTGGGTGCACTCAATGTGCCCCCACTGGATCAATTACCCACTTAGCACGACTCGACCAACCCGAGTGAACATCTACAAACAGACATATCCTAAAAGACCCCCCGCCTAATCAAACATTCGGCAGCGGTCTCGAGGACTACACCTAGTGGGTGCAATAAGCGTGCCCCAACCGGACCAAGATCCCACTCAACACGACATGTCTAACTCGAGTGGAAGAGCTACACAGCTAAGGGAAAATACGTAGTGGGTGTATAGATGCAAGGCACAGACCCATGATAGATGCACATTAAAGGTTCCAAATGCTCATCCACGGACATCTTACGAATAATAAAGCAGCAGTTTTCAGGTAGCATATCCTAACAGAGCAAGGGTCAATCTGAAAAGCCAATGGGAAATCAACTTACAATCCCACTTACTCGGACATTGGTCCGGAGGGCAGAACTGGCCTTGTAAGCGCCCTTGCTGGTCTCATACACCACTTTCAGTCAGTCCATCTTCAGACGAGCCTGGATCATCGCTTCCTTGGCGGCTCCTGTTTGATCCTCCGGGACGTGGTGCAGAACAAACGGAGATGATGATGGAGTCAATGATGCAACTGGTGGGGTCGAAGCTAGGGGCTGTGCAGTCAGACCAGAAGTCTGGACATTCGACGCGGAGGGTTGGTCAGTGGACAGGGGACGGCAAAAGAGACAGTAGCCCGTAACGGGTCACCAAGTTCTTGAACTACAGGATCAAACGGCAGGCGAGGCGCTCGACTGGAAGGTGCCCTCTTGCTCAAAGCTCCGCCTCTTCTCCCAACACTCCTCTGAGGTTCATCCTCGTCGTCATCATCTGGAAGCTGGCTAACATTTGTTGGCGCTGCAAACACTTGACAGTGAGATTTCAGTCGGCTACCAAAATAGTTGACAAAGTGTAAACACGGCTATGGTATCATACCTGCTCGAGGGGTTGCCACATCTGTGGTCTTCGTATCGGCCTGCTCCTCGTCAATGTCCATGGATGTTGCAGAAGTAGCAGCCCTGGAAGCCCAAATTTCACTCGGTCAAACAAGTGAAGAAGTCTGTGGCTCCAATCAAAGACAAAGAAAAGAAATACTTACATCGAAGCAACGGGCACAGTCACCTAGGGCAGGGCCTTCCGAGGCTTGGGCGGGACAACTTTGGTCTGCTTCGCGCCCTTCTATGTTGGCTCTGGGGTTGACATTCGAGTGCACTTTGGAATCTTCGCACTCGACGCAACTGCCTTGTCATGGCCTCCCGTAGGGTCTTGTGACTGCTTGGAGCGTCGCTCAGAGCGGGGTGGTGAATCGACTTCCTCGCTGCTGTCAAAGTCCTCGCTGTCATCTGCATATTCAATATTAGTGCTCCCGCCTTCACTCTCTACTCCTCCTTGGTGCTGCTCCCTGTTTGGCATTGAGTAAATTTTCGTGAAAACCTACAAGAAATAAGTCACAAGTATCAGTTGGATTCCAAGATTGTTGCATAGTGAACAAAATATAAACACTCGACAAACACGCCTGACCTCTCCTAGAGCATTCTGGGCGTCGAATGGCGGGATCCTCATGGCTCCGCGAGGGTTGTCCTTATTACCCCTGATGCTACGAAGCCACTGAGCCACCGTCTCCTCGCCGACCTCCTCTGGGTCGGTCTAAGCTGTGTCTTCTAGGACCGAATACATCCACATGGGGTGGTCACGGGCTTGCAAGGGTTGGATGGGCCGACTAAGGAACTCCTCAAGCAGATCCATGCCCGTCACTCCGCGCTGGACCAAAGCAACGACCGCGTCCACCAAACTCGCTACTTTGCCCTTCTCCTCCGCAGAAACTATCAATGAAGGAGGATTGTGGAGTATCTCTAGAGTGATAGGAGGAAGACCAGTCGACTGACCAGGAGTCAGGATATCCTTGCAGTAGAACCAAGTCGACTACCACCCTCTAACTAATTCAGGAAAGGTCATGGGAGGAAAGGTGCTCCTACCTATCATCTGCATCCCTAACCCCCACACATCTGGATCACATGCGTCCTCTCATCAGTCGGATGAGCTTTTTTCATCGTCTGAGATCGGCAAGTGAAGATGTGCTTAAAGAAACACCAATGCGGGTGACACCCCAGGAAGTTTTCGCACATAGAAACGAAGGCAGCAAGATAAGCAATGGTGTTGGGGGGAAATGATGGATTTGGGCGCCGAAGAAGTTCAGGAAAGCTCAAAAATATGGGTGAGGAGGCAGAGAGAAACCTCGATCGACATGCGTCATGAGGAGAACGCACTCAGCCTCCCGTGGCTCGGGCTTGCTCTCCCCCTCTGGCAACCTCCAAGACCCCTCTACAATCAGGCTGGCGGTAGCGAGATTCACCGGGTCTTCCTCTGTGATGGTGGAGGGAATCCAATCCCCTGCATCCAACCGGGCGGAAGAGTGGACCACGATGTCGACCCCTTTGCCGCTTTCTTGCCCTTCACCGTGGCCTTCTTTGCACGCTCCAAAGTCACAGTCTTGTCCTTCGCCATGGCGGCAGAGCTCAAGAGGGATGGGTGGAAGAGTGAGGCGCTGGAGAAGACGAGGCGGAGACGCAGAGAGAAAGGGGGCAAATGGAGAGCACAGTGCCACGCTCGATAGCCGTGCCTTTTATGGCCTCGCTTCCGAGTGACTGAGCTGTGGGCCCGTGAAATCTTGGAGCATCCGTAACAGACATTGGCCCAATACATGGCGAAAAAGGGGCGCGAAGATTGTGGAGTCTCTACCTGCCAGCCTTGCTTACCACGCCACATCCTGTCTCACGCGCTTCTCCAAATTTCGAATCCCACAAGATCCAGAAACCACAGAGCAGTTGATCGCATCAGAGATATACAAATCCAGTCTGCTCGAAGACATACTTAGAATAATTCACTCATAACTCAACAAGCCAGAACCGATCAAGGCGACTGACGAAGGGTTAAGGCACTAGTGTGCTTTCAAGACCCTGAAGAAATGCCACAGAAGCATAGATTCAGGTTGGAATCAATTTTAACCCTTCTTCACTCGGTTCTCAATCCATTCGGGGGCTAATGACAATGACATGTACCTAGGGTAGGGTCTTATGCTTGACCTAGACGCCCTACCCAACGACACTATCCTAAAGTCCAAGGCCTACAAGGTTCAACAGAAGATACCGACTAAAATCTCATGAAGTGCAATCCACTTGACCAAAGATTCCACTCGGATATCCAAATTCCACTCGACCATTATAACTTCACTCGACCATACAAGAACCCACTTGGAGTACAGAAGGCCTAAAGTCACCCAGGATGGTAACGACCAGGCATTCACTCCGATGTCATAAAGATCACTTACTACGGGCATTACCAGTAACGTTCGAGTCATAACTCACATTGAATCTCTGTGTAACTGAGGGCCGCGAAGGGTCATGCGCACTCTATATAAGCCACCCCTCCCCTCTGGCACAAGGGTTCGCACCCCCTGTAATATTTGCACACATCCAATCGACAAGCCTCCGTGGCACCGAGACGTAGGGCTATTACCTCCTTCGAGAGGGGCCTGAACTCGTAAATCTATGCGTGCAACCTTGCCGTAGCTAGGACACTGCCCTCTCCTACATACCCCCTACTCTTACTGTCAGACTCATTCCCACGACATTTTCCTCCTGCAAAATTTATTTCTCTTAGAAATCAAATTATGAATTTCAAGCAACTTGAGCATGAACATGTTTCCCAATCTTGGGAAAGGATGAAATTAATGATAAGAAATTGCTCCACTCATGATTAGAATTTATGGATGATCACACAAAAAATTTATGTGGGATTGAACTTTGTTTCTAGAAATCTTTCAGACCCCGCCGTGGGTTGTACCTTTATGGAAATTACGCTAGGAGAGGCTACCAATTTCTTGATAATATTATGGCAAATTATTCACAATGGCATACCGAAAGAACTCCCACTAGTAAAACGTGAATTCGGTTGAAGAAATTACTGCTTTGAGTGATAAAGTTGATGCTCTTATGAAATTGGTTGCTAGTAGAAATGCTCTTATTGATCCTAATGATGTGCCATTTTCAACTTTGATTGAGCAAAATAATGATCCCATAGATGTGAATTTTGTGTGACAAAACAATTTTAATAGTAATGCTTATAGGGGTAATTTTAATCCTATGTCGTTCCCTGGAAATTACTCTAATAATTATGGCAATTCCTATGGTAATTCTTATAATAATAATAATAATAATAATAATAATAATAATAATAATAATAATAATAATAATAATAATAATAATATGCCCTTCGATCTTGAAAGTAATATTAAAGAATTTATTAGTGCTCAAAAAGTTTTCATTAAGATTTCCACCCTCCGAACTATGGGGACGCCTTCTAGCTAAAGTTGACTCTTATTCAGTCCCCTTTTCAACAAGTTTAACATGGCTAAGTAAAGATACAACCGAAGAAACACCAATAATTTTGCGGTGTGGATATGATAATATGTGACTCATGCTTGTGAGTAATTGTGATTTAGTAAGAATATTGGTGTTAAGGTTTGTGATTCCTTATGCATGCATGTAAAGTTAATGGTTATGCAAAGAAGTTACATCCTACTTATGGTGCATTATTCAGTGTTAGTTATTCTCAATGCATGTTTATGGCTGTTTTTGTTTTTTGGTCAGTTGCTTCTCAATCTATTTGCTAGCCTTCATTTGTACTAAGCGGAAATACTACTTGTGCATCTAACTCCTTAAACCTAAAGTAGTGCCAAATGAGCCACCATACCTACCTATAAGCAGTATTTACATGATGTTCTAAGTAAATTAGCATGTGCCAGCTCTAATCATTCAAAATAAATTTCCATTTTGTGTGCCTGTACCGCTCATGGTGCGGTAGGGGGTGGCCAATATCCTCCATGTTAGGTGGGTTATTCTCACGATGAGTGTTTATATTGCACGAGAAAATGGCAAGGTAATAGGGATGTCCAGTCCCGAAATGAATCAAAATGAAAAAATATAATAAATTCCTTGGAAAGTTGTTGGTATGGAGGATACCCGTGGATATGGCTAGCCAAGGTTTGTGAAAGAATGGTGTAAAGGAAATGAAATTTATTTTCTGTTGGGGAACTGCCTATAATGTGTCTAGCATGCAAGATGTTGGGAACTTCCGGTCATATCGTTGATAGGAAAAGCATGCCTCTCAAAATAATTTTTATCTCTTTGTTTCAAACTTTGAGCTCTCGCACCTCTACAAATCTCTGCTTCCCTCTGTGAAGGGCCTATCTACTTTACTTTTATGCACATTGTATTTTATTTTGAGTCTCCATCTTCTCTAATAAAGCACCAATTGGAGAGCACTATTTTCATACTTGTGCATTGGATGTAGCTAATATTGAGTGTGTTTCATGAATGGATCAATGACTGAGCATAATGGGCTAGGGATAACTTTCTTGACCGTTGATATTTTGACAGGCATGGTTGCTTGTTGGTATGCTTGTGTATTTATCTTTTCATGTCAAACTACAGACTATTGCTTTGAATCACTCAAGTCCAAATATCCATGCCACAAAGAAGAAAATTATATGATGAATGTGATAGGTAGCATTCCACATCAAAAAATTTGTTTTTATCATTTACCTACTCGAGGACGAGCAGGAATTAAGCTTGGGGATGCTTGATACGTCTCCAATGTATCTATAATTTTTTATTGTTCCATGCTATTATAGTATCAATCTTGGATGTTTTATATACATTTACAAGCAATTATATATCATTTTTTGGGACTAACCTATTAACTTAGTGCCCAGTGTCGGTTGTTGTTTTTTTGCCTGTTTTTGGTTTTTTCAGAATATCAGTACCAAACGAAGTCCAAATGCCACAAAACTCTTTGGAGATTTTTTTCTGGACATAAGAGACCCTGGAAGCTTTGGCAGGGCACGAGAAGATGGAGCAGTGGCCCACGAGGCACCAGGGCGCTCCAAGGAGGCAGGGTGCACCCTGGTGGCTTGTGGGGCCCACATGGCTTTGTTTGACCTTTTCCACCACCACATGTTCCCGAACCACGAGATCCCATCTGGAGGCCTTTTCCGACACTCTATCGGAGGGTGATTTGATCATGGAGGGGCTCTGCATCAACCTTACTGCCCTTCCGATGATGCGTGAGTAGTTTACCACAGACCTATGGGTCCATAGTTAGTAGCTAGATCTCTCTGTCTCTCTCTCTCTATCTATCTATCTATCTATATATCTCTCTCTCTCTTTGATATTCAATACAATGTTCTCCTCGATGTTCTTGGAGTTCTATCCGATGTAATGACTTTTTGCAGTGTGTTTGTCAGGATCCGATGAATTGTGAGTTTATTATCAGATTTATCCATGAATATTATTTTAGTTTTCTCTGAACTCTTTTATGCATAATTTTTGTAGCTTTGTATTTCTCTCTGATCTATTGAATTGGTTTGGCCAACTAGCTTGATTTTTCTTGCAATGGGAGAGGTGCTTTGTGATGG
Source organism: Triticum aestivum (assembly GCF_018294505.1). Taxonomy (NCBI): domain Eukaryota; kingdom Viridiplantae; phylum Streptophyta; class Magnoliopsida; order Poales; family Poaceae; genus Triticum; species Triticum aestivum. The sequence goes on along the minus strand of NC_057795.1, from coordinate 313,109,307 downwards.
GTTTAATCTTGCGGTGCTCAATCCCAGTGACAGAAAGGGACATGACACATATTTGTATCGTTGCCATCTCCTCCTATAAAAACATGAGCTGGTGATGATGGTGTGCCTGCTGTCTTTCACGAATAGCCGTCGGATCTAGATCTGACGCATATAAAGCAAACTACTGCAGTTTTGCAAAAAGATGTGCGATTCTTGAGCTTGCCTTGGTTTTTTCCCTTGAAGAGGAAAGGGTGATGTAGCAAAGTAGAGATAAGTATTCCCTCAGTTAAGAACCAAGGTATCAATCCAGTAGGAGGAACGCACAAGCAAACAAATACTTGCACCCAACGCGATAAAGGGGTTCTCATTCCCTTCATGGTTACTTGCAAGGATGAGATCTTGTAGTGATAGATATAAAAAAATAAGTATAAGTGCAAAATAAAATAAAAGTATAAATTGCAGCAAGGTATTTTTGTGTTTTTACTTTATATATCTAAAAATTATATGATAAAAGATAAACCCAGGGCCCATAGTTTTCACTAGAGGCTTCTCTTTTGAAAGAAAGCATACGGTGGGTAAACAAATAAATATTGAGAAATTGATTGAAAAGTGCATAGTTATGACGATATCCAAGGCAATGACCACGTATATAGGCATCATGTCCGAGACAAGTAGACCAACTCCTGCCTGCATCTACTAGAATTACTTCACACATCGACCACTATCCGACATGCATCTAGTGTATTAAGTTAACAAGAACGGAGTAACGCTTTAAGCAAGATGGCATGATGTAGAGGAATCATCTAGTTAATATGAACAAACCCCATCTTTTTATCCTTAATGACAACAATACAAAAACGTGTCATGCCCCCTTCTGTCACTGGGATTGAGCAATGCAAGATTTAATCCATTACAATGCACCTCTCCCATTGTTAGAAAGATCAATCTAATTGGCCAAACCAAATCAATGGATCAGAGATAAATACAAAGCTATATAAATCATGCATAAATGAGTTCAGATAAGACTCAAATAGTATTCATAGATAAGTTGATCATATACCCACAATTCATTGAATCTCAACAAACACACCGCAAAAGAAGATTACATCGAATAGATCTCCAAGAACATCGAGGAGAAAATTGTATTGAAGATCAAAGAGAGAGAAGAAGCCATCTAGGTACTAGCTATGGACATGTAGGTCTGTGGTAAAATACTCACACATCACCGGAAGGGCAGCAAGGTTGATTTAGAAGCCCTTGAATCCCCTCTGCCAAAGTATCGGAAAAGGTCCCAAATGGGATCTCACAAAGATAGAAACTTGCATCGATGGAAAAGTATTTTTGGTGTGCCCTCTAGTCTTTGGTAAATATTTGGGTATTTATAGAAGAATAATTAGGGTTAGAAGAGCCACAGGGGGCCCACAAGCTTGGGGGGAGCCCCCTGAGCTTGTGGTTACATCGTGGCTCTTCTGGCCTCCTCCCGATGCTTCCAAGGTGTCTTGTGGTCCAAGAAAAACCGTCAAAAAGTTTTGTTCCATTTGGACTCCATTTGGTATTGATTTTATGTTAGTCCCAAAAAATGATATAAAATAGCATAATAATGCATATAAAACATCCAAGATTGATAATGTAATAGCATGGAGCAATCAAAAATTATAGGCACGTTGGAGACGTATCAAGCATACCCAAGCTTAATTCCCTCTCGTCCTTGAGTAGGTAAATGATAAAAATAGAATTTTTGATGTGGAATGCTACCTAACATGTTTATCATGTAATCTTTCTTTGTGTGACATGAATATTCAGATCCATAAGATTGAAAACAAAAGTTTATATTGACATAAAAACAATAATACTTCAAGCATACTAAAAAGCAATCATGTATTTTCAAAATACCATGGCTAAAGAAAGGTATCCCTACAAAATCATATAGTCTTGTCATGCTCCATCTTCTTAACACAAAGGATTTATCATGCACAACCCTGGTGACAAGCCGAGCAAGTGGTTCATACTTTTTAAAGCGCTTCAGCTTTTTCAACTCTCACACAATACATGAGCGCAAGACATAGATATAGCACTTTGGGTGGAATAGAGTATGATGTTGGAGGTTGTGTGGAGATGACAAAAAAGAAGAAAGTCTCACATTGACGAGGCTAATCAACTAGCTATGGAGATGCCCATCAATTGATATCAATGCAAGGAGTAGGGATTGCCATGCAATGGATGCACTAGAGCTATAAGTATATGAAATCTCAAAAGAAAACTAAGTGGGTGTGCATCCAACTTGCTTGCTCATGAAGACCTCGGGCATTTGAGGAAGCCCGTCATTGGAATATACAAGCCAAGTTCTATAATGAAAAATTCCAACTAGTAATATCTGAAAGTGACAAAATAGGAGACTCTCTATCATGAAGAACATGGTGCTACTTTGAAGCATAAGTGTGAAAAAATAGTAACATTGTCCCTTCTCTCTTCTCTCATTTTTTTTCTTTTTGTTGGGCACCTTGGCCTCTCTTTTTTACTTGGGCTCATTTGTCCTATTTCTTTGGGCTCATTTGGTCTCTTTTTATCTATTCCTCACATGGGACAATGCTCTAATAATGAATATGATCATCACAGTTCTATTTACTTACAATTCAAAAATTGCAACTCAATACTAGAACAAAAATATGACTCTATATGAATGCCTCTAGTGGTATACCGTGATGTGCAATGATCTAGCGTGACATGTATAAAAAAATATGAACGGTGGCGGAGCCACAAATACTATGTCAACTACATGATCATGCAAATCAATATGACAATGATGATATGTGTCATACTAAAACGGAACGGTGGAAGTTGCATGGCAATATATCTCAGAATGGCTATGGAAATGCCATAATAGGTAGGTATGGTAATTGTTTTGAGGAAGATATAAGGAGGATTATGTGTGATAGAGCGTATCATATCATGGGCTTTGGATGCACTAGCGAAGTTTGTACCACAACTCAAGGTGAGAATGGGCAATGCACGGTACCGAAGACGCTAGCAAATTGTGGAAAGGTAAGAATGTGTATAATCCATGGACTCACATTAGTCATAAGGGCCTCACGTACTTATTGCAAAAGTTTATTTGACCTCGAAGAAAAGTGCTACTCCACATGCCCCTAGGGGGATAGATTGGTAGGAAAATACCATCGCTCGTCCCTGGCCGCCACTCATAAGGAAGACAATCAAATAAATCATGCTCCAATTTCATAGCATAACGAGAGACCATACATGCATGCTTCGGGAATCACAAACCTTAACACAAATTTTCTAACTAAACAACAATTACTCACTAGCATGACTCTAATATCACCATTTTTATATGTCAAAACAAATGCAAGGAATTAAACTTCTGATATATTCAATGATCTTCATGAAAGTATTTATTATATCCCTCTTAAATACCCATTATATTAGGACTAAATTCATAACCCAAGCAAATTGTCATACTATTTATAAGACTCCCAAAATAATATAAGTGAAGCATGAGAGTTCATCAATTTCTTTAGAATATGACCACCGTCGTGCTCTAAACGATATAAGTAAAGCAATAGAGCAACTAGCTAGCTAAAAACATATAAGTGAAGCTCAAAGAGTATTCTAATAAATTCATGATTAATGTGTGTCCGTCTCCAAAATGTGTGTCCAGCAAGGATGGTTGTGGCAAACTAAAAATCAAATAAAGCAAAGACTCGTATAATACACGACGCTCCAAGCAAAACACATATCATGTAATGTATAAAAATACAGCCTCAAGTAATTTACCAATGGATTGTAGACAAAAGAGGGGATGCCTTTCGGGGCATCCCAAAGCTTAGACGCTTGGTTGTCCTTGAGTATTACCTCGGGGTGTTGTCGGGGTTATGATCCTGACAATGAGTACTAGAGGTATGAATAAGAGGCACATACTAGCTACAGCATAGGTGTAACACTCGGTGTTTAACGAGTCTAGGGCCCTCACTCTATGGAGGTAAAATCCCTATGTCTCGTGCCCTGAGGCTTGCTTTGATTTGATGGATATGGTTATAAGGGTTGAACGTGCCCGACTATGGAGAGGGGAGCGGCTTATATAGAGTGCGCTACAGCCCCATGTCTCCCACGCCGCCGGGCAATTAATGTCATTAAATGAGATAGTTACTAGTGTAATGAGCCTCTAGTGCAGTAGTTATAGGTAACGGTAGCTATAACTCTATTTAGTGGATGACTTAGGATTCCTCGACCATTGCAGCTCCCATGACGCCTTCTTGTCTAGTACATCCGAGTGCCGGTCCGTATTCCAAGTGAAGTGTGATCGCCCGAGTGCCGCAGGGCCGTCCGAGTGATCCTCTTGATGTATGTTACCAAATGTTGGCATGGCTCAGGGACCTACCTATGATGGCGATGGACCCTATGTGTCGGTGTACTAGAGTAGGGGTACCCTAGTACCCCGAACTTGTGCACGGGCGGTCGCAGCATCCCGCGGCAAGGCTTGCCGGGTGACCGCCAAGACCCTCCGTGGTTCCCTTGGAGACCATTCAAGAACAAAGTACTCAAACCAAGGCCCCGGCAAGAGGAGCTTGCCGAGAAGGCCAACCAAGGCCCCGGCAAGAGGAGCTTGCCGGGAAGGCCAACCCAGGCCCCGGCAAGAGGATCTTGCCGGGAAGAGACAAGACCCCGGCAAGAGGAGCTTGTCGGGAAGGCCACTCAAGGCATACCAAGAAAGCTTGCCGCGACGCGCCCTGCGTCCCGGCAAGGCCCGGTGAGCAACAAGCTCCCAAACACGACAAGACGACGACCGCGGCAAGGAGCTTGCCGCGGGAAACCCCCACTTCGTGCCCGTGCTCCAGCACACCTGCTAACGTGTCGCTCTAGGACTCTCCCAAGCACACGTGGCAGGAGGCCGCGCAGCTAGGGGTGCGCGGTGGCAAGCGGAGATGAAGAGAAGGCCATCGTGGCAAACGGTGGCGCTCCTAACGGTCACTTTTTGCACTGTTTAGGCGACTCAGACGAGCATTCAATGACCTTGTCCCCTGCCGTCAGAGTTAGGTAGGGTGCACTGTGTCCACAGTAGTGGTAGCTGCACCTACCGCATCCTTTTCCATTTTTACCCTTCTAGTCTACGTTGCCACCTGTCGGTGACCCCTTGAAAGTATAAAAGGAGGCCCAAGCGCAACGTAGAAGGGGTTCGGCTCATTCGAAACATCAGGAACACTCTCACGCTCGGTCTGGTAGCATCCATCGCTCCTGAGCAAGAATTCAATACACACAAACAAGCAGCAGTAGGGTTTTACGCATCCGTGCGGCCCGAAGCTGGGTAAAACTGCTCGCGTGTACCGCCTCGATCCGCTCTTTGTGCGGCCTCCGCCCCCCCCCCCCCCTCCGAACCGAAAGGGGCCCGGTCCCCATAGGTGTTGGTGGATCAGCTTCCCCGACATCTTTGGCGCGCCAGGTAGGGGGCGTCGAGATTGTGCGAACCCGATCCGGCGTGCACGCGAGCTATATCTTCATCGTCTTCATCGACATGCCACCGAAGAAGAAGGATTCGGAGGTAGCTGTTCCGTCTGCGTCGCTTTCACCACCTCCGGAGCAAACGGGTGGTGGAGTGGACGCCGGCGGAAGAATGGGCGTCGACGAGGGAGCTCTCAGTGCGGCCAAGTCCAAGGACAAGGCGGCACAGACCTCGGCGTCCATGCGCGCACCGCGTCCCTCTCAGGAGGCGCGGGACCAGCAGCATCATGGCGTTCGCAGCGCCATACGTCCGCTGGGCCAAGATCAAGCTGGTGGTTCTCGTGGCGCTCAAGACCAACATGCACGTCAACATGCTGGCTTGAGCGAAGTACGGTCGCCTGGACGGGGCACTGCTCCTTCTAACGTGGTTAGGAGTCCGAGCATGCCCCACTCCTCGCACCGTTCACCTCCGCCACCCACCACTCCAGCAGAAGCCTTGGCGCGAGCTCAACTACTCCTAGATTATCCTCCAACGGCGGACAAGACCGACGAATGGAGGGCCACTATCCAGAGCCTCATTGGCTTCGCCAACGGCGACACTGCGCGGCAACCAAGCACCTCGCTGCCGCGGCAGGATAGCCGGACGCGAGCCGATGGCGACAAGACCCGGGGAGGTGCGACTTCCATGCACCCTCCACTACGAAGGCCAAAATCGCTGACTCGCCGGGTCCACCCCGACAGCGACTCCACCGCGTCGTCGGACCCACGAGCTCGTCGCGACCAGCGCCAAGTTCTCCATGAACGACAACAAGAAGACGCTCAAACCCGCATCAAGCGCCGAAGAGAAGCGCGACGTCAATCCGAGAAGCGCGTTGGGCCCTCTGTTGACATGCATGCGCCAGGGGAACCAGGCGATCTGCCGTACGCGGTCGGTTGTCCTGCGTTCACCCGTGAGCTGCGGCAAGTCCAGTGGCCCAGCACAAAGAATTTCAAACCAGACGTACCAGAGAAGTACGACGGCAAGACGCATCCGTCGAAGTTTCTCAGCATCTACACCATCGCGGTGCAGGCTGCCGGGGGGCGGGACGACAAGATCCTTGCCAACTACTTCCTGCTGGTACTCAAGCCCAACGTCAGGTCTTGGCTCATGCACTTGCCGGACAATTCCATCTCCTCTTGGGCAGATTTATGCCATCAGTTTGTCGGCGCCTTTACAGGCGGCAACAAGCCACATGGCCAAGAGAGCGATCTTCATCTGCTCGCCCAGAAGGAAGGAGAGCCACTACGCAAGTACATTCGGAGATTCAGCCGTGTACAGCACAACATCCCAGACGTCCACCCCGCCGCGATCATCAGCGCGTTCCATCAGAATGTGCGAAACCGAAGGATGAGGGAGGATATGGCAATGTGTAAGATCAGAGATGTCAGCGAGCTTTACGCCCTGGCCGGCAAGTGTGCACGCGCTGAAGAGGGGAGGAGGCTCCCCGGAGAGGATACAAGAGCAGGAGGATCTGACAGTGAGGATGCCGCCCCGGCAAAGAAAGGCCGGCGGCGGAACAACAGAAGGAAAAAGGGCAAGGAAGTGCTAGCTGTCGAGCAGACTGGCAATGGAGGTGGCGCCAAGGAAGCTAAAGCTGGTGGCTACGACAAGGAGGCCCAGCCTGTGGCGGCCGCCAACAAGCAGGACAGCTCCGGCAAGCAGTATAGTAAAATTCACCGCACCAAGGGTCACGATCTCCAGAACTGCAAGAAAGTTGAACAGCTTGTTGAGCAACAGAAAGCTGAGTACGAGCGGCGCGACAAGGAGAAGGCCCAGGAAGGAACTGGTGGATCCGGCAAGAAACGTCCTGGCCGAGGAGGACGCCGCGGCAAGGCCAAGCAGCGGCAAGGAGACAGACCTCGAGCAGATTGAAGCACCGAAGCGCGTCAAGGATGTGCGAAGGCTTGCCAGTTGCGTGGCTGCTCTCAGCAGGTTTATCTCTAAGTCTGCTGAGCGCGCCCTGCCGTTTTTCAAAATATTGAAAAAGGCAGGTCCAATGAAATGGACTCCAGAAGCGGAGGCCGCGCTACAGGACTTGAAGAGGTACCTGTCCTCCACTCCAATACTTGTCGCACCTAAGCCACAAGAGAAGTTGCTGCTATATCTGGCAGCAACCAATCAAGTGGTTAGTGCTGCGTTAGTAGCGGAGAGGGAGGCGGACGATGAGCCAGCAACCGCGGCAAGTGAATCTAGCGACAAGCAGGGGGCTTCTCCGACAAGCTCTGGCCCCGACAAAGTTGAGTCTGCGCAGGCATGCAAGGAGGTACACAGGAAAATGGTGCAGCGCCCAGTTTACTTTGTCAGTTCCCTTCTACAGGGGGCTAGATCAAGGTATTCTGGCGTACAGAAATTGCTTTTCGGCCTTCTCATGGCCTCAAGAAAGCTGCGCCATTACTTCCAGGCACATGAGATAACAGTTGTCACTCGCTTTCCGCTGAAGAGGATACTGCAGAATCCAGAAGCAACAGGTAGGATTGTCGAGTGGGCATTGGAACTGTCAAGCTTTGGCCTCAAGTTTGAGAGCACTGCAACGATCCAAAGCAGGGCATTGGCAGAGTTCATAGCAGAGTGGACGCCAACCCCAGACGAAGAAATTCCAGAGACGAGCATCCCCGTCAAGGAGACAAGCAAAGAGTGGCTGATGTACTTTGATGGTGCCTTCTCGCTGCAAGGCGCCGGTGCTAGCGTGCTGCTTATCGCACCCACCGGAGAGCACCTAAAATACGTAGTTCAGATGCATTTTCCCAAGGAGCAAGCAACGAACAATACTGCAGAGTATGAGGGTTTGCTTGCCGGCCTCAGAATCACAGCCGACCTTGGGATCAAGAAACTCATTGTAAGGGGTGACTTGCAGCTTGTCGTCCGCCAAGTGAACAAGAACTACCAGAGTCCATTGATGGAAGCTTATGTTCATGAAGTGAGAAAGCTAGAAGAACACTTTGACGGCCTACAAATGGAGCACGTTCCACGAGCTCAGAACGATATTGCTGACGGCCTGTCAAAGTGCGCAGCACTAAAGTTACCTGTGGAACCAGGGATTTTTGTGCTCAAGCTGACTCAACCATCCGTAACACCGTCGACTGGACAGAGAAAGAAGACGAAGTTGGTTTCTGGTGACTACTTTCCAGCAGAGCTTCCCGAAGCCGCCGCCAAGAAGGTCCCCAAGATCGACGCCAAGAGTGCTGAGGAGCAGTCTGCTCCGGCGAACCTCTTGTTTTGTTCCGTTGAAGCAAACGCTCCCGGCAAGTTTTGCTCCAGCAAGCTTGCCGGGGAATATCACGCTCCGGCAGAGCCGCAGGTTCTTGCCGTGGAAGCGGATGTTCCCGCAGCAACAGATACGCCTTTAGTCCTTGTTGTCGAGCCACAAGCTCCAGCATGGGCGCAGCAGATTGTCCGTTTCCTTCAGACAGGAGAGCTTCCCGAAGAGCAAGAAGAAGCTGAAAGAGTAGCCCGGCAGTCAAGTATGTACAAGTTTGTCGACAACACGCTGTACAGAATAAGACTCAACGGTGTGAAATTGAAGTGCATTCGTCGGGAAGATGGACAACAGCTGTTGGCAGAGATACATGGAGGCATATGTGGTCACCACATTGGCGCAAGAGCACTTGCCGGCAAAGCATTCTGACAAGGTTTCTTCTAGCCGACAGCCCTCCAGGATGCAACTGCACAAGTAACCAAGTGTGAAGCGTGCCAGTTCCATTCCAAACAGATACACCAGCCAGCTCAAGCTCTCCAGACGATCCCTTTATCCTGGCCATTTTCGGTCTGGGGGCTCGACATCCTTGGCCCCTTTCCCCGAGCTGTCGGGGGCTTTGAGTTCTTGTACGTCGCCATCGACAAGTTCACAAAGTGGCCGGAAGTGGAACCAGTGAGGAAGGTGACAGCACAGTCAGCAGTCAAGTTCTTCAGGTCGATTGTTTGCCGTTTCGGGATCCCTAACAGGATCATCACCGACAACGGCACACAATTTACGAGCCGCACCTTCATGCAGTACGTCCAAGATCTTGGCGCCAAGGTCTGCTTCGCTTCTGTTGCTCATCCGAGAAGCAACGGTCAAGCGGAGAGGGCAAATGCTGAAGTGCTGCGAGGCCTCAAGACCAGAACTTTCGACAGGCTACACAAGTGCGGAAGAAACTGGATCGAGGAGCTGCCGGTGGTTCTTTGGTCGATCAGGACGACGCCAAATCGAGCCACTGGCCAGACACCCTTCGCTCTAATCTACGGAGCGGAGGCAGTTCTCCCCACGGAACTCGTTTACGGGTCACCTCGAGTGCTTGCTTATGATGAGCTCGAGCAAGAGCAGTTGCGCCAAGATGACGCGCTGCTCCTTGAGGAAGACCGTCTTCAGGCTGATGTGCGAGCCGCTCGCTACCAGCAAGCTTTGCATCGCTACCATAGCCGCAAAGTTAAGGCCAGAAGCTTCGAGGAAGGCGACCTTGTTCTTCGGCGTGTTCAGTCCGCCAAGAATTCCAACAAGTTGACGCCGAAGTGGGAAGGCCCTTATCGGGTGAAACGAGTCACTAGGCTCGACGCTGTCCGCCTTGAGACCGAAGATGGCATTCCGGTGAGCAACTCCTAGAACATAGAACATCTTCGTAAGTTTTACCCGTAAGGCGCGGTTGCCGGAAGCTTTTCCGGCAACCACCTTTTGTACAAGTCTTGCCGCTGTTGCATGTAATCCTTTGTACAAAGTCGGGCGCAGACCCCGTGCACCAGTAAAGTTCATGTGCCCCGCACATCTTGTCAGGTTTTTTTGTGCTATGATAATCTTTCGCATATGTTATCTGACACTTTGTGCAGCACCAGATCCCGGTAAGCGATAACGAGCCCAAGGCTCCATATCATTACTTTATTTCTCTGTTTCTTTCTCAAAAGAAGGAAGGTTCCCTCGCCCACAAGGTTTACCGGGGAGGGAAGGAGAAGATAATGGTGTGGACCAGGCCGTTCAAGAAAGTTTCTCCTTGCCGGGAAGCAGACGACAGAAAAGCTAAGTTGCTAAAGTTTGAGCAATCAGTTTTTTTAAGTTTTTGAGTTATTTTCCTTGAACGACCGTGCTTTGTATGGAAAACCTATGCGCGGAGGAACCAACTCGTAGCTAGTTGCGCCCTTACTTTGTTTCGAGTCCGCTCAACAACTTAAGTGAGTTGCTAGCGCCCTTACTTTGCTTCGAGTCCGCTCAGCAACTTAAGTGAGCCGCTAGCGCCCTTACTTTGTTTCGAGTCCGCTCAACAACTTAAGTGAGCTGCAACTAGTTGCGACAAGGTTGCTTGTCGGTAGCGACCCCGCCAGCAGGCTACTGAAGTTCCGCACTCGGCGCTCGCGGTAAGGGTACCTGTGTCGGCAAGTTTCCCTAGAAAGCGTAGGGCAGAACCATACAAAGCCAAGAGTCAAGTAAAGGAAGTAACACAGCAATTTTTTGCCTAAAATAGAGTTATATTACAAAAATAGCTTGTCACGCCTCTAATAAAGTGTTCCCATGACATGACTGGCAGCGATAAAAAAAGAAGAAAACGGACGGCCTAATCTACGCGACCGCCGTCAACCCTTTTGACCTTGTTCACCCTGTCCACAATGGGTGCGACGAGGGCCTTAAGTGCGTCAAGATCAGTGTCCGCCGGCAGCCTCTTGAGGACATTGGTGAGGTTGAGGCCCGGATTGCGGAAGGCCACCTTCACCAGCACCTTCTCCAGAACTCCGGCACAAATCGAGCGTGACTCGTCGGCCAACTGCTTTGGGGTCCGTTCCCGGAGTTGCTGGAGCGCCGCCGCCACGCCTTTGAAGAACAGAGTGAGCTTGGCACTGGGTTGGAGTTCCTCGTCGGAAGAGTATCTGAAGCCTTCCACCCCGGGGTTATAGCATGCATGCTAGAGGTCGAGTGTCCGTCCTTTTGCTTCTCTTTCGTTCGCAGGGCTCGCATATCCTGGCCAGACTGCTTGAGGACGAAAAGGAGAAGAAGGGCGCGCCGGCACCTGGGCCCCGGCAAGCCAGTATCGCTGGGGGCTGCGAGTGCCAAGAATCATCCACGGCAAACCAGAGTTGCCGGGGGCTGCAATATCAGATAAGTCTTTCATCCCTCATCATGCATCCTCTTATGGACTGGGGAATGCGAAACCGCATTTCTTCCCGAAAACTGCCGTGCTCCCTCAACTCTAGGCCCTGGGGCTCGTTCCCGGGGCCAAGTTTGGTCGTAGTCGCGGCAACAAAGGGATGAAACGAGGAGACTGCACCCACCTCATTCCCGCCTCCGTCAAAGGCGTGAGAAAGGTCGAGCGACGTGGGAAGGCGGCAGGGCCTGTTGCCGGGAGATGAAATGTCTGTCCGAGGGATACCAAGGATTTGCTCCTTGGCGTGGGTTCAACTCGCGAGACAAATAACCCGGCAAGCATCCCTTTTTCATTAAAAAAACATCCCACTCAGGTACAGTCCATAGAGGATGAAAAACATGAAAGAGAGGATTACAAGTTTTAGATACAGCTAAGGCCCGAAGGCTTACAAATTAAAAAGATAAGATGCCCGTAATCCCTTTCCTGTCCCTCTCTTCAGGAGGCAGGTCAAGGAGGCGAAAAGGGCGAAAGGAGCGCCTAGGCGAGCTACGGGTGCCAGAAGACACCAAGTGAACATCCCGGGGGCCGTCCGAAGGCTGGACGGCGATGGCGGCGCTGGAAGCGGGGCTCGAAGACGGGGCGGCAGGACGTCAGCACGCTGTCGAGGGCACCACGCCCTCGTACTCCGACCTGACGGCCTTGTCGCCAGCCCTCTTCCCCTTCCGCGGCCTTCCTACGCCAGCCGCCCAAGGAGACGACCCCGGGGAGTTCAACGAGCCGGCGACACGGATGATGGGGTCGCCGGTGCCGCGCGAAGCGGCGCCCGACGCCTAGTCGGACCCGCCACCCTGCCGCCCGCTACCCTCATCGTCGTTGTCGCTCTCCTCCTCGTCACTCTCGCTCGAGGAGGAGCCTTCGCTGTCGGAGGAGCTATCCACGCAGCACTTCACCCGAGTGCCGAAGCACCCGAAGACCTTGACGGAGAGGAGATCGCCCTCCATCAACTTAAAATGGAGGGTAAACCCCTCCATCAGGCTGTGGATACGGGCGAATGTCTTCCACCCTCGATCAAGATACATCACATTAGGGGCTGGGAATACAACGCGGACTCGCGTGCCGCTGATCCCACAGCCCCTCATGTGCAGTCTCAGTGTCTCGGGCGGGTCCAACTCCATTGCGCTCGCAAACGGAGCTGGAAGCCGGAGGCGACGATGAGGCGCCCGGCGCAGCTTGACGAAGAACTCGCAAGGGTCGTCCCCTATATGGACCGCCGTGGGGGGAGGAGCCGCCGGCGGAGGCGAAGCTGGCGCGCCGCCCCGCCCGCCTCTTCCCCGAGCGCCTCGACCTCGTCCTCGACCTCGTCCGCGACCTCGCCCCCTCCCTCTTCCCCTTATGGCTGGCTCTGCCACCACGGGCGCGAGAGAGGGAGAGATGCGCTGTCTGGCGGCGACCCTCGCCGCCACCGATGAAGGGCCTGGGTTCCCTTTCTCCATGGCGAATGAGAGAAAGGGGAGCAGAAGCTGAAGAAAGGAGGAGATGAGAGAGTGCGGGCTTCTGTGCTCCCCTCCCGCTCTTTATAAAGGAGCAAGGTGGGGGCTCGGCCGCCCCGATCAGCGAATCAAGGCACGGGAAGAGCAGGGAGTCGGGGCCAACCCGCTGCCTCTGCTCGCGACGGCCCAGTTTCCCACTTCCACCGTCCGCGACCCCAAGCGCATGGGAGCCGCGTGGCGGGGATGCAGAACCAAGGCGACGGATGAGGCGGCCTCGCTCCGCCTCGTGATCGCGGGGAGTGGACGTCCCAAAAACCGCGCACCGGCCCCGTCCAGTAAATGCACCACGCCCCCACGCCTACCTCCGTTTAGGGAGGAGGGCGTGAACCGTCCCCATCATCATGGCCTGACGCATGCTCGAGGGGCTTAGCCCCGCGCACGCCACCCGCGTCACCCACGACGCCGCGTTTGACGCGTGCCATTCTGGGCGCGCGTGGTGGGAGCGAAGAGATATGCGGCGTGACCTAGGCCGCGCGTGCCCGTGCACTGTTTTGGGCCTAGCCCAACAGCGGTCGGCACCGTGTCTGGCCTAGGCCCGGGGGCTCTTGTCGGTGTACTAGAGTAGGGGTACCCTAGTACCCTGAACTTGTGCACGGGCGGTCGCAGCATCCCGCGGCAAGGCTTGCCGGGTGACCGCCAAGACCCTCCGTGGTTCCCTTGGAGACCATTCAAGAACAAAGTACTCAAACCAAGGCCCCGGCAAGAGGAGCTTGCCGGGAAGGCCAACCAAGGCCCCGGCAAGAGGAGCTTGCCGGGAAGGCCAACCCAGGCCCCGGCAAGAGGATCTTGCCGGGAAGAGACAAGACCCCGGCAAGAGGAGCTTGCCGGGAAGGCCACTCAAGGCATACCAAGAAAGCTTGCCGCGACGCGCCCTGCATCCCGGCAAGGCCCGGTGAGCAACAAGCTCCCAAACACGACAAGACGACGACCGCGGCAAGGAGCTTGTCGCGGGAAACCCCCACTTTGTGCCCACGCTCCAGCACACCTGCTAACGTGTCGCTCTAGGACTCTCCCAAGCACACGTGGCAGGAGGCCGCGCAGCTAGGGGTGCGCAGTGGCAAGCGGAGATGAAGAGAAGGCCATCGTGGCAAACGGTGGCGCTCCTAACGGTCACTTTTTGCACTGTTTAGGCGACTCAGACGAGCATTCAATGACCTTGTCCCCTGCCGTCAGAGTTAGGTAGGGTGCACTGTGTCCACAGTAGCGGTAGCTGCACCTACCGCATCCTTTTCCATTTTTACCCTTCTAGTCTACGTTGCCACCTGTCGGTGACCCCTTGAAAGTATAAAAGGAGGCCCAAGCGCAACGTAGAAGGGGTTCGGCTCATTCGAAACATCAGGAACACTCTCACGCTCGGTCTGGTAGCGTCCATCGCTCCTGAGCAAGAATTCAATACACACAAACAAGCAGCAGTAGGGTTTTACGCATCCGTGCGGCCCGAAGCTGGGTAAAACTGCTCGCGTGTACCGCCTCGATCCGCTCTTTGTGCGGCCTCCGCCCCCCTCCGAACCGGAAGGGGCCCGGTCCCCATAGGTGTTGGTGGATCAGCTTCCCCGACACTATGTGGGTCCCAAATGATGGGTACTTGACCCTACCCATAATAGGTGACCACATCATTAGCCCTCGAATCGGTTGGGATTTCGTGAAATAAACAAATTGATCCTTCGGTTGAGTCTGAGTGTTGCAGGGATACTCGGAATATGTTTTTGAATCATGATTTGTTGTTCCTTGGACGAAAACACAACGGATTCTGCACCTTAATTTTTACCCAGATGACCGTGTGTTGTTGATCGTCGAGAAAAAACCTGGTGGCATTCATTTAGTCTCTTGGAAGAGATAGACTAGGGGCCCGAGTGAGAGCATGCCATTACAACTCGAGTGGCGACGCCGGTGCGTGGTCTGACTCTCTGGAGAGACTCCACTCCTTATCCCAAGAGAACTCCAACGCGGGCCTTCTACGAGTCCAGGTTTACGAGTCCTGCGCCTTGGAGCCTACCGAGAGGGCCAAGTGAACCTGCAAAGGGGCGTCAAGCTCGTCACATAACGATCCTGGAGACGACTTCAGTCGGGTGTTTAACGTGGCCGAGTGCACGAGTCCCCACAGAGGGTAGTCAGTCGGTCTAATGCGCGTCCTTTAGGAAAGGAATCGCTGGTAATCAATCCAATTGATTCGTCCCGGAAATCTAGGGATTTAAATTCACGTGTTCGTGCGCCGAAGCGGTAACGTCGTGCGTTAGTGGGAAAGTGGGGGGCGTGGCTCCTCGATTTGTGCACACGATCCCCGCCACATGTCACGCCTATCCTATGCAAAGCCTTGCCACACAGGTTGTCGATCCAGAGATTTGCTGCGAGAGATCTGGCCAGAGATTTCATCCAATGATATAAAAGGCTTGGGGACAGAGGTCCGGCCTTCAGATCCCATTCTCCTTGCTCCGACTCCTCTGCCTCCTTCCTCCTCTCGAGTGTGCAGCAATGGCGAGGTATCCCACAGCCAAGGCGGAGAAGGTGAAGAAGGTGGGAAGGCCACTTCCTCCGTCTCCGTCGTGGCGGTCAACGGTGCGATGGGAGATTGGATCACGTCGTGTGTCACCGCTCGACGGTTGGAGGAGCTGGCGGAGGAAGGGCTGATCCCGCGCAAGGGATGGCATCATCCGGGTGCGAGGGAGGTCGAGCCAGCGCCTCAGGAGGACGAGCGCATCCTGCTCGTCACCCATGTTGAGTGGGGTTTCTCCATGCCTCCCCACCCTTTCTTTCGGGCGTTTCTTGATTATTCCGGCACGCAACTCCATCACCTTCCCCCCAACACTGCAAAAAAAATACTTCCGTGATGCTACATGTTTGTCACAGTAGGTCGCGTTTTCTATCATGCATGTACATCCATGACGATTTTATGACAGAATCAAGATAGTCATACCTGTGTGATAACCCGCAAGTATACGGGATAGTTGTAGCCTCTTTCGATAAGTAAGAGTGTCGACCCCGACAAGGAGATAAAGGTAGAACAAATACTCTCTCAAGTCCTATCGTCCACTGATATGACTCTACGCACGCTTGACGTTCTCTTTACCTAGAACAAGTATGAAACTAGAAGTACTTTGTAGGTGTGATAGGATAGGTTTGCAAGATAATAAAGAACACGTAAATATAAACTAGGGGCTGTTTAGATAAAGATGCAATAAAGTAAATATAGCGAGTGTGGAAAAGTGGGGGTAGGAGTTGTGGAATTGTCCCTAAGGAATTTACTATGTTACTAGACCGGTAATCACTATTGCAATTCTATTTGAGGGAGAGGCATAAGCTAACATACTTTCTCTACTTGGATCATATGCACTTATGATTGGAACTCTAGCAAGCATCCGCAACTACTAAAGGTCATTAAGGTAAAACCCAACCATAGCATTAAAGTATCAAGTCCCCCTTATCCCATACGCAACAATCCACTTACTCGGGTTTGTGTTTCAGTCACTCATGTAACCCACTATAAGCTAATCATGAACGCATTGCAACACCCTACAGCGGGAATCCCTCACGCTTGCGCGACACGGAGGGCACCATAGGACAGCACCAATATTAAAATATGCAACTCAAACCAATCATAGCAATTCATCAATCACCGATAGGACAATAAAAATCTACTCAAACATCATAGGATGGCAACACAACATTGAATAATAATATGAAGCATAAAGCACCATCTTCAAGTAGAGGGTACAACGGGTTGCGGGAGAGTGGACCGATGAATATAGATGGGGGAAGGTGATGGAGATGTTGGTGAAGATGGTGGAGGTGTTGGTGAAGATCGCGGTGATGATGATGGCCCCCGGCGGTGTTCCGGCGCCACCGAAAGCAAGGGGGAGAGCCCCCCTTCTTCTTCTTCTTCCTTGACCTTCTCCCTAGATGGGAGAAGGGTTTCCCCTCTGGTCCTTGGCTCCCATGGCGTGGGAGGGGCGGGAGCCCCTCCGAGATTGGATCTATCTCTTTGTTTCTGCATTCTGGAATTCTGCCCTGGCACCATTTCCTTTATATCTGGAGATCCGTAACTCCGATTGGACTGAAACCTTCACCCATATCGTTTTCCAAAAATTAGCTTTCTTGCGGCCAAATAAGGGTATCAACCACCTTACGGGTGGCCCACGAGATAGGGGGGTGCGCCCCCCTGGAGGGGTGGTGTGGGCCACTCTCGTGGCCACCTCGGGCACCGTTTTGCATTGATTCTTCCTCCCAAAAATCACAAATATTCCAAAAAATCTCCGTCCGTTTTTGTTCCGTTTGGACTCTGTTTGATATGGCGTTTCTGCGAAACAAAAAACATGCAACAAACAGGATCTGGCACTGGGCACTGGATCAATATGTTAGTCCCAAAAAATAGTATAAAAAGTTGCCAAAAGTATATAAAAGTTGTAGAATATTGGCATGGAACAATCAAAAATTATAGATACGGCGGAGACGTATCAGCATCCCCAAGCTTAATTCCTGCTCGTCCTCGAGTAGGTAAATGATAAAAAAGATAATTTTTGATGTGGAATGCTACCTAGCATAATCTTGATCATATATCTAATCATGGCATGAATATTAAGACACGAGTGATTCAAAGCATAGTCTATCATTTGACATAAAAAACAATAATACTTCGAGCGTACTAATAAGGCAATCATGTCTTTTCAAAACAACAAGGCCAAAGCAAGCTTATCCCTACAAAATCATATAGTTTGGCCATGCTTCATTTTAGTCACACAAAATGCTCCCATCATGCACAACCCTGATGACAGGCCGAGCAATTGGTTCATACTTTTTAACGCGCTTCAGCTTTTTCAACCCTCACGCAATACATGAGCGCAAGCCATGGATATAGCACTATAGGTGGAATAGAATATGATGGTGGGGTTTATGTGGAGAAGACAAAAAAGGGAGAAAGTCTCACATCGACGCGGCTAATCAACAGGCTATGGAGATGCCCATCAATTGATGTTAATGCGAGGAGTAGGGATTGCCATGCAACGGATGCACTAAGAGCTATAAGTATATGAAAGCTCAAACTGAAAACTAAGTGGGTGTGCATCCAACTTGCTCACTCATGAAGACCTAGGGCATTTGAGGAAGCCCATCCTTGGAATATACAAGCCAAGTTCTATAATGAAAAATTCCCACTAGTATATGAAAGTGACAACATAGGAGACTCTCTATATGAAGAACATGGTGCTACTCTGAAGCACAAGTGTGGAAAAAGGATAGTAACATTGCCCCCTTTTTTTCTTTTTTTTCTTTTTTCTTTCTTTTTTTCGGTGGGCTTCTTTGGCCCCCTTTTTTATTTAGGCTTCTTTGGCCTTTACTTTTTTTCTTTTTCTTTTTTTTTTCTTTTTTTCATGGGGCAATGCTCTATAATGATGATCATCACACTTTTATTTACTTACAACTCAATATTACAACTCGATACTAGAACAAAGATATGACTCTATATGAATGCTTCCGGCGGTGTACCGGGATGTGCAATGATCTAGCATAGCAATGACATCAAAAAACGGGCAAGCCATGAAAACATCATGCTAGATATCTTACGATCATGCAAAGCAATATGACAATGAATGCTCAAGTCATGTATATGATGATGATGGAAGTTGCATGGCAATATATCTCGGAATGGCTATGGAAATGCCATGATAGGTAGGTATGGTGGCTGTTTTGAGGAAGATATAATGAGGTTTATGTGTGATAGAGCGTATCATATCACGGGGTTTGGATGCACCGGCGAAGTTTGCGCCAACTCTCGAGGTGAGAAAGGGCAATGCACGGTACTGAAGAGGCTAGCAATGATGGAAAGGTAAAAGTGCGTATAATCCATGGACTCACATTAGTCATAAAGAACTCATGTACTTATTGCAAAAGTTTATTAGCCCTCGAAGCAAAGTACTACTACGCATGCCCCTAGGGGGATTGATTGGTAGGAAAATACCATCGCTCGTCGCCGGCCGCTACTCATAAGGAAGACAATGAAAGAAACACCCCATGCTTCAAATTTGTCACACAACGGTTACCATACGTGCATGCTATGGGACTTGCAAACCTCAACACAAGTGTCTCTACAATCCACAAACACCCACTAGAATGACTCTAATATTACCACCTTTATATCAAAAAACTATTGCAAGGAATCAAACATATCATATTCAGCGATCTACAAGTTTATGTAGGATTTTATGACTAACCATGTGAATGACCAATTCCTGTCATCTCTCTAAAAATATATAAGTGAAGCAAGAGTGTTTAATTCTTTCTAAAAAAGATATGCCCACGCTCTAACAAATATAAGTGAAGCAAAAGAGCATTCTACAAATGGCGGTTTTCTATGTGAAGAAAAATAGGCAATCCAAACTTCAAATGATATAAGTGAAGCACATGAAGCATTCTATAAAGCCATACTCAAAAGATTTAAGTGAAGTGCAAGGAGAATTCTATAAATCAACCAAGGACTATCTCATACCAGCATTGTGCATAAAAGAAAAATGAAAACTAAATGCAAAATACGCTTCAAGACTTGCACATAATGCATAAACGAAACGAATACGAAAACATACCGATACTTGTTGAAGAAAAAGAGGATGCCTTCCGGGGCATCCCCAAGCTTAGACGCTTGAGTCTCCTTGAATATTTACTTGGGGTGCCTCGGGCATCCCCAAGCTTGAGCTCTTGCCTCTCTTCCTTTTCCTCATATCGACACCTCCTCGTTTAGACACTTCATCCACACAAAAGTTTAACAGAAAACCCGGTAAGATCCGTTAGTATAATAAAGAAAATCACCACTCTAAGTACTGTTGCAAACCAATTCATATTTTGTTTTTGCATTGTGTCTACTGTGATATAACTTTTCCATGTCTTAATCCACTTATATAAATTGATATATTCATCAAAATAAGCAAACTATGCATCAAAAACAGAATCTGTCAAAAACAGAACATTCTGTAGCAATCTGAACATCCACCATACTTCTGTTACCCCAAAAATTGTACCAAAATTATGAAAAATAAACCAGTTGTATATAAACACAGTGCAAAAGGAATCACAACCAATTTACGTTCCAGTTAAAAATGTAAAATCGCGCACTAGAGCCAAAGTTTCTGTCCTGCACCGTACAAACCAACAAGCATTGTAAACATCCTAAAGGCAAACCTTGGCATATTATTTTTATAATACAATGGAATTGTACAAGGGGATAATTATTTTTGTTGAAAAGTTTCTGTAATCAAGATTCACAAAGTTTCCGTGAGCATGAACAAAGTTCAAGGCTAGATCCCACTTCAACAATGCTTGTCTTTCTCACTTTCACTTTCCTTTTTGAAAAGTTTTAGGTTCCCCTCTTTGTTTTTTTGTTTTTAAACTATATGAAAGCACTCAACAGAAATAAATGACTCTCTAAAACTTCCGGGTTGTCTCCCTGGCAGCGCTTTCTTTAAAGCCATTAATCTAGGCATATAGTGCTCAAGTAATGAATCCACCCGGATCCCAAGGTATATCAAAGCCAATTTTAATTAACAATGATTTGTAATTTAGTAGTGAGCACAAAGTAACATATATCATGCAACAACAAAGTCTAACTCTCTTCCTATGCATCGGCATGTCATAAAAGAACAATTCATGCACACATAGTAAAGGCCAATGCATAGTATAAACTGTTTCTTGCAATTCTATCATATTGGAAACATAAAGAGGAGGAGATAGAGTTCCTCTCTCATAATAATTGCAAGTAGGAGCAGCAAGCACATGCATATTATATTCGTCAAAATCATCATGTGCAATGGTAAAAGGCAACCCATCAATATAATCCTTAATAAGCACAAACTTCTCCGATATTCTGTAGTTTGGAGAATTCAAAAAGATAATAGGACTATCATGCGTGTGTGCAATAGCAACAATTTCATGTTTAACATAAGGAACTATAGCAAGTTCATCTCCATAAGCATAATTCATATTGGCATCTTGGCCACAAGCATAGCAAGTATCATCAAAAAGGGATATTTCAAACAAATTCAAGGGATCATAGCAATCATCATAGCAATCATCCTTCGGTAAGCACGAAGGGGAATTAAATAATGTATGAGTTGGAGGGTTACTCTCATTAGAAGGTGGGCACGGGTAGCTAATCTGCTCTTCCTCCTTTTTTTCTTCGCTCTCCTCATCATATTTTTAATCCAATGAGCTCACTGTTTCATCAATTTCTTCTTCCATAGCTTCCTGCAAAATATTAGTCTCTTCTTGGACAGCGGAGAAGTCCTCAATATATGGTTTAACATAGGCATTAGAAGCATAATTATCATAACAATATTGAAATATGGCAAAATTTTCAGATTTGTAAAGAGTAGCATCATACTTTTCAATCAAAGAGGCAATCTCATAAGCACCTTTAAAAGCAACAAATTCTTTAATTTGTTGAACATCATAGTAATTGTAAACACCCTTAGCATACGAAGATATGATTCCATTATCACTAAACAAGCATTGATAGGGTAGGTGTTTCTTAGGGTCTTCAGAACAACAAGTAAACTCATATATTTCACATAAATTCCAAGCATAGTATTGCAAACATTGAATTTAATCCCATAATAGTTTCCCTTTTTCAGATATACGGTGTCGCACAAAACAAGCATGCTCATCTAAAGATTTTCCCTCAACTAAGCTAGTGGGGGTTTCAGCACGAGCACAAAGGGATCGAAGATGATCCAAGTAAAAAGCTTCAGGAGTGTGATAGATTTTGAGTGGTTCTTCAACCACTGGTTCAGTAGGTACAACTAATTTTTTTGGTATTTTGCGTTTCCAACCCATAGCTAAAGATAGAAAACAACTAAGAACAGCAAATAAAAATTACTTGGTGATAAAGCAAACAAGCACACACGAGAATATTCACCCCACGCTATGACTCCCCAGTAACGGTGCCAAAAAAAGGTCTTGATAACCCGCAAGTATATGGGATAGTTGTAGACTCTTTCGATAAGGAAGAGTGTCGAACGTAACGAGGAGCTAAAGGTAGAACAAATACTCTCTCAAGTCCTATCGTCCACTGATACGACTCTATGCACGCTTGGCGTTCGCTTTACCTAGAACAAGTATGAAACTAGAAGTACTTTATAGGTGTGATAGGATAGGTTTGCAAGATAATAAAGAACACGTAAATATAAACTAGGGGCTGTTTAGATAAAGATGCAATAAAGTAAATATAGCGAGTGTGGAAAAGTG
Organism: Triticum aestivum; assembly: GCF_018294505.1. Taxonomy (NCBI): domain Eukaryota; kingdom Viridiplantae; phylum Streptophyta; class Magnoliopsida; order Poales; family Poaceae; genus Triticum; species Triticum aestivum. The sequence continues at coordinate 313,087,015 of NC_057795.1, read as the reverse complement.
GGGGTAGGAGTTGTGGAATTGTCCCTAAGCAATTGACTATGTTACTAGACCGGTAATCACTATTGCAATTCTATTTGAGGGAGAGGCATAAGCTAACATAGTTTCTCTACTTGGATCATATGCACTTATGATTGGAACTCTAGCAAGCATCCGCAACTGCTAAAGATCATTAAGGTAAAACCCAACCATAGCATTAAAGTATCAAGTCCCCTTTATCCCATACGCAACAATCCACTTACTCGGGTTTGTGTTTCAGTCACTCACGCAACCCGCTATAAGCGAATCATGAACGCATTGCAACACCCTACAGCGGGAATCCCTCACGCTTGCACAACACGAAGGGCACCATAGGACAGCACCAATAATAAAATATGCAACTCAAACCAATCATAGCAATTCATCAATCACCGATAGGACAACGAAAATCTACTCAGACATCATAGGATGGCAACACATCATTGGATAATAATATGAAGCATAAAGCACCATGTTCAAGTAGAGGGTACAGCGGGTTGCGGGAGAGTGGACCGCTGAATATAGATGGGGGAAGGTGATGGAGATGTTGGTGAAGATGGAGGAGGTGTTGGTGAAGATCGCGGTGATGATGATGGCCCCTGGCGGCGTTCCGGCGCCACCGGAAGCAAGGGGGGAGAGCACCCCTTCTTCTTCTTCCTTGACCTTCTCAATAGATGGGAGAAGGGTTTCCCCTCTGGTCCTTGGCTCCCATGGCGTGGGAGGGGCGTGAGCCCCTCCGAGATTGGATCTATCTCTCTGTTTCTCCGTTCTGGAATTCTGCCCTGGCACCGTTTCCTTTATATCTGGAGATCCGTAACTCCGATTGGACTGAAACCTTCGCCCGGATCGTTTTCCAAAAATTAGCTTTCTTGCAGCCAAAGAAGGGCATCAACCACATTACGGGTGGCCCACAAGATAGGGGCGCGCGCCCCCCTGGAGTGGTGGCGTGGGCCACTCTCGTGGCCACCTCGGGCATCGTTTCGCGTTGATTCTTCCTCCCAAAAATCACAAATATTCCAAAAAAAATCTCCGTCCGTTTTTATCCCGTTTGGACTCTATTTGATATGGGGTTTCTGCGAAACAAAAAACATGCAACAGACAGGAACTGGCACTAGGCACTGGATGAATATGTTAGTCCCAAAAAATAGTATAAAAAGTTGCCAGAAGTATATAAAAGTTGTAGAATATTGGCATGGAACAATAAAAAATTATAGATACGACGGAGACGTATCACTGTGCTGTCGTAGAAGTGTTCCATGACATTACCAAAATTATCATCACGGAAGTGTCCACTTCCATGACGATAAATCGCGCGTCACGGAAGTGCTTTCGTCAAGGGTGACCGACACGTGGCATCCACCGTAACGGAACGCCGTTAAGCTATCGGGTCGAGTTTTGGATCCGATAACCCGTTAATAGCCCCGACCAATGGGGATTTTCCATGTGTAAAATCATCATTGGCTGAAGGAAACACGTGACGGCTCATCGCTGGGACAGATGTCATCCACTCATTGGACAGAAGGCGCCTATGATACGTCGACACATGGCACAACCCAATAGAGGCCCATTCCTGTGAAAAGGCCGGCCCGTTTGACTTGGTCAAAAGGTGGCGGGCCGACCCATGGAAAGCCTGTTAACGGCATGTTCGCATATAGCCCATTTACAGCCCGCTAACCCAAGGCCCGTTACGCCCTATCCGAATTAGGCCCAGTAGCGTCATCTGGGCCATCCAATATGATTCCAGCCCATTTTCACTTTTGGCCCATGTATGGCCCATGACATATTTCGGCCCATATGAGGCCCTATGTAACTCTTGGCCTATTAACGGCCCGTGGTGAAACTGGCCCGTAATGAACAGTGTATCACTTTACACCCATTAATGGCCCATGGTGAAACTGGCCCGTAATGAACAGTGTATCACTTTACACCCATTAACGGCCTGTGGTGAAACTGGCCCGTAAAGAACAGTGTATCACTTTATACCCATTAACGGCCCGTTATTCCGTTGGGCCGTTTCCAGCCCATGTTATCTTTCGGCCTTCTCAGAGCCCATTTATTCTTGGGCTCATTTCCAGCATTCGTTTACTTACGGCCCGTTACTGTCATTTTCTGCTTGTGGGCCAAACTCAGCCCGTGGTTACAGTCGGCCCGTTTGTGGTCCGTTAATACATTGGGCCATTTCCACAGCGTCATCAAATACGGCCTATTAACGATGGCCCGTTATGGTCGGCCCATGAACGGACGATTCCAACTCTAGCCCGTTTACGGCCACAATGCGGTCTGTTTGGCCCATGTTTGGCCATTCGATCATATGGCCCGTATAAGGCCCATTGATGATACGGCCCGTAGAAGGCCCATTGTTTCTACGGCCCGTAGAAGGCCCAATGTTTCTACGGACCGTAGAAGGCCCACTGTTTTTATGGCCCGTAGGAGGCCCAGTGTCACTACAGTAAATATTAGCCCATGGTTATTGTGGCCTAGTTTTTAAAAAATAGGTTATTGCAGCCACTAGCAAACCGCGGAAAAAGAACTGCACTGACTATAAGCAAACAAATAAACAAGACAACAAGGAAATAAATAAGCAAGCAATTTAGGCTAGGCTATCACGGCTATTACACATATTACATCCACTGGGCATCAAAGTTCGCCACCAGTGCAAATATAGGGAACACAACAGCATATAAATGCCGCAGCAAAACAAGTCTAGAACTGAAACCACTTCAGAAGAGCTCAAGAAACAATATCCTGGATACCCATAATGCTGGCAAGATGCTTAGCAAGCTTATTAACTTTCTCTTATTTGGCGCTTAAGTCCTCCAGCACTTGCTATTGCACCAGAAAGTATGCATCTAAATTCTGCAGGGACTTCCTCAGTCCTTCGGCTTCCTGTCGCATAACATCTGATCGATGTCTTTCAACTTGAAGTTGAGACTCAAGAAGCCAAACTGATTCACGCAACGAGTTCGAAGAGCTGGTGCCAGCAGTGGTAGTCAGTAACTCGAACACTACATCAAGACAGGACTTTGGGGTTGTCTCAGTGTCTTCAATATAGTTTTTATCAGCTTTCTTGGAGACCAACAGGGATGTCTCACTATCTTGAACCTTATCTGCATTACTTCCTTACCATTGCATAACGGGGTACTCTTCTCCAATACTTTATCCGCGTTCTAAAAGAGAAACAAACAAACACATCTCAGGTTTACAATGTAGTATATGAAACTCATTTTGGTAAACCAGTTCAGTAGTAAGGTGGATAGGATAACAGCAAGAAACAAACATATATCTATGTAGTATGGTCACTGTATGGTCTATATCATTCTAGTTTATGTTGCCAAATCAAGATAGATACAGTTCGAATCATATCTATTTAAGACAAAGCAGCATAGACATAATATAAGTGTGGGAAACTACAGAGCAATAACAACACTTGTAATGTGCATGGCATGAGAACATAACTGTTTATTCAATTGAAACTGAAATCAACATAGAGCAAGTTACAACAGCAAACAGCCAAACACGTTAAAGAAACAGGTTTAAAACATACCTGTTGCGCCATTGGAGTTTCAATTGCATCCTTCAAAATTGAAATTAGTTGGTATTAGTAAATACAGTGATGCAAGAGCAAAGTAGTATGAACCATAGCTACAGAACCTGACATGAGAACAATTCTTCTTCAGCTTTAAGCGTTGACTTCGGGTTCGGAGTGGTGGTCCTCGTGATTTGGGCACTGCAGTTGCCTTACTAACTGCTCGTGTTTAGGTGCTCTGTGGTGGAGACGGTGCTGTGCCAACGGGAACTGGGTGTCTATCTACTGGGGTTGGGGTTAGAAGGGGTGTAGCTGGTTCTCTGTCCAACTGGGTAGGGGTACAATCTGCATGAGTGTGGGTTATGTGTGGTGGGGCTGGTTCTTGGGCAAGTACAACCGTGGTTCAATCTGCATCGACAGGTAGCACGATCTTTTCTGAAGACCGTGTTTTTACTCCCACAGATACTGCCATCACTCCCTCCAATTGAAATGGCTGATAAACAAGAAAAGTAATTGAATGTACATACATTGTAAGATAGACAGGTGCAATGGATAGTAGGGAAGAAAACAGGGCATGAAATAATTCACATTTATGTTGTCTAAGCAAACAGAATAGCAGGAGATAATTTCACGTATATGATGGCTAATTAAACAGGATAGCATGACACAATTTCACATGTATGATGGCTAACTAAACAGGATAGAATGACATACTTCAAAATATGATGACTATGTAAATAGAATGACATGATATAACTATACGATGTGTCTATTAAAGTGGTTGGCATGCCATAAATCACAAACATGTCGTCGATGGAAACATGATGGCATGATATAATTTACGAACAGAATGACATAATTTAAAATATGATGACTATGTAAATAGGATGAGATGATATAACTATATTATGTCTTTTGAAAATGGGTTGGCATGCCATAATTCAGATACATGTTGTCTATGTAAACATCATGGCATGACATAATTCAATATATGATTTATATACTAAGGAAGTGAGCAGAGGGCAATCACATATATGATGTGTCAACTAAGGAGATGGCATTCAATATTGTGTATATGATGTAAAAACTAAGCATTGCAATACAACATATGCATTATATGAGTAATATAACCCTGCCAAGTTTGAGCATACACCTCAGGGGGATAATAGGACTGGTCATCTGCCTCTGAATCCTCCTCTGAAGAGCTATCTGTAACCAGCAAGATATCTTCTTAGCAGGTAGCATTGTGTGCTCTGAAGACCTTGTTTTCACTCCAGATTTCTCCATCACCAATTCAAATGGCTGATGCACAGGAAGAGCAGTTGAATATACAAACATTATCGACAAAAGCAATGAGAAATACAAAAAAAGGACGGCATGATATAATTCACATATATGACGCTTGCCTAAACAACATGGCATTGCATAATTCACATACATAATGCCTTGCAACAAGATAACATTGCATAATTCACATATATAATGTCTTGCAACAAGATAGCATTGCATAATTCACATATATGGTAATTAGACACTAAACTGGTGGCATTCACACAAAGCATGTCTAAACTAAGCAAATGACATAGCAATGCAAGATACCATACGCACGATATGAGCAACATAACCCTGCCAAGTTAGGGCATGCACCTCGGGGGGGGGGGGGGGGATATGACTGGTCATCTGTCTCTGAATCCTCCTCCGAGGAGCTATCGATAACCAGCAAGACATGCGCTTCGTCAGATAGCATTGTCTGCTCTGAAGACCTTGTTTCCTGTCACACCCTAGCTAGTCATGCATCAGAGTGTGTGCATCATGTTTAAAATTCCATTTAATTTGAAATGGGGATTTGTGAAACCCTCAGAATCTTTTTGAAAATGACCCAAATAAAAATTTCTCCAAAAGGGTCCAAGAAAATGCTCATGTTGCTCTCTAAAAATATTGGACAGAGATAATAATCAAACCAATATTTTTAAGAGCTCATAGGTATTTATTTTGGGCATTTGGAATTAATGCATAAATATTTGCTTTGGAAATATATTAATTATATATATTAATATATGTCCAAATATTATGCCATTTATAAAGGAGCTCTGAAATAATATATCTAGCCCCTGCAAAAATTGGCATAAGTTAAATAAATGATTTAATATTTTTTTTAAATCAAAACAAATGTCAGAAATTAGAAAAACAGAAATAAATAACAGGAGGAGCTTACCTGGGCTCCTCCACTGTGCGGCCCAGCCAGCTGGCTGGCCCAGCCAGCAGCCGGCCCAGCCCACCTCCCTCCTCTGTCGTCTTCGTCCCGACAGAGGGAGGGGAGTGTGGCCGGCGCGCGCGCGCGCCACCGCGCCACGCCACCTCTCTCCCTGCTTGCCTGCCCTCCCCTCCTCGCTCGATGCCCCGGACGACGCCACGCCTCTCCCCCTGCTCTCTCTCACTCTCCCTCAGTTCCTCCCTCCTCCCCTCGCTCTCTCTCTCACACGGCCGAACACCCCCGTCGCCGCCGTTCGCCATAGCAGCCGTCTCCGGCCGCCCCTCGCTCCCCCGACTAGCTCAGAAGCTCCGCCACAACCCCCTCTTCCTCCCCACCGCTCCACGGGCCTCCAGAAGCCCTGCATCGCCGCCACGTCGCCGTTCCCCTCCTCGGGCTCCGACCACCGTCGCCGTCGATTCGCCGTCTCCAGCGCGTCCCCGAGCCCGCTTCGACGCCCACTGCAACCGCGGTGAGCTACGCCACCGTTTCCCCCTCTCCTCCCCCTCGTTCCCCCCACCGTAGCCTCCTCCCCACCACGGCCGAACCTCCGCCGTCGCCGAGCTCGCCGTCGACGCAGCTCCGGTGACCATTTGGTCACCCCGGCGAGTCCAACGAGTTCGCAAGACCCCGTAGAGCGTCCCTAGTGCCTCGCTTCGCTCGCCTTCGAGCTCCAACCCTGTTCCCGTGCACGACCGAACCCCGGCGGCCGCAGCCGAGCTCGCCGCCGTCGACTCCGGCCACCCCAGGCTCGGCCACCACCACCGTTCGACGCGCGGGAGCAAGAGCTTTCCAACGAGCCCAAGAACGGCCTCGCCCGTGCCCTGTAGCGCGATCCCGCATCGCGCCGCCGTCTCGGGCCTCGCCGGCGTCACGTCGCCGGTGGGTTTGACCCACTTTGACCACGGCAGGACACCCCCTGAGTCCCTGACAGGTGGGCCCAGCCCTGTAGCTAATTAGGATTAGCGCTAACCACTGTTAGTTAACCCCCTGACACTGACTAGTGGGCCCCAGCGCCACTAATTAGTAATTAGGATTAAATTAACCCTGTTTAACCCCCCCTGTCACTGACGTGTGGGCCCCACACGTCAGGTTTGACTTCAGCCAGCCGCAGTTGACCACTGACGTCATGCTGACGTCATGCTGGCGCAATAATTATAATTTCTGGATTTAATTTAAATCAGGAAATTCCAGAATATTATTTAAACTTCAAAAATTCATAACTTTTATTCTGTAACTCCAAATTGGACAAATTATATATGAAAAATGATCAGAAAAATCCAATCTATCCATCTGTACTATTTTCATGCATGATCAAACAAGTTAAATTGATGTTTCAAGCAGAACAAGGAAAAGCACTTTAAGAGGCCATGTTTGAGTTTGAAATTTGAATCTATGATTCAAATTTGTTCAAACCCTTCTGGTTTTAGTTGCATTAGCCCAACACACTCATATTGCTATGTTTCATGCATGCATCATATTGTTGCACATTGTTTGGTGATGGTTGTGTATCGGTGTCCTTTGCGACAGGTTCTGCCTCCGAGGAGTACCGTGATTACCCTAACGAAGAACCGTATCAGTGCATCGAACCATCAGGCAAGCAACCAACCATTTGATCATATCGATACAATCCCATGTTCTCGCTCCTGCTCTCTTTTACTGCATTAAGACAACGCGATTCAAACTGCTGTGTGCTACGGTAGTTGAACCCATTTCCTCTGCATGACCTGTCATTGCCACAGTAACTAGATGAAACCCACTAGCATGTGTAGGAGTTGATTGAGCCCTATGTATGTGTTGTTCCTACCTTGCTATGCCTGCTATGCTTAGAGTCGTGTCAGGTCTGGTTCATCTGGGTGATGGGCTAGAGTGAAATGATTATGTCGGTAATGAGAGTGGTGTGGTGAACACGATTTGGTAAAGGTATCGATGAGAGGCCATGTAGGAGTACATGGTGGGTTGTTTCATTGAAGCCGACCTTAAGCACTGAGATCTGTATGTGTGATTTAAGAATCAGCTACTACCATGCATTGGGCCCGAAACCAATGGACCCTCTCGGCTTCTTATTCACCCTAGTTCTCCGTCCAGGAGTTGCAAGTAGTTTCTGGTGTTTGTAGCCTACTGGAGGCCGTGGACAGCGCTGACCGTAGGGGTGGGCTGTGATGCGGTAGGTACGTGGCACGGTGTACCGAATACCCGTTAGGTATCTCGGGAACCCTGTTCACATCGTTCGGGGCCGTATGGGAAACCTCGGCCGGACTCCCTGCGGATGGAACCTGGATAGGCGATAAACCTGGACTGGAGGCTTAGGTGATTAGGTAGGTCGTGGCCGACACCCACGTTGGGCTTCCGCTTGAAGGTTGCCGAGTACATGTCGTGTAAACGACGGTAAGTGGTGAGAGCGTGTATGAAGAAGTACACCCCTGCAGGGTTAACATGATCTATTCGAATAGCCGCGTCCGCGGTAAAGGACTACTTGGTTGCCTATACAGTTCATAGACAAGTAAATGGAAACTACTAAAAGCCTCAAGATAAGTGTGAGTGCCGAGGATGGCTCTTCCGTAGGAAGACGGAGGTGGATCCTCGGTAGTGTATTGAAGTGGTGAGTAGTGGACTCGTGTGCGCAAAACCATTTCAAGTTGGAGTATCGTAGGATAGCCTAGCCAAGAGTCAAAGCTGGCTTGCTGCAATAACTCCACCAACCCTTCTTGATACTATGCATGTATGTAGGATCTGATGTAAGTCTTGCTGAGTACCCTTGTACTCATGTTGCTATAATCTACATTTTTACAGAAGACGCTGCAACCCCTTCTGATGGGTTCTATGTAGACGTTGACATCAACGAGTAGGCTAAAGACCCAGGTGGTGACCCTGAGCTTGTGAAGGACCACGTAGTATAGCTAGGCTTTCCAAGCCTCTTTTATTTTACTAGTTGTCTGTACTCAGACAAGTTACTTCCGCTGCTGGTTTGTATGACTGTATGACTTGTATGTTGGGTCGTGAGACCCGTACCTTGGTGTATGTTATGTATGGCTCCCTGAGCCTTAAATAAAGTACTTGTGTCGTAGAGTCATGTTGTGATGTTTCGTTGTATTGCACATATCGAGCATATTGTGTGTATGATTGAAATGCTTGGTATGTGTGGGATCTGACTATCTAGTTGTTTATCTTTAGTAGCCTCTCTTACCGGGAAATGTCTCCTAGTGTTACCGCTGAGCCATGGTAGCTTGCTACTGCTCTGGAACACTTAGGCTGGCCGGCATGTGTCCTTCTTCGTTCCTGTGTCTGTCCCTTCGGGGAAATGTCACGCTTTGAGTACCGGAGTCCTGTTAGCCCGCTACAGCCCGGTTTACCGGAGTCCTGCTAGCCCAGTGCTACAGCCCGGACCCACTTGCTGATGACCGACACGTTCGAAGCTGGGTCATGGATGCCTGTCCCTGTAAGTCTGTGCCACTTTGGGTTTACGACTAGTCATGTCAGCCCGGGCTCCTTATCATATGGATGCTAGCGACACTATCATATACGCGAGCCAAAAGGCGCAAACGGTCCCGGGAAAAGGTAAGACGACACCCGTGGGGATACCGTGCGTGAGGCCGCAAAGTGATATGAGGTGTTACCGGCTAGATCGATGTGACATCGAGTCGGGGTCCTGACAGCGTTGGCATCAGAGCCGGACTGCCTGTAGGTTCTCCAAGCCAAACTGGTCGATGTTGAGTCTAGAAATTCTTTAGTTATATGTAGGGGAATTGTTTGTGGGTTGGAACGTAAGGTTCTTTTTACTCCTTATACCTTATGACTTTCTGATCTGAGTCAGTCCATTCTTCCACCGGGGTTAAGGAATTAGGATCTGTTCTCTCTATCAGGATCACGAGTTACTAATCAGTAGTACCTTATAAGTTTGATGGTTACAAGCCTAGTTCAGTTCTACTACCACATTATGTTGTTAGAATGGATTCAGAACTTTGATATGATGATGTTGAGTGTGTACGAAATCCTTTGTCAAATGTCTCAAAATCCTTTCTGAGCATTTACAGCTGTTATGCTGCCGAAATTTTGTTAGAAATTCTAATGCCTTTGCATTATGATTGTGCTTTCAGATGGCCACTCGCGACCTCAATCAAGTGGTTCGCCTGACTCGATGTCTAGATGTACCCGGCCATACTGCCAAGTTGGTCAGGGTAATGACTGAGGCTGGATACCGCTGGTATCCCGAGTACACGGTCGAAGAGCAATTCCGAGATTTTAATCAAAGCCAGTATCTCTGCACTGTCAGGATATTTCCATCTTATCCTGGATCCACCGAGCCTCTTCACTGCTCCTATGGACTCGGGGTTACTATTGAGATGGCTGTGCAGGACGCCGCCTACTCTATGATGACCATTATGCGAGTCAGATCTGGTCTATTTCGGGACTCTGATTTCCGGTATATGCCAGGATCACTTCCGGGAGCACAAGGGTATCTCCAGGCTATCTATGCTGACCCCACTCAGGAGGATTCACGGACTCGCACCACTGCTGAGATGCTCGAGGATAAGGACCGTGAAAATCGGGCCTTGAGGTTAGAGCTCTTCAATACCCGTGCTGACCACTGGGCCACTTTGACTCGGTTCGCACCGGCAGTGCAAGCTGGATATTCGGATATGCGCGATCTCTATCCTGTGAGATCTGCTCTGCCGGACGTGATGGTTTGGCGTGATGTAGGAGGCATCACCCCACCTCGCGGTCCCCGCAGGCCACCGTCTGTTGGTCCAAGACCTCATCCTAGCCCCTATGGTCCACAAGCTCCGCGAGACCGTCTGTTTCCGGATGATCATGTTGAACTTCTAGGCTATGGAGGCGACTTCTACGAGGACTACTATGGATTGGTCTGAGTTAGTGGTAGTATCACTAGTTCGCACTAGCTGTGTCTTCTATCGTCCCGCCTGACTCGTGGGATATGACCTAGTTTGTACTCTTTCCGGAGGGGTAGAAAAATAATGTATAGGAGCTTGGAATGCCTCCGATGAGATGTAATCCTCTTTTCACCGTAATAGTACTTTGTTTGGTCTTGTACTAAACCCTGTATGGTGTGTATGACGATGGAATAAAAGAAGCAGTTTCTGTATCTACCATGTCATACGGATGATCATCTTGCATTCCGAGTTATTCCTTACATTTTGTATTCTATGTCGGAATTTTATCATCCTGACTAAATCATTGTCTTGTTTACCTAGGATGGTCAACACGCGCGCTAACCCTGCTTCTCAAGAGCAGGCCGAAGGCAGTGAAGTCAGGGATGCAAATCTGCCTCATCCTCCTTCACTAGCCGAGGTTATGATGGAAGCTGAGAGAAACAAGCGGGAGACCAACCGTTTGTTGGAGCGTATTGAACAGAATACAGCACACCATCAGAGGACTAACGTGGTGTCACTCAGTGATTTTATCAAATTGCATCCACCCACGTTCCACCACTCAGTCGAGCCTCTCGACGCTGATGACTGGCTTCACAGTATCTCTCACAAACTGCGTTCCGCGCTGGTAGCGGAGGCTGACAAGGTCACCTTTGCTGCATATCATCTTGAAGGCCCCGCCAGTCTATGGTGGGAGAATTATGGAGCTATGCGCCCAGCGGGCCATGTCACTACTTGGGCTGAGTTCAGCGAGGCTTTCCGTGAACATCACATTCCGGAGGGTCTCATGGACCGTAAACGTGAAGAATTTTGCAGTTTCACCCAAGGCCGACTTTCTGTGGATGCCTATAGCAGGGAGTTTGGTAATCTCGCCCGATATGCAACTGAGGAAGTGTCTACTGACGCCAAGAAGCAAGCAAGGTTCCGTAAGGGCCTTAGTCCTGAGCTTCGCCGCGACCTCCGTCTGCATGAGTGCACATCTTTTCAGAAACTTGTCAACAAAGCCATCAGTGCTGAAACTGGTCAGACTGACTATGACGCAACACGCAAGCATGGCCGTGATATGGGTTCCTCATCCGGTGCTGGTCCTCAGAAGCGCCGCGTGTGGGTGCCCAACACCGCCCTGCCACCCAGGTTCACACCGAGGCCATCTTTCCAGGCGCCTCGCCCTGTTCAACAGTCTGCACCGACCAAGCCCTATGGGGGTCCAACCAACAATGCTCCTCCACGTACCAGTTCCGTGACTTGTTTCAAGTGTGGGGAATCTGGCCACTATATGCGTGAGTGTCCCCAGACCAACCCCAATCAATCTGCTAAAGCTGTTGGCCGTGGCAAGCCGACAGGGAAAGTGTTCCACGCCAAGCCGGTCACCGCTTCACGTGGCCATGTCAACTGTATCTCTGCCGAAGAAGCTCAAGAGGATCCCAACGTCGTTCTCGGTACGCTTCTTGTTAATTGCCACCCGGCATCTGTTCTTTTCGATACAGGAGCCTCTCATTCTTTTATATCTGAAAACTATGCTCGCTTGCATAACGTCGCATTCGGTGATATGCCAACCTCTATGGTAATTCAAACTCCGGGTCCAAATGGCAAACTTCTAGAGTAAGCCATGGAAATGAAATCCAAGTCGACAGACTTGTTTTCCTCGCATCTTTGATAGCCCTTAAATCTTCAGATATTAATATCATTTTGGGTATGGACTGGATGTCAGCTCATCAAGCCAAAATTGATTGCTTCTCTAGGACTGTTCAACTCACCCATCCTTCGGGGAAGATAGTCAATGTCTTGACCCGAATAGCCAAGCGACAATTATATTCTCTTAACGCCAGCCCTTTGCCAGACCTTGAGGACGTGCCGGTAGTCTGTGACTTCCCGGATGTCTTCCCAGAGGAATTGCCAGGTGTTCCACCTGACAGGGATGTTGAGTTCGTAATAGATCTCATTCCAGGAACCGTTCCGATTGCTAGAAGACCGTATAAGATGGCACCCCTAGAACTAGCCGAGCTTAAGAAACAACTCGATGAGTCCTTGAAAAAGGGTTTCATCCGACCTAGCTCATCTCCGTGGGCTTGCCCCGTCCTATTCGTCAAGAAGAAGGATGGTACGGACCGGATGGTTGTAGATTACCGACCTGTCAATTTGGTCACAATCAAGAACAAATATCCACTTCCCAGGATCAACGACCTGTACGATCAGCTCGCTGGATCCTCAGTCTTCTCCAAGATGGATTTGAGGTTGGGCTACCATCAAATAAAAATCAGAAACGGGGACATTCCTAAAACGGCCTTTGTTACTCGTTATGGCCAATACGAGTACACCGTCATGTCCTTCGGTTTAACCAACGCTCCAGCCACCTTTTCTCGGTTAATGAACTCAATCTTCATGGAGTATTTGGATAAATTCGTCGTAGTTTATCTCGATGATATACTCATCTACTCCAAGAACGAGGAAGAACATGCCGAACATTTAAGGCTAGTGTTGAAGAAACTTCGAGAGCATCGCCTTTATGCCAAATTTTCGAAATGTGAATTCTGGTTGTCAGAAGTGACCTATCTGGGTCATGTAATATCTGGTAAAGGTATTGCTGTTAACCCTGAGCGAGTTCAAGCCGTCCTTAATTGGACTCCACCTGAATCGGTCAAGCAAGTTCGGAGTTTTCTAGGCTTAGCGAGCTATTGTCGTCGCTTTGTCGAGAACTTCTCCAAGGTTGCTAAACCTCTAACCGAACTCCTCAAGAAAGATAAGAAGTTCGAATGGACTCCACAATGTGAGCACAGCTTTCAGGAACTGAAAAGACGCCTGACCTCTGCTCCCGTGCTGGTACCGCCAGACTTCTCCAAGGACTTTGTTATCTACTGCGACGCCTCGCGACAAGGACTAGGTTGCATTCTCATGCAAGATCGACACGTAATTGCTTACGCTTCACGGCAATTGCACCCACATGAGGAGAATTATCCTACTCATGATCTAGAGCTTGCAGCCGTAGTCTATGCACTTAAGACCTGGCGACATTACCTCCTCGGTAATCGTTGCGAAATATTCACTGATCACCAAAGTCTGAAGTACATTTTCACCCAACCGGATTTGAATCTCAGGCAGAGACGTTGGGTTGAATTGATCACAGACTTCGACTTAGGAATAACCTACACCCCAGGGAAAGCCAACGTCATGGCTGATGCGCTAAGTCGTAAATCTTATTGTAACAACCTGATGTTACAACAAAGTCAACCGCTTCTCCATGAGGAATTTCGGAAGCTTAACCTTCACATTGTACCTCAAGGTTTTCTTTCCACCTTGGTGGCAAAACCTACCCTTACGGATCAAATTATCAAAGCACAGAAGGTAGATCCGGGAATCTCCCGCATCAAGAGGAACATTCAGAAAGGAATTGCGAATTGTTTCTCCATTAATGATCAAGGAGTCGTATACTTCGGGAATCGACTAGTGGTTCCCAAAGTGCGCAACCTAAGGCGATTAATCCTTAAGGAAGCTCATGAATCTCCTCTCACCATTCATCCCGGTAGTACTAAGATGTATCAGGACCTACGCCAGAGGTTCTGGTGGACTAGGATGAAGAGAGAAATTGCTCAGTTTATTGCTAATTGCGACGTCTGTCGTCGTGTAAAAGCAGAGCACCAACGGCCTGCTGGCACCCTTCAACCCTTAGCTATTCCTGAATGGAAATGGGATAAAATTGGTATGGATTTCATTACCGGTTTTCCCAGGACCAAGAGAGGGAATAATGCTATTTTCGTCGTGGTCGATCGTCTTTCCAAAGTAGCCCATTTCTTACCTGTTCGTGAGAGTATAACCGCTAGTCAGCTGGCAGACTTATACATCTCCCGAATAGTGTCCCTCCATGGTGTTCCTTTGGAAATTAACTCGGATCGAGGAAGTCTTTTCACCTCTCGATTTTGGGAAAGTTTCCAAAATGCTATGGGAACTCGTCTCTCCTTTAGCACCGCTTTCCACCCTCAGTCGAGTGGTCAAGTGGAACGCGTCAACCAAATTCTAGAAGACATGCTTCGAGCCTCTGTTATCTCATTTGGAATGGACTGGGAGAAGTGCCTTCCATTTGCCGAATTCGCTTACAACAACAGCTATCAATCTAGCTTGGGTAAAGCCCCTTTTGAAGTTCTCTATGGACGACGGTGTCGAACACCCCTTAACTGGTCAGAGACCGGGGAAAGACAATTCTTTGGCCCGGATATGATTCAGGAAGCAGAAGAACAAGTTCGTATCGTTCGTGAAAAGTTGAAAACAGCCCAATCCCGTCAAAAGAGTCAATATGACCGAAAGCATAAGGCTATGACTTTCGAGGTTGACGAGAAGGCTTATCTTCGGGTCACCCCTCTGAAGGGAACCCATCGTTTCGGTATCAAAGGCAAATTGGCTCCTCGTTACATTGGACCTTTTCGCATTCTCGCCAAACGAGGAGAAGTTGCCTACCAGCTGGAACTACCTCCGCATCTCTCCAGAGTCCACGATGTCTTCCACGTTTCTCAACTCAGGCGTTGCTTCTCGGATCCTATCCGTGAAGTGGACCACGAAACGCTTGATCTCCAAGATAATCTTACATATCGAGAGTACCCCGTTCGTATCCTCGATCAGGCCGAACGTATCACCCGACGTCAGAACATCAAGTTCCTCAAAGTACAATGGTCGCACCATTCTGAGGATGAAGCAACTTGGGAAAGGGAGGATCGTCTTCGACTCGAGTACCCCGCCTTCTTCCCGGAGGAACCCAAATCTCGGGACGAGATTCTTTTGAGTGGGGGTGAGTTGTCACACCCTAGCTAGTCATGCATCAGAGTGTGTGCATCATGTTTAAAATTCCATTTAATTTGAAATGGGGATTTGTGAAACCCTCAGAATCTTTTTGAAAATGACCCAAATAAAAATTTCTCCAAAAGGGTCCAAGAAAATGCTCATGTTGCTCTCTGAAAATATTGGACAGAGATAATAATCAAACCAATATTTTTAAGAGCTCATAGGTATTTATTTTGGGCATTTGGAATTAATGCATAAATATTTGCTTTGGAAATATATTAATTATATATATTAATATATGTCCAAATATTATGCCATTTATAAAGGAGCTCTGAAATAATATATCTAGCCCCTGCAAAAATTGGCATAAGTTAAATAAATGATTTAATATTTTTTTTAAATCAAAACAAATGTCAGAAATTAGAAAAACAGAAATAAATAACAGGAGGAGCTTACCTGGGCTCCTCCACTGTGCGGCCCAGCCAGCTGGCTGGCCCAGCCAGCAGCCGGCCCAGCCCACCTCCCTCCTCTGTCGTCTTCGTCCCGACAGAGGGAGGGGAGTGTGGCCGGCGCGCGCGCGCGCCACCGCGCCACGCCACCTCTCTCCCTGCTTGCCTGCCCTCCCCTCCTCGCTCGATGCCCCGGACGACGCCACGCCTCTCCCCCTGCTCTCTCTCACTCTCCCTCAGTTCCTCCCTCCTCCCCTCGCTCTCTCTCTCACACGGCCGAACACCCCCGTCGCCGCCGTTCGCCATAGCAGCCGTCTCCGGCCGCCCCTCGCTCCCCCGACTAGCTCAGAAGCTCCGCCACAACCCCCTCTTCCTCCCCACCGCTCCACGGGCCTCCAGAAGCCCTGCATCGCCGCCACGTCGCCGTTCCCCTCCTCGGGCTCCGACCACCGTCGCCGTCGATTCGCCGTCTCCAGCGCGTCCCCGAGCCCGCTTCGACGCCCACTGCAACCGCGGTGAGCTACGCCACCGTTTCCCCCTCTCCTCCCCCTCGTTCCCCCCACCGTAGCCTCCTCCCCACCACGGCCGAACCTCCGCCGTCGCCGAGCTCGCCGTCGACGCAGCTCCGGTGACCATTTGGTCACCCCGGCGAGTCCAACGAGTTCGCAAGACCCCGTAGAGCGTCCCTAGTGCCTCGCTTCGCTCGCCTTCGAGCTCCAACCCTGTTCCCGTGCACGACCGAACCCCGGCGGCCGCAGCCGAGCTCGCCGCCGTCGACTCCGGCCACCCCAGGCTCGGCCACCACCACCGTTCGACGCGCGGGAGCAAGAGCTTTCCAACGAGCCCAAGAACGGCCTCGCCCGTGCCCTGTAGCGCGATCCCGCATCGCGCCGCCGTCTCGGGCCTCGCCGGCGTCACGTCGCCGGTGGGTTTGACCCACTTTGACCACGGCAGGACACCCCCTGAGTCCCTGACAGGTGGGCCCAGCCCTGTAGCTAATTAGGATTAGCGCTAACCACTGTTAGTTAACCCCCTGACACTGACTAGTGGGCCCCAGCGCCACTAATTAGTAATTAGGATTAAATTAACCCTGTTTAACCCCCCCTGTCACTGACGTGTGGGCCCCACACGTCAGGTTTGACTTCAGCCAGCCGCAGTTGACCACTGACGTCATGCTGACGTCATGCTGGCGCAATAATTATAATTTCTGGATTTAATTTAAATCAGGAAATTCCAGAATATTATTTAAACTTCAAAAATTCATAACTTTTATTCTGTAACTCCAAATTGGACAAATTATATATGAAAAATGATCAGAAAAATCCAATCTATCCATCTGTACTATTTTCATGCATGATCAAACAAGTTAAATTGATGTTTCAAGCAGAACAAGGAAAAGCACTTTAAGAGGCCATGTTTGAGTTTGAAATTTGAATCTATGATTCAAATTTGTTCAAACCCTTCTGGTTTTAGTTGCATTAGCCCAACACACTCATATTGCTATGTTTCATGCATGCATCATATTGTTGCACATTGTTTGGTGATGGTTGTGTATCGGTGTCCTTTGCGACAGGTTCTGCCTCCGAGGAGTACCGTGATTACCCTAACGAAGAACCGTATCAGTGCATCGAACCATCAGGCAAGCAACCAACCATTTGATCATATCGATACAATCCCATGTTCTCGCTCCTGCTCTCTTTTACTGCATTAAGACAACGCGATTCAAACTGCTGTGTGCTACGGTAGTTGAACCCATTTCCTCTGCATGACCTGTCATTGCCACAGTAACTAGATGAAACCCACTAGCATGTGTAGGAGTTGATTGAGCCCTATGTATGTGTTGTTCCTACCTTGCTATGCCTGCTATGCTTAGAGTCGTGTCAGGTCTGGTTCATCTGGGTGATGGGCTAGAGTGAAATGATTATGTCGGTAATGAGAGTGGTGTGGTGAACACGATTTGGTAAAGGTATCGATGAGAGGCCATGTAGGAGTACATGGTGGGTTGTTTCATTGAAGCCGACCTTAAGCACTGAGATCTGTATGTGTGATTTAAGAATCAGCTACTACCATGCATTGGGCCCGAAACCAATGGACCCTCTCGGCTTCTTATTCACCCTAGTTCTCCGTCCAGGAGTTGCAAGTAGTTTCTGGTGTTTGTAGCCTACTGGAGGCCGTGGACAGCGCTGACCGTAGGGGTGGGCTGTGATGCGGTAGGTACGTGGCACGGTGTACCGAATACCCGTTAGGTATCTCGGGAACCCTGTTCACATCGTTCGGGGCCGTATGGGAAACCTCGGCCGGACTCCCTGCGGATGGAACCTGGATAGGCGATAAACCTGGACTGGAGGCTTAGGTGATTAGGTAGGTCGTGGCCGACACCCACGTTGGGCTTCCGCTTGAAGGTTGCCGAGTACATGTCGTGTAAACGACGGTAAGTGGTGAGAGCGTGTATGAAGAAGTACACCCCTGCAGGGTTAACATGATCTATTCGAATAGCCGCGTCCGCGGTAAAGGACTACTTGGTTGCCTATACAGTTCATAGACAAGTAAATGGAAACTACTAAAAGCCTCAAGATAAGTGTGAGTGCCGAGGATGGCTCTTCCGTAGGAAGACGGAGGTGGATCCTCGGTAGTGTATTGAAGTGGTGAGTAGTGGACTCGTGTGCGCAAAACCATTTCAAGTTGGAGTATCGTAGGATAGCCTAGCCAAGAGTCAAAGCTGGCTTGCTGCAATAACTCCACCAACCCTTCTTGATACTATGCATGTATGTAGGATCTGATGTAAGTCTTGCTGAGTACCTTTGTACTCATGTTGCTATAATCTACATTTTTACAGAAGACGCTGCAACCCCTTCTGATGGGTTCTATGTAGACGTTGACATCAACGAGTAGGCTAAAGACCCAGGTGGTGACCCTGAGCTTGTGAAGGACCACGTAGTATAGCTAGGCTTTCCAAGCCTCTTTTATTTTACTAGTTGTCTGTACTCAGACAAGTTACTTCCGCTGCTGGTTTGTATGACTGTATGACTTGTATGTTGGGTCGTGAGACCCGTACCTTGGTGTATGTTATGTATGGCTCCCTGAGCCTTAAATAAAGTACTTGTGTCGTAGAGTCATGTTGTGATGTTTCGTTGTATTGCACATATCGAGCATATTGTGTGTATGATTGAAATGCTTGGTATGTGTGGGATCTGACTATCTAGTTGTTTATCTTTAGTAGCCTCTCTTACCGGGAAATGTCTCCTAGTGTTACCGCTGAGCCATGGTAGCTTGCTACTGCTCTGGAACACTTAGGCTGGCCGGCATGTGTCCTTCTTCGTTCCTGTGTCTGTCCCTTCGGGGAAATGTCACGCTTTGAGTACCGGAGTCCTGTTAGCCCGCTACAGCCCGGTTTACCGGAGTCCTGCTAGCCCAGTGCTACAGCCCGGACCCACTTGCTGATGACCGACACGTTCGAAGCTGGGTCATGGATGCCTGTCCCTGTAAGTCTGTGCCACTTTGGGTTTACGACTAGTCATGTCAGCCCGGGCTCCTTATCATATGGATGCTAGCGACACTATCATATACGCGAGCCAAAAGGCGCAAACGGTCCCGGGAAAAGGTAAGACGACACCCGTGGGGATACCGTGCGTGAGGCCGCAAAGTGATATGAGGTGTTACCGGCTAGATCGATGTGACATCGAGTCGGGGTCCTGACATTTCCACTCCTGATTTTTCCATGACTGTGTCGAATGGCTGATGCACAGGAAGAGTAATTGAATGTACTAAAATTGTTGACAAATTTAACACGTAATAAAAAAATGATGGCATGATATAATTCACGTATAAGATGGCTGGCTAACCAGGGTGGCATTGCAAAATTCACATATATGATGCCTGGCTAAACAAGATGGCATTGCATGATTCACATATACGATAAAAAACTAAATAGATGGCATTGACACAAAGCATGTCTAAACTAAGCAAATGACATCTTTAATGTATACAGTAAGCAATGCAAGGCACCATATGCATGATATTACCAACATCAGCATGCCAAGTTAGAGCGATGACCTCATGGGGTAAATAGGAGTGGTATTCTCCTTCTGAATCCCCCTCAGAACAGTTATCTTCCTCTTGATTACGATCCGAAATGGGTGGAGGGGGGGGGCTGCGTTTGCGCCCACCATGCAACGACGTCTGCATGAAATTTTATTGCCACACAAGGCTCGTCTCTTTTGCTCTACATGATCAGTTCCATTGTGTACAATAACTGGCATGCATAGGAATAAAACATAGTGAGATTATGTAAGGAGTGCATGCACAAATCCAGAGTGATGGTAGCAAACTGTGGATAGACCCAAAACCAATGATAGCAGGCAGATAATAGCTTTAGTTAAAAAATACAGATAATGGCTCCTTTAATGTTTGTTTGCACCCAACATGAAACTCATAGTAGATACCGAAGATTAACCAGATAGTAGATAGATAGTACTGATTGCTGCCCCTATATATACCCCACAACCATTTAAAAACTCAAGTTTCAGCATTAGTTTGGACCTGACTCGGAGTCTAATAGGTGAACACGACGATAATGTAGCATGTTATCATATTAAGCGACACATAAGATAAGCAAACACGAAAGAGTGCGACCTCTCTTGCGGACCCGTGTAGTCCTCAAGGTCATCTGCTCAGTTGATGATGGTAATGCAGTTGTCGTGGCTGCCAGCAGTGGGGAAGAAGATCTGAGGCGGCGAAAGACAGTCTGGAGAGCGGATCCTTGTTGTGGTTAACCCTTCCGTCGTTGGAGCAGCTGAGCTGGGGTGGAACACAGTGCCGCAGGAGCAGGACAAACCACACAAGGTTTTCTTTGACACATATCTGTAATAGAAGTGATTGAATAAGGGTTTGTTTGAATTTGAGAATTATAACAATGCAGGGATAGGAAATAGACAGGAATAGGACAGGAATGCACGTGCAAAACAGAGAATTTAAAAACATAGGATTTCTGCCAATCTGGGTGTTTGATTCACAACAATTGGAAGATCACAGGATGCAAAAAAACATGGTGAGATTAAGTCAAACCACAAGAAAATGTACGGTTATAATGCTAATATGCTACTATCTCTTAGTCTTGTGCTTGATGAATAGGAATATGAAAAGGAGGAGAAGTGGAAATTAGAATTCCTACGGTTTTTCTTTCGAGGAGACACTAAAGGAACAAATCCTACAGATTTCCTTTGCTCCATTCCTTTGCACCAAATTCATGAAAAGTAGTAGCATAGGAAACTTTCCAATTCCTATGTTTTTCATTCAATTTTCCTTTCAAGCACTGGCGATTCTAGTAGGCAGGCTTGAGCAAGGAAAATCCTACACTAAAAAATGTTTTTGTGCTACTTCTATTACTTTGCACCCAGGCTACTGCCATACTAGCTCAACTCCCAGGCCCATCGACAAATGCACAGCTCAAACGCGCAGAGATAAATAATGATGGCGTTCAAGAGAGTCCATCATGGATAGCAAAGTTGCCTGGTACCTCACTGCTTGTCATATAGTAGGATAAAATAATCGTATTTCCCGTTACTACGAGTGCTCAGTGGACAATATATGTATAACATGTAGAGTAAAAAAGAGATGCAACAAGTGTACAACCTCTTTGGCGAAGCCATGTCGATCTCAGCATTATTAATTTGCCCGGTGAGGATGCTCTGGCTGACTTGGCTGTCGGAGGAGGGGAAGAAGATCTTAGGCGTCTGGAGATGGAGCCCGAGGTACTGCTCCGCTGTGATGGAGGGTTTTGTCGTTGGAGCAGCTCTGGTGAGTTGTACAACGCTGAGGCTGAAGCAGGACAAGAGAGACAGAGAACAACGTTAACCTGAGTGGAATTCTAATAGCATCTCCAATACATGACGTAAAATACATAACCACAAAGTGCTAGATGTAAAATACACCAGCCGCTCATCTCTGAACTTAACTGTCGAAATTGCATTTAACTGTCCAAACTGAACTTAACTGGCGAAACTGAATTTTGCTGTCGAAACTGAATTTTGCTGTCGAAACTGAACGCACTAGCAAGGTGAGGCTACACGTTGGTCGACTGACTTTTTCCTCTCTGGTCAGTCGATTTTGCAGCCGTTGGATACGAAATCAAGGGCCTGCGGTTCATCTTCAACCTTCACCCCCCTGAGCCGACAGCCACCACCGGCCAAACAGCAGCCCCCCGCCGCCCGCGGCCGGCGGTGCGCTGCCCCGCTGTCGGTGTCAAAACCGGCGGATCTCGGGTAGGGGGTCCCGAACTGTGTGTCTAGGCGGATGGTAACAGGAGGCAAGGGACACAATGTTTTACCCAGGTTCGGCCCTCTTGATGGAGGTAAAACCCTACGTCCTGCTTGATTAATATTGATGATGTGTGTTACAAGAGTGGATCTACCACGAGATCAAGGAGGCTAAACCCTAGAAGCTAGCCTATGGTATGATTGTTGTTCGTCCTATGGAATAAAGCCATCCGGTTTATATAGACACCAGAGAGGGCTAGGGTTACACGGAGTCGGTTACAATGGTAGGAGATCTACATATCCGTATCGCCAAGCTTGCCTTCCACGCCAAGGAAAGTCCTATCCAGACATGGGACGAAGTCTTCAATCTTGTATCTTCATAGTCTTGGAGTCCGGCCGATGATGATAGTTCGGCTATCCGGACACCCCCTAGTTCGCAACTCCCTCAGTAGCCCCCGAACCAGGCTTCAATGACGACGAGTCCGGCGCGTATATTGTCTTCGGTGTTGCAAGGCGGGTTCTCCTTCAAACTTCATGTTCCTGTCGAATAGTGTCCAGCTTCCTTATAAATGTTGCGCTCCTTGGCTTCTACGCCCAATAATGGCCTTCTTCCACGTGTCGTATGAATGCGAAAAGCTAGGGCATATTTACCTTTTTCCCCTAGTCGTGCGAACGAGCCGCCTATAAGAGAGGCGAGGATCTAGATCCAACTCACACCATCCTCCTTCTGCAAGCACTCATCGAAGCGCCCCTGACAAAAATCCATTCTATCATGGATAGTCGACGTGGCTCCTCCTCTCGTGCTCCCAGCCCTAAGCCAGGAGATTGGGGGAGATGCTCGGTTCCACACAGCGAGCTAGTGGCGCTCCAAACCGAGGGATATCTTCCCCCAGCCTTCATGGTTCTGGTTCGAGCCGGACTGGCCACCTTCAGGGGTGGAAAGCAGGCGGAGAGCGTTCCCAACCCCTCCAAAGGAGAGCGAGTATGCTTTGTCCCTTATCTAATAAGGGGACTCGGATTTCCGATACATCCGTTTCTCCGGGGGCTCCTAGAGTTCTACGGACTCCAGCTTCACCACCTTACACCTGCCTCCATTTTGCACATCGCGGGCTTTGTAGCTCTTTGCGAGCTGTTCTTGGGCGTCGAGCCCCATTTTGCGCTGTGGAAGAGATTGTTTTGCCTCGTACCCCGTTCTCACGAGGGGTCGATATATCAAGTGGGCGGAGCCGAAATATGGCGCATCGCCGGGACCGGATATCTATCCGGCACCCCGAAGAAGGCGTCCGAAGACTGGCCTTCGGAATGGTTCTATATGGAGGACGCCCCTCTGCCAGATCCAGTTCGGATCAGCCTCCCGGATTTCAGCAATGCTCCCTTGAAGAAACGCCTGAGTTGGCGCCCGCGGAGCCCTCAACGGGAGGATGATGGGAGCGTCCATTATCTGATGGGCCGGATTAGGTTACTGGCCCACTCTGGATTGACCATGATCGGAATCATGGCCACGTGCATTATGCAAGGGGTGTAGCCGCTCCAATATAGGGGCCACCCTATGTGGGATTTCAACAGGGAGGACGACGCCACCCGTCATGGCCGCAAGGGGCCGGGATCGGCCGCGGATCTGGTGAAGATCCTGTCCGGCTTGTACAAGGGGGAGAAGGAGGACTTTCTCCAGACGAGCCCATTGAATGGGTTCTACATGAATAACCCTCGGAGCTAGGTAAGCGAACGTTTATTCATCCGACCCGTGCTTTCGAAGTTAGATGCCTTACTTTATGATTTTGACGCAGGAACTGCGTCGGGACGTGGAAGGCATACACAGTCCGGCTCCACAACCCGAGGACCCGGGAAGATCCCTTGATCCGGCCTCCGAAGAGGATCCGGACATAAAGGTGGAGCTAATTAACGGGGTGTTCCACCAACTCAGCATGGACAATGCTTTAGTCACCATTACGGCTGACTACCCCGGATTATGTCCGGCTTCTTAGGTAATTATGACCGGAGTTCTGACACCATTACTTCGTCTTTGCGTATTTCAGATCACCGTATACCAACAGTGTCTTGCAGGAGGTGCCTTCAAGGCGAGAAGCCGAACCCGCGGCGGCTGACCAGCAAGGGTCAGTTCAGCCCAGCGGGCGGAAAAGGAGAGCGATGCGAATCGAAACGTCGCCGCAACGGTACGGCGCACCGCTGTTTTTAAGGGAAGGATCCCTAGGAGGTATATTAATGCCCATAACTTTTCCAGGAGAAAGAGCGCTCGCCGGACAATGTCTGGAGAGGTTGCCAATCAAGCCTCCGCCAGCCATGCTCCAACGCGTGGTCCGGAAGGGGAGGCGAACACAAGGCATGAGCCGGATGCTCCTCCAACGGAGGATGCCGACAGGCTGTCCGCCACCCATTCTGAGGTGGAGAGCGCCATGAATCACAGGCGTCGCCGGACAGTTCTTTGTGACGCGTGTTTCTCCCCGGAGGCGTTGAATGCCTTTGATGCGGGAGACGCGCACCTCCGTGCCGCTCAAGATGGTTTAACCAGAGCCACGGAGCAGTATGTGAAGGACATACGGGTAAGTAATTTTAATAGTTATATATGCCAGTAGCCCCCGAGACTTAAAATAGTTAAAATAACTGATTTAAGGATCATTTATTATGTAGGATCTTACTGAGAAGAATACCCACCTGTCCCAGGAGCTTCAAGAGTGCAAGGCCCAACTTGAGGCCGCACTGACCGCCGCAGGAGGAGACACAGAGACCCCCTCAGGTAACACATATTTCAAAAATGTTTTATGGTGTGTGGCGTGCGTATAAATCTGACAATAATATTGCAGATGTTGTCGGACTTGATCCGGACAAGCAACAGCTACTGCGCCAGTTGAAGGCTAGCGAGAGGGTGCTTATGAAGGTGCAGCAGGAGAGGAACAAACTCCAAGACGCCCACACCCAGCTTGGAGAAGAGCTAAAAGGTGTTCGGGCCCAGCTGTCTGGCTCCTTGAAGGAGAATCAGCGGCTTCATCGCGGCATCTATAGTAAGTGCTTGAGCAAACTCTTTTGAAAAGAAGAGTTCGGCGAGGAAGTCGGTTGACAGAAATATGTCTGTAGGTGTGCTCACAGGTCGCCCTATGGAGGAAATGCCCGGTTCAACGGGTGACCAACTTCCCGAGCTGGTGCAACTGCTTGAACGTGTTCGGCAGGCGATGAGTGGCATCGTTCAGGCCTTATGGCCTTCCGTCTCCCACCCTGAGGGCCTTGGAGGGCTTGCTGAGAAGCTTCAGGGAGTAGGGCGACGTCTCCGTCTGTGGAAGATATCGGCCTGCCGTCAAGGCGCCAGGGAGGCCTGGGCCATGGTGAAGACGCGGTACTCGAAGGCTGACCCAAACCACATGGCCGAGGTCGGACCTGTGGGGCCTGATGGGAAGGAGATCCATGTGAGCTTGATGTACGGCCAAGTAGAGCTGGCCGCGAAATATTCCCAACAGGACTGTAAATTAGACAGCCTGCTAGATGGGATTGAAGAGGAGTACAATCAGTCAGTTTGACGATGTAATTTTAAAATGACATGTAAAATGCCTTCTAGCCGGATTGTAGATCGTTTGCCTTTGCGGACCTTTTCGCTTCAACCTCGGGACCCAATAGTCCGGAGTGTGTCCGAATACCCTTGCGGTTATAAAAGAACCGGGGCATGCATGGAGACAAGGCGTAGGGGTCATAATTGCTTTATCAGACAAGTGCCCAACTAGCTATGTTATATTACATTGTTAGTAAGAAACATCTTCCAGGGAGAATAGTTCCGTTAAGGGTTCCTTTCCCTGGGAGGCATGCCCTAAAGTGCATGTCCGGACTGCGAAAATACCAGAAAAAGCATCTGGGGGCAGATAAATAAGTAAGTAATAAATCATCTTTCAAGTCACCGACCGAATATTCTCTTAAGAACGCTAGCTTTCGGCTTCACCCCGTCTGAGGTACACATCCGGCTGACCCGGCAGTAACAATCGCAGAGGTGCTCCCTTTACCTCCTAGCCGAACAATCGGGAACATAGGGGTAAGCACAGGAGCCAGGCAACCCATCTTGGCCAAAACTTAAGTCATATCGATGCATATAATGGTGAATAAAAGGTACATGCGGAAGTATGACACATGTGTTGCACATGAAGCCCGTATAAATAAGCTTCTGTTAAAGAAGCCCCCAGGTATAATGAGTGCTAGGAGCACATCAAGTGTGTGCTAACAATGCACAAATCAACCTATCAAAGGTAAAAAAAGTGGGAAGAAGGAGGGGGTCAAGAGACAGTGAAAATGTAAAAAGGTGGACGGAGGAGTGAGATGAACTCTGAGTCCGGCGTTAGGCGTAGAATCTTCGGAGACGGGCTGCGTTCCATGGGTTCGGCTCGAGTCGGTTGTCAGATGCGTTACATAGACGGTATGCTCCGCCGGTCAGGACTTGGTCGATGATGAAGGGACCTTCCCACTTGGGCTTAAGTTTGTCCTTTTTCTTGTCCGGCAGGCGTAGAACAAGTTCGCCAACATTGTAAGTTTTGGCCCGTACTTCTCTGCTTTGATATCTTCGAGCCTGCTGCTGATAGAATGCGGAACGAGCTTTTGCCACGTCCCGCTCCTCCTCTAAGGCGTCCAAACTGTCCTGCCGATCCAACTCGGCTTCTCTTTCTTCGTACATGCGCACGCGAGGTGAGTCATGAATTATATCGCAGGGCAGAACTGCCTCTGCGCCGTACACCATAAAAAATGGTGTGAATCCGGTAGTGCGGTTTGGCGTGGTCCGCAGCCCCCAGAGTACGGAGTCGAGCTCCTCTACCCAGTGCGTGTTAGATTCCTTGAGGGACCGCACTAGTCTGGGTTTGATGCCGCTCATGATTAGACCATTTGCTCGCTCGACTTGACCGTTAGTTTGGGGGTGATAGACTGAAGCGTAGTCGAGCTTGATGCCCATGTTTTTGCACCAGAGTTTAACCTTGTCGGCCGTGAAATTCATGCCGTTATCAGTGATGATGCTGTGGGGGACGCCAAAACGGTGTACTACCCTGGATATGAAGTCTATCATAGGTCCGGATTCTGCCGTTTTAACCGGCTTGGCCTCTATCCATTTGGTGAATTTGTCCACCATGACCAATAAGTATTTGTGCTTGTGGGTTCCCCCTTTAAGGGGTCCAACCATGTCAAGCCCCCAGACCGCGAACGACCAGGTGATGGGTATAGTTTTGAGGGCGGTGGGTGGCATGTGGCTCTAATTAGCAAAGAGCTGGCAACTGACGCATCATTGGACTAAGTCCTGAGCATCTGCCCGGGCTGTTGGCCAATAAAATCCTGTATGGAAGGTCTTGCCTACAAGGGCCCGGGCTGCTGCGTGGTGCCTGCCGAGTCCGGCGTGAATTTCAGCCATGAGATTTCGCCCTTCCTCTTCGGAGATACACCTTTGAAGGACTGCGGTTGTGCTTTTCTTATAAAGTTCTCCCTCATGGACCTTGTAGGCTTTAGATCGCCGAACTATACAGCGGGCCTCATTTTGGTACTTCGGGAAGTTCCTGCCTGATTCAGTAGGCTAGGAATGGTTCCGTCCACTTGGCAATTACTGCCATTATTTCATGGGCTGAAGGTGTTATTTCATTGGCTGAGCCGCCGATTGTGTCAGAATGGTCTGAGTTAGGTGATGCAGCTGGTTCCGGATTGTTATTTCCGGACTCCTGTTCCCATAATACAGATGGCTTAAAGAGCCATTCCAGGAAGATGTTTGGAGGGACGGCGTCGCGTTTTGCGCCGATGCGTGCCAACACGTCTGCTGCCTGGTTGTTATCCCGGGCTACATGGTGGAATTCGAGTCCTCCGAACCGAGCTGACATTTTTAGGACGGCGTTGCGGTAGGCTGCCATTTTCGGATCTTTGGCGTCAAAGTCTCCATTTACTTGGGATATTGCGAGGTTTGAATCCCCGCGCACCTCTAGGCGTTGAATGCCCATGGAGATTGCCATCCGGAGGCCATGTAGAAGGGCCTCGTATTCGGCTGCGTTGTTGGAGTCCATGTACATTATTTGAAGTACGTATTGGACTGTGTCTCCGGTTGGGGACGTCAAGACAACGCCAGCCCCCAAGCCAGCCAACATTTTGGATCCGTCGAAATGCATGATCCAATTGGAGTACGCGCCGTACTCTTTAGGGAGTTCGGCTTCGGTCCATTCGGCGATGAAGTCAGCCAGAACTTGCGACTTTATAGCTCGCCGTGGTTTGTAGGTTATGTCAAATGGTAAGAGCTCAATGGCCCATTTTGCAATCCTGGCCGTTGCGTCGCGATTGTTTATAATATCGTTGAGAGGTACTTCGGAGGCTACCGTTATGGAACACTCTTGAACGCAGTGTCGCGGCTTCCGGGGTGCCATGAACACCGCGTACGCTATCTTTTGATAATGTGGGTACCGGGACTTGCATGAAGTTAAGACAGTGGATACGTAGTACACTGGTTTTTGAAGAGGGAATCTGTGCCCTTCTGTTTCTCGTTCGACGACGAGTACCGCGCTGACAACCTGATGTGTTGCTGCGATATATAATAACATAGGTTCGCCCAGGTTGGGCGCGGCCAGGACTGGATTTGTTGCCAGTATGGCCTTGATTTCTTCGAGTCCAGCCGTGGCAGCATCCGTCCATTCGAAGTGTTCGGTGCGCCGGAGGAGGCGATAGAGGGGCAGAGCCTTTTTTCCCAAACGGGAGATGAAGCGGCTTAGAGCCGCTACGCATCCGGTTAGTTTTTGAATTTGCTTGAGGTCTTTTGGGATATCCAACTGTGACAGAGCTCGGATCTTGGCTGGGTTTGCTTCAATTCCTCTACCGGATACAATGAAGCCCAAGAGCTTTCCGGCTGGTACTCCGAAGACACATTTTTCCGGGTTGAGCTTAATGTCATATGCTCGAAGGTTGTCGAATGTCACCCTCAAGTCGTCTACTAGAGTTTCGATGTGTTTGGTCTTGACGACCACATCGCCTACGTATGCCTCTACTGTTTTGCCTATCTGGGTAGCCAGACATGTCTGAATCATGCGCTGATATGTTACGCCGGCGTTTTTGAGTCCGAAGGGCATTGTGTTGAAGCAGAATGGCCCATATGGAGTAATGAATGCCGTTGCAGCCTGGTATTTTTCCGCCATCTTGATTTGATGGTATCCGGAGTATGCGTCGAGGAAGCACAATGAATCGTGCCATGCGGTAGCATCGATGATTTGGTCGATGCGAGGGAGAGGGAAAGGGTCCTTCGGACAGGCCTTGTTAAGGTCTTTGAAATCGGCGCAAATGCGCCAGGATTTGTCCTTTTTTGGTACCATTACTAGGTTGGCTAGCCAGTCCGGATGTTTTATATCTCTGATGAATCCAGCTTCTAAGAGTTTGGCTAGCTCCTCTCCCATTGCCTGTCTTTTGGGTTCGGAAAATCGCCGAAGAGCTTGTTTGACTGGCTTGAATCCTTTTAGGATATTTAGGCTGTGCTCTGCGTGGAATTCTTGGCATGTATGAAGGGTGCCAGGCAAAAATGTCCCAATTTTCCCGAAGGAATTCTCGTAGTGCGGCTTCTACATCAGGATTTAATTGTGCTCCAGTGGAGGCCGTCTTTGTGGGGTCCGTTGGATGGACCTGAAATTTGACTATTTCATCTGCTGGTTTAAAAGAGGTGGACTTGGACCTCTTATCGAGTATCACATCGTCCCTATCCACCATGGAGCGCAGCGCAGTTAGTTCCTCTACCGCTAGGGCTTCGAATAGTGCCTCTAGGGCCAGTGCAGCTATCTTATTTTCAGCGCGGAGTGCTGTATCTGGATCACTGGCGAGAGTGATTATTCCATTGGGTCTGGGCATTTTGAGCTTCATGTACCCGTAATGGGGTATAGCTTGGAAGATTGTGAATGCCTCTCGCCCTAACAAGGCGTGATATCCGCTGCCGAATGGGGCCACTTGGAACGTGACCTCTTCGGACCTGTAATTGTCCGATGAGCCAAACACTACATCTAGTGTGATTTTTCCTGTGCAGCGTACCTCTCGACTAGGGATTATTCCCCTGAAGGTTGTGCTGCTTCGCTCAATGCGGCTCCAGTCAATTTCCATTTTTTGAAGGGTTTCTTCGTAGATGAGGTTTAATCCGTTGCCGCCATCCATGAGTACCTTGGTAAGACGAAAGCCGTCCACTATCGGACTGAGGACCAATGCGGCTGGTGCTCTAGCTGTTCGAAATTTACGTTCGTTGCTGGCATTGAAGTTGATAGCCGTGTCACTCCATGGATTTGTTGTTGCTACTTGGTAGACTTCGGCAAGGCTGTGGATTGTTTGTTTCCGCATGTTATTTGATGCGAAAGTCTCGAAGACTGTTAATACCGTACTGGTACTGCTGGGCTGGTTGCCTGGGGCTAAAAAGCCTTCGCCACTTTTGGCCACCTACCGTAGTATCCAACATGCTCGAAGGCTATGTGTTGGAGGGGCGCCCTCCGTACTGTGGATTTTGCAGGGTCTGTTGAGCCATCCCTCCAGTACGGTTCCATACCCTTTAGGGGGTTTTTGCTTCTTGGTTCTTAACCCGGGCGCTTGAGTATGACGCACCCTTTTACTTCGGACTGGGGCTGTATTCAGGGCCACATTGTCCCAAAACCTAGTTTCGGTTTTCCAAGCACTCTCCATCGCGCAGTATTTTTGTGCAATGGTTGCTAGGTCGGTGAAGCGTGTAACTTCGCGACGACTGATGGCGTGTAACTTTGCAACGACTGATGGCGTTTATGATTCCCTTGTCCGTGCAATTGTTGCAAAAAATTGAAATCGCGCTTTCTTCACAGCAGTCCCTTATCCTGTTCATAACCAGGAGGAATCTGGCCCAATAATGATGTACTGTTTCATCGGCCTCTTGCCGTATTTGAGATAGATCGCTTATGTTTGGGTGGGCGGGTGGAATTAAGTTCGGAACCCCGCCCGATCTGAGGCTCCAAGGCCAAGAAGCTTCCGGACTTGGAAGCTTGGTTTGTTGGATGCTTTCCAACGAATCTGGTCCGGTACCTGACTTTAGGTTCAGTATTTGATTGGCGTCCGTCCCTCCGCGGGAATCCGGCATGGAGGGATCGGGAATTCGGACATAGTTGGTTTTTAACATAGAAGAAGAGTCGCCGCATTGTTCCTCTACCACAACAACGTGGTGGGTAACCTGGGGAGAGTTAATTTCTCTCAGATCGGTTTTAAGCCCAATCTGATCGTAGTCGGTAGCGACTCCCAGGGCGGCGATGCGATCCAAGAGCCCGCTTACGGAGGAGAGCTCAATCGGATCTAGCTGCTCGGCGAATTCCGAGCTGACGCGAAGATCGCTTTTAATGACCTGAGAGGTCATTGTCGGAGCGGTGGCCGAACAGGCGGTCATAAGAAAACCGCCTAGACGGATAGTCTGGTCGGCGGCCAAAGCTCCCTTGACGACGGCACCGTCTTTAAAGACGGGAAAAGGCATCCTTCCCGATGGCGACGGCACAGAGGAACTCTCAATGAAAGCACCAATGTCGGTGTCAAAACCGGCGGATCTCAGGTAGGGGGTTCCGAACTGTGCGTCTAGGCGGATGGTAACAGGAGGCAAGGGACACGATGTTTTACCCAGGTCCGGGCCCTCTTGATGGAGGTAAAACCCTATGTCCTGCTTGATTAATATTGATGATGTGTGTTACAAGAGTGGATCTACCACGAGATCAAGGAGGCTAAACCCTAGAAGCTAGCCTATGGTATGATTGTTGTTCGTCCTATGGACTAAAGCCATCCGGTTTATATAGACACCGGAGAGGGCTAGGGTTACATAGAGTCGGTTACAATGGTAGGAGATCTACATATCCGTATCGCCAAGCTTGCCTTCCACGCCAAGGAAAGTCCCATCCGGACACGGGACGAAGTCTTCAATCTTGTATCTTCATAGTCTTGGAGTCCGGCCGATGATGATAGTTCGGCTATCCGGACACCCCCTAGTCCGGAACTCCCTCACCCGCCCTGGCCATCCCTCTAGCCCCCCCCCCCCCCCGTGTCGAGCTTTTTCTTCGGAAATCCCCACGCCACTGCCCCGCCAACGCCCCGCCACCGCCGGCGACCACCGCCCCCACCCTGAACCCTAAGATAGATAGTGGGGTACCTCTCGGGCGAGCCCCCCTCCCTGCTGCGGCTGGTTCTTCCTTCACCCCGGCGAGCCCCCCCACCCCCTAAAAATCGACTGACCCAAAAGTCAATTCAGTCGACTGAAGTGTAGCTAAATCGGAGCAGCATCTCAAGCAAGAGCAAGAGCGAGAGCAGCAGCGCGAGCAAGAGCAATAGCAAGAGCAGACCAGGCAGGCGACCGAGAGCAAGAGCAGAGCAGCAGCGCGAGCGAGAGCTAAAGCGGCAGTAGCTCCTACTGATGTGGACGTCGCTGCCGAGGGAGCGACGCCATGGAGGAAGTGGTCGGCGATGCCGCCATGGATGGAGCAGCGCCGTGTCGGCTCGGGACCGAGCACCGGCAGCACCGTGAGATCGAATCAAGAAGAAAATGTGGCGATTAGTGTACAACCTCCTTGGTGGCGCCGATTAGGCCACAGCTTCATCCAAGGAAACGGTGATGATGATGCTCTTCCGGTGGTGTAGGTGAAGACGGCGGTGTGGGATGGAGGTGGCGCGAAAGACGAGAGGAACGTTGGGGCAGCTCATTGGAGGTGGAGGACGAGTTGGCTGAACCGGCGGGACGACGAGATAGACAATGGATCCTCATCCGGTACGATTGATGAGGGACGTCGAGGTGTTGCTGTGGACGACGTCGTCACGGAAGAGGCTCCGGATGGGTGGCGGACAAAGCAGGGTGTGGGGTTTCGTCGCGGGTTTTTGCGGCCTCGGTGTACGAATGGGTGGGTGGATGGGATGGCAGTGTGGAACCATGGCTTAGGGACGCGCTTGTCCGAAATGTGGGGTAAGTTACGAAAGTACCCCCACCGATTTGAGGCGGTTCTTTCGATTCAGGGGTACCACGGGCATTTCGCATGTCGGGATTTCACAGGAGGTGGGAGTTCTCGCGCGCGTTGTAATTTCGGAATAGCAAGGCGCGGGTTGAGATGGAGGGAGTTGTCAGAGCACAACGAGACAAAGATATATCTTAAATATTTTGGGGTAACAAGGCGCGGGTTGAAGAGGCGGGAGTTTCACAGCACGATAGACAGAGACGCTAGCTTGAATTTTCGGCATAACAAGGCGCGGCTTGAAATTTCGGAAGAACAAGCTTAACGTGTACCCAAAAAAAGACAATTTGCACCTCAACACGCACAACACACACACAAACACCATTTAGACTGGAGTAAGGTACACGTGCATTGCACGCATGAGATTTGGCAACCAAATTATGAATAAATACCACATTATAGCATGTAAGCTTTGAGTCATATATGCATGATGTAGATGTTCATTTAATTCTTGTAGTTCATTTCATTCAAAATCATCTAGTTTTTATAAGAAAGCTAATCTATTTTAAGATTCATGGAATTATGTGTTGTAAGACATAAAGTAAAAACAAATAATGGCAAATCATGTAGAAAAACATTTGGGCAATTCTGATATGAAAGATTCTAGAACAAATAAGAAGTGATTGTGTTTTGATGTTTGTGCATTATGCTTAAGTTCAACCATGGAGTCTTCTAGATTATACATGTGGCAAAATCTGGTGAAATCTAGATGATATCCAACGGCCAGTAGTGCTCAAATTTGCCATCTTTGGACCATCGGATTCGCCTCATCCAACGACCATCTTTCAAAGTTAAAGTTACCCGCACACAATATAAAAAAATATAATATATAATATATATATAGGGGCATAGATATAGATATGTGATGCAAAAGCCGCCCATCATCTCCAATTAGAATAGTGTGTCCATGCACGGATGCGCCGTGGCCAAATGATGTCTGCCATCGGTATCTCAAATTCAAATCAGTCTGACCTTGTTCAATGTGTATACATTACAACATGCTCGTTTCCAAACCACACCGCGCAGATCTCCGTTATATTCATGCATGCATGGGTTTCAAACATCAGGATCTCTTATTCAAATATTTGAATTCAACTTTACATTGATTATGACCTCACCTAGTCTTTTACACCCACACAGTCGTCTTCTCTTTATAATTGTACCACTAACTTTCTCTCGTGCATGCATGCACACACACTACCAGTCGACGTTATCCATCGCACACATGCAATCTTTTTCTTCAGTTCGGTCTCCCATGAAGGCACACACCCACACACATCCCCCTCTCCATCATATCGAGCATTCTTTATCTCTCACGCGTGCATGCGCAATGATCAATGTTCCTCTATGTATGTGTGTATATAGCTAGGTCTTTCATAGTTTTCCACACAAACCGATGAATCGATATAACCAATGAGGTCTCACCCTCTTTCCCACGTCCACATCAATCAATCTATACCTCTCTATATAGGATTAACATATATAGCTAGTACACCCACATTAATTATATATCCAACGTCCCCCTCTCATCATCCATGCCTTCCGCTTCATCTCTTAGACACGTGCACAATGGCGAAGACACGGGCAGTAAGGGCCCTACCCCCCTAACATCACTATATATCAAGGCTAATATGAATGTGATCATTAGACAATTGCTGCTAAAAATGGTTTAAGTTCATGAATTGACCCTCCTCGTAAAGGATTAGCAATGCTTGTCCCCCTAGCTCATTTATTTTTCATGGCTCCGCCACTACGCGCAACAGCGCACGTTCTTGCCCCCTCTCTCTAAATATCGATCTCGCACTTGTGCATTCCTTCATAGTCTCCCTCCACTCGGCCCCTCGCACCATCTTCTAGCCCCCCACCAGATTTTGCCACATGTACAATCTAGCAGACTCCATGGTTGAACTTAAGCATAATGCACAAACCTCAAAACAACAGCGGTTCTCTTTTGTTCTAGAATCTTCCATATCATAACTACTCAAACTTTTTTTCTAGTTGAATTGCCATTATTTGTTTTTACTTTATGCTTTACAACGCACAATTCCATGAATCATAAAATAGATTAAGGGCTTCTTTGATTCAAAGGATTCTCAAAGGAATTTTGGAGGATTCTAATCATTAGGAATTTTTCCTATCTTGGTTGTTTGATTCATAGGATTGTAAACCATAGGAATTTTTCGATATGATTCATTTGCACTAGATTTCATAGGAAACATCCCATCCACTCAAACATCTTAGAAAGAGTTCTGCATTTTTTCTATGCATAATCAAACACTCGTACAATCCTGTAGGATTCAAGACGACATTCCACTATAATCCCATGTTTTTCCTATTCCCGCGTTCTTAGCTTTTTTATAAAAACTAATTGATTTTCAATGAGATGAACTATACGAATTAAACGAAGGGCTACATCCGGCATATATGAATCAGAGCTTACATGCTATAGTGTGGTATTTATTCATAATTTGGTTGCAAAATCTGATGTGTGCAATGCACGTGTACCTTACTAGTACTTCGAGTATGTGCAAAACACGAAAATTAGAATTCCAATGGCACACTACAAAGTGTCTCTCTTACAGTTCATGAAGCCATGTGGTACATGTCGAGGCGTTGTCGCGATCTCCTTGCGTGGATTGATCACAATGACGTGCTGCTAGTTCCAGAAGAATGTCCTCGTCCTCCCTGAGCCATACTGGCGGTACATGCACGAAGCGAAGATGTGCACGCACGCGACACACGCACTCATTCCCTCGCACGCACACACAGGTACACGGGCGGACGCAATTTTGTACCAAGATCCACCCCATGTGATAATTTGACGCATGTAAAGTCGTTCACTTCATTGATGGTCAATTAATGGAACAATTGCATTTTTACCCCTAGTTGGTTCCTACCCACGGGTTTTGCCCTTACTTTTCAAGCTTGCTCAGTTTTGCCCTTACTTTTTCCATCAAGGTCCCTCGAATGCCCTTTGACCGTTTGACCAAAACTTTGAAAATTCATAACTAATTCATACAAACTCAGAAAAATGCAAATAAGATATCAAAATGTTCAGATAAACATTACCTTTATGGGCATATCATTTGCATTCAGGACAAAAGCATCGTTTAAACTACCCAAGGTAATTAATGTTATTAACATTATTAAAAATAAATAGGTATAAACAATATTTTTTTCATGAATAAAAATTACATGCAAATGTAGGTGATGTTTTCTGAACATCCTGATAACTTATTTGCATTTTTCTGAGTTTGTATCAACTTGTTATGAATTTTCTGACAACTTTGACCATTATTATGAAACTTCATAACAAGTTGATACGAACTCAGGAAAATGCAAATAAGGTATCAGGATGTTCATAAAACATCACCTACATTTGCATATAATTTTTATTCACAAAAAAATATTGTTTATACCTATTTATTTTTAATAATGTTAATAACATTAATTACCTCGAGTATTTTAAACGACGCTTTTGTCCTGAATGCAAATGATATGCCCATAAAGGTAATGTTTATATGAATATTTTGATATCTTATTTGCATTTTTTTGAGTTCATATGAATTAGTTATGAATTTTCAAAGTTTTGGTCAAACGGTCAAAGGGCATTCGAGGAACCTCGATGGAAAAAGTAAGGGCAAAACTGAGCAAGCTCGAAAAGTAAGGGCAAAACCCGTGGGTAAGAACCAACTAGGGGTAAAAATGCAATTGTCCCTCAATTAATACAACGCATGCAAATTGAGTGGACATGAGGGCGGAAGAAAGACATTATTACTCCACTGCGCGCATGCGAGTAGTTAAATCTTGGGTTGCTAGTAGTACTTCCATTGATCTCCGTCGTATTTTGTGCCAATTTTTGACAGTAACATAATATTTACGCATTTGAGCAGTGTAGTACTTGAAATTTATGTTCCGCTAAACTCATCGAGAGCCGTTTCGGGCCTCGAAACCAAAACCATCAATTAATCTTTACCTTGTTCCTATCACATTCGAAAGCCTTCTCACACCTGCTAGTACGTACTAAACCGGAACGTGTTCCCACTATGCAGGTATTAGTACTAGTGCTAGTACTTAGGTTATAAAAAGGGGAACTACCTAATCAAAAATTACTCTACCTTTCCTCCTCATAAGTGCTTCTTATTCGTCCGTCGTTGCCATGGCCGGTGAGCAGAGCGCTAGGTCGAGAATTACTCGTAACAAGGGAGAGGCAACCACGGCTGCGGAAAAAAAAGAGGGCTCGCCGCCATGCAGAGACCTCGAAAGATCTCTCACGGGCAGGCGATGGCTCCCAGGAGCGCCCTAGCCGGGGAGGCGAACATGCCAAAACGGCGGCGCTGGAGTCGTTATCCCGATCAGCTCAATAAGCACCTCAATAAGCAGAAGGAGTTCATCCAAGGCTTGATGGAGTTGCTGAAGGAGAGCCTCGACGACATGCTGATGTCTACTACACAACCTTCTTATTGTAGACGTTGTTGGGCCTGCTAGTGCACAGGTTTGTAGGACAGTAGCAAATTTCCCTCAAGTGGATGACCTAAGGTTTATCAATCCGTAGGAGGCGTAGGATGAGGATGGTCTCTCTCAAACAACCCTGCAACCAAATAACAAAGAGTCGCTTGTGTCCCCAACACACCCAATACAATGGTAAATTGTATAGGTGCACTAGTTCGGCGAAGAGATGAAGATACAAGTGCAATATGGATGGTAGAAAAAGGTTTTTGTAATCTGAAATAATAAAAACAGCAAGGTAACTAATGATAAAAGTGCGTAAACGGTATTGCAATGATAGGAAACAAGGCCTAGGGTTCATACTTTCACTAGTGCAAGTTCTCTCAACAATAATAACATAGATAGATCAAATAACAAGCCCTCAACAGGCAACAAAGAGTCACTCCAAAGCCACTAATAGCGGAGAACAAACGTAGAGATTATGGTAGGGTACGAAACCACCTCAAAGTTATTCTTTCGGATCGATCTATAAAAGAGTCTGTACTAGAATAACACCTTAAGACACAAATCAACCAAAACCCTAATGTCACCTAGATACTCCATTGTCACCTCAAGTATCCGTGGGCATGATTATACGATATGCATCACACAATCTCAGATTCATCCAACCAACATAAAAGTACTTCAAAGAGTGCCCCAAAGTTTCTACCGGAGAGTCAAGAACGTGTGCCAACCCCTATGCATAGGATCCCAATGTCACAAAACCTGCAAGTTGAGCACCAAAACATACATCAAGTGGCACATGATATCCCATTGTCACCACAGATAATCACGGCAAGACATACATCAAGTGTTCTCATAAAAGACTCAATCCGATAAGATAACTTCAAAGGGGAAACTCAATTCATCACAAGAGAGTAGAGGGGGAGAAACATCATAAGATCCAACTACAATATCAAAGCTCGGGATACATCAAGATCGTGCCATAGATGGAACACGAGAGAGAACACGAGAGAGAGAGATCAAACACATAGCTACTGGTACATACCCTCAACCCCGAGGGTGAACTACTCCCTCCTCGTCATGGATAGCGCCGGGATGATGAAGATGGCCACCGGTGATGGGATCACCCTCCAGCAGGGCGCCGGAACGGGCTCCCGAGAGGTTTTCGGTGGCTACAGAGGCTAGCGGCGGCGGAACTCCCGACCTATCTTCTGTTCTGGAAGTTTTACAATACGTAGGTATATATGGGTGCAGGGGGTACGTTGGTGGAGCTACGGGAGCCCCACGAGATAGGGGGCGTGCCCGGGGGGGCGCCCCCCACCCTCGTGGGCAGCTCGTATCTCCCCTGACGTGCACTCCAAGTTCCCTGGGTTGCTTTCCTTCCAAAAATAACTTCTCCAGTTGATTTCGTTCCGTTTTGACTCCGTCTGATATTCCTTTTCCTCGAAACACTGAAATAGGCATAAAACAACAAATCTGGGATGGGCCTCCGGTTAATAGGTTAGTACCAAAAATAATATAAAAGTGGATAATAAAGCCCAATATTGCCTAAAACAGTAGATAATATAGCATGGAGCAATAAAAAATTATAGATACATTGGAGACGTATCAGGCATCCCCAAGCTTAATTCCTGCTCGTCCTCGAGTAGGTAAACGATAAAAAAGAATTTTTGATGCGGAGTGATAATTTGGCATAATTTCAATGTAAATCTTCTTAATTGTGGCATGAATATTCAGATCCGAAAGATTCAAGACAAAAGTTCATATTGACATAAAAATAATAATACTTCAAGCATACTAATCAAAGCAATCATGTCTTCTCAAAATAACATGGCAAAAGAAAGTTCATCCCTACAAAGTCATATAGTGTACGGCCTAGATGGATTATTTATTCCAAAACAAAAGCAATCATGTACGGCCTAGATGGATTATTTATTCCTAAACAGAAGCAAAAACAAAAAACACAAAATAAAATTGGGTTGCCTCCCAACAAGCGCTATCGTTTAATGCCCCTAGCTTGGCATAAAAGCAAGGATATATCTAGGTATTGCCATCTTTAGTAGGCAATTCTTCAATGAGGCATCTACCTCCTTTAGAATTTTCTTTCTTTCTAGTAATTTTCAAATTTTCAGGCAAAAGATCGAAAAATTCATTCATAGCAAAAGGTTCCTTAATGATGGTAAAAAGATTGGGATGAACACTTATAGATTTAAGATCCGCAGTTTCCTTACTAGATGATTCACCCTTATTCTTAGGAACATAAACAAGCTTAGTATTTTTAGTAGACGAACTTGGAGTGTTTTGTACGGAAGAAAAAGCGGTTCCCAAGTTGGTAATGATACCCTCAAGTTTATCGATTCTTGTGGAATCTAGATTTATTTTCTCATTAACTATGGGTTCTTTTTCTTTAATATTTTTCTAAGTCATTCCTACCTTAGATCCATATTGGGTAATTTGATTGTGGATCTTTTTATCAAAATTTTCAATTGATTCAATGGTAGCAACTTTATTCTCAATAATTTCAAGTCTTTGCATAACATGCTCCAAAGTTAACGTAGTTCCATTAATCAAAAGAGGAGGTGAGCCAAATAAATCTATTAAAGCATTATAAGAATCAAAAGTATGGCTACCCAAGAAATTCCCTCTGGTAATGGTATCAAGGATATATCTATACCAAGGATTAGCACCTACGTAAAAATTACGAAGAAGAACTGAAGTAGATTGCTTCCTAGTAGATCTATTTTGAGCATTGCAAATTCTATACCAAGCGTCTTTCAGATTTTCTCCCTCCATTTGCTTAAAATTTAGAACTTCATTTTCGGGAGATAACGGAGAAGATATGAGACTAGTCATGATGACAAGCAAGCAAACTAGCAGACGAGCAAACAGAAAGGCAACGGGAAAAGGCAAATGGGAAAGAGAGGAGGAGATTGGGAAAGAGAGGGCGAATAAAACGGCAAGGGTGAAGTGGGGGAGAGGAAAACGAGAGGCAAATGGCAAATAATGTAATGCGAGAGATAGGGATTGTGATGGGTACTTGGTATGGTTGACTTGCTTGCGTGAGCCTCCCCGGCAACGGCGCCAGAAATTCTTCTTGCTACCTCTTGAGCACTGTGTTGGATTTCCCCGAAGAGGACAGGATGATGCAGCAAAGTAGCGTAAGTATTTCCCTCAGTTTTTGAGAATGAAGGTATCAATCCAGTAGGAGACCACGCACAAGTCCCTCGTACCTACACAAAATGATAGCAACTCGCAACCAACACGATTAGGGGTTGTCAATCCCTTCACGGTCACTTACGAGAGTGAGATCTGATAGAGATGATAAATAATATTTTTGGTATTTTTGATAGATAGATGCAAAGTGAAAAGTAAAAGGCAAAGTAAAAACAAAGCAAGTAAATAAAGTGATAGAGATTGATATGATGAGAATAGACCCGGGGGCCATAGGTTTCACTAGTGGCTTCTCTCAAGAGCATAGATATTCTACGGTGGGTGAACAAATTAGTGTTGAGCAATTGACAGAATTGAGCATAGTTATGAGTATATCTATGTAATGAT
Source organism: Triticum aestivum (assembly GCF_018294505.1). NCBI lineage: Eukaryota > Viridiplantae > Streptophyta > Magnoliopsida > Poales > Poaceae > Triticum > Triticum aestivum. The sequence continues at coordinate 313,045,875 of NC_057795.1, read as the reverse complement.
CATGTATATAGGCATCACGTCCTAGATAAGTAGATCGAAACGATTCTGCATCTACTAGCATTACTCCACTCATCGACCGCTATCCAGCATGCATCTAGAGTATTAAGTTAAAAACAGAGTAACGCCTTAAGCAAGATGACATGATGTAGAGGGATAAACATGCAATATGATAAAAAAAACATCTAGTTATCCTTGATGGCAACAATACAATACGTGCCTTGCTGCCCCTTCTGTCACTGGGAAAGGACACCGCAAGATTGAACCCAAAGCTAAGCACTTCTCCCATTGCAAGAACTACCAATCTAGTTGGCCAAACCAAAAAGGATAATTCGAAGAGACTTGCAAAGATAACTCAATCATACATAAAAGAATTCAGAGAAGATTCAAATATTTTCCATAGATAATACTGGATCATAAACCCACAATTCATCGGTCTCAACAAACACACCGCAAAAAGAAGAAGATTACATCGAATAGATCTCCACGAAAGAGGGGGAGAACATTGTATTGAGATCCAAAAAGAGAGAAGAAGACATCTAGCTACTAGCTATGGACCCGAAGGTCTGAAGTAAACTACTCACACTTCATCGGAGGGGCTATGGTGTTGATGTAGAAGCCCTCCGTGGTGGATGCCCCCTCCAGCGGAGCTCCGTAACAGGCCCCAAGATGGGATCTCATGGATACAGAAGGTTGCGACGGTGGAATTAGGTTTTTGGCTCCTGTTCTGATTGTTTGGCGATACGTAGGTATATATAGGAGGAAGGAGTACGTCGGTGGAGCAACAGGGGGGCCACAGGGCAGGGGGCGCGCCCAGGGGGGAGGGCGCACCCCCCACCCTCGTGACCACCTCTGGCACTTCTTGGAGTAGGGTCCAAGTCTCCTGGATCATGTTCGGTGAGAAAATCACGTTCCCGAAGGTTTCATTCCGTTTGGACTCCGTTTGATATTCCGTTTCTTCGAAACATTGAAATAGGCAAAAAACAGCAATTCTGGGCTGGGCCTCCGGTTAATAGGTTAGTCCCAAAAATAATATAAAAGTGGAAAATAAAGTCCAGTATAGTCCAAAACAGTAGATAAAGTAGCATGGAGCAATCAAAAATTATAGATACGTTGGAGACGTATCAGTGCCGCTATCGCCAGCATGCTGGGGGCCGACCGCCCAGTCTACGGCATGCCCATCGAGAACCTGCATGTTACCCAGGTGGCAGCAGACGAGCTAGAGAACCTGGACGGAGACGAACGATACTACATGACAGAGCACGTCAAGCAGCTCATCGACGCGGCTGTCGAGCGGCATGAAGCCGGCGCCCGCACTGAGAATCCTCCCCTCCGCCGAGAGCATGGCACGACCTCCCGGATGCCGACTGCAGGCGGCGCCCGCGAGCGAAAAGACAAAGAGTCGGCTGCTAGCTGTAGTCGGACGTGCATCAGCATTGAGCATGACGAAGAAGGCCGCCCACGAGCCATGGAGCGGCGAGGTGACGACCGGCCTCCTCCTCCACCTCGCAGGGAGAGATATCCCTCCCCGCCGCTTGTTGAGCACCCGATGCTCAGCGGCCGGCTGGGCCGCCGCGAAGGAATCAGAGAAAACAATACCCGCCATCGGATCGACCGCCTGGCGTGATCCCTGGCGCTAGAAGAAGAGGATGCAGTCGGCCCGCCTTGTTTTGGCCCCGCATTCGCGACGATCTCTTCCCCAAAGGGTTCTCGCTCCCAAGAGACACGCCCAAGTGCAACGGCTCGGTGAAGCCGGAAGACTGGCTGATCGACTACTCCACCACAGTCAGCATAGCAAACGACAACAGGCGCGTTGCCGTGAAGTACGTCCCCCTCATGCTTCAAGGCATGGCACGCACCTCGCTGAACAGCCTCAAGCCCTACAGCGTCAATAGCTGGGTAGATTTCACTAAGGTCTTCATCCGCAATTTCACCAGCACGTACAAGCTGGTGCTCAAGCCTCGCCAACTCTCTCTGTGCGTCCAAGGCCCAACCGAGTCCAGTCGCGACTACCTGACGCGTTGGGCCGAGCTCCGCAACTCCTGCAAGGGAGTGCATGAGGTGCAAGCTATAGAGTACTTCACCATTAGGTGCAGAGAAGGCACCCTCCTGAAGCACCGACTCCTCTGCAAGGAGCCGGCTACACTCGATGAGCTGTTGATCATAGCAGACAAGTACTCTACTGTCGACTCCTTGATGAAGACGGAGCTTCAGGTGGACGCCTCTAGGAAGGTGCTACCTCCGGCTCCTCGAATGCCGGCTAGTGATACCAGTCGGTGCCCACAGCAGAACAACAACCAATGCAAGGCCCCGATGCCGGCTTCCACCAGCCGACAGGTGGCAATAGTTAAAGATCAACAGCCAGAAGGGCAGCCCATACCCAAGCGTCAGAAAGGCGTCAAGCCGGCTTGGCAGCCCGCTTTCTCCTATGAGCAAACCCTTGATGCCCCCTGCAAGTTCCACAGCGGCGCGAAGCCGTCCAATCACACAACCCGGAAGTGCCACTGGCTCACCCAAATCTCCAAAGGCGAGGGGTTGCTGCCTCCTCCGCCTGCTGGCTAGCCGCCTCCGGCTCCTCAGCAGCTAGCAGCATGTCCAGCAGTCGGTGCCATCCAAGACGAGTTCCCCGAAGAGCAGGCAGCCTATGTCATCTTCATGAGCCAAGCTGATGACAGGCGCAGCCGGCGCCGGCAACATCAAGAGGTCAACGATGTCGCCTCCAAGGTTCCAGAGTTCATGCACTAGTCTGAGAAGCCCATCAACTGGAGCCGAGCTGACCACCCGGAGGTGATGCCTTCTTCGGGTTCCTATGCCATGGTGTTGGATGCCACCTTTGCAACAAAGAGGCAAGCTGCTCGTTTCTCCCGAGTCCTGATAGATGGCTATAGTAGCATCAACATTCTTTACCACGATACCATGGAGAAGTTGAACATCAAGTCAAAGCAACTCTTGCCCATTCGAACCGTCTTCCATGGCATTGTACCCGACCTCTCCTGCTCACTAATCGGCAAGATCAAGATAGATGTCCTCTTCGGAGATAGAGATCACTTCCGCCGCGAAGCAGTTTGGTTTGAAATAGTGGACCTAGAGAGCCCCTATCATGCATTACTTGGCCAACCTGCTCTGGCCAAGTTCATGGTTGTACCACACTACGCCTACCTCAAGATGAAGATGCCAAGCACCAAGGGCATCATCACCATAGTCAGAGACTACAAGAAATAATCCGCTTGCACTGCAGCCAGCAGCCCGCTGGCCGAGTCCCTTGTGATTGCTGCAGAGAAGAAGATCCTTGACCGGGTTGTGGCCATGGCCGGCAAGCAGCCGGACTTGTCACCAGACCCCAAGGAGTCAGAAACTCAGGGCTCCTTTCAGGTGGCCAAGGAAACCAAGAAGATACCTTTGGACCCGGACCACCCGGAGAGGTTTGCTCTTGTAGGAACCAACCTTGACAGCAAATAGGAAAGCGAGCTTGTCGATTTCCTCCGTGAGAATCGGGATATCTTTGCATGGTCCCCCAAGGACATGCTGGGTGTTCCGACGGATTTCGCCGAGCACAAGCTACATGTCAGAGCAGATGCAAAACCAGTCGAGCAACCCCTCCGCCGGTTGTCGGAGGAGAAGAGAAGAATTGTTCGTGAAGAGATAGCCCGACTTCTAACAGTCGGCTTCATTATGGAAGTGTTCTTTCTAGAGTGGCTTGCCAACCCAGTCCTTGTACTGAAGAAGAACAACAAGTGGCACATGTGTATTGATCCTCAACAAAGCCTACCCCAAAGATCCGTTTGCCTTGCCTCGGATTGACCAAGTGATAGACTCCACGGCCGGATGCAAGCTATTGAGTTTCTTGGATGCATACTCATGGTACCACCAGATCAAGTTGGACTAGGCCGACCGCCTGAAGACCGCCTTCATCACACCTTTCGGAGCCTTCTGCTACCTGACCATGACATTCGGCTTGAGAAATGCCGGTGCCACTTTTCAGCGTTACATGCAGAATTGCCTAGAATTTGGTAACCCCAAAGTAACCATGATATATTAGTACAATATTCTCATGGTCTAAGGAACTAAGTAAACATTAACACTTTATATGAAAATGTCGATAACATAATACCAATGTGATATCGCATTAATTCATAAGTTGGATCTATCCAACTCCATTGTTCTGATAACAAGGTTCTCTCATTATTGATAGCATCCTGAAAAAGTTCATGATCAGGAAAACAAGATCACCATCAATACATAAACTAGTCTTAGAGGCATGACTAGGGATGATATTAGTGGTATGTTTCCACACATTCAATTGAGTTTTCCTCCAAATCTCATATTCAAGAATCAATGCAATTATATTAGCACATAAATTTAAACTTAATTATGAACGTGAAAATAAAACACTACATTTATTATTGCATGTAGGGCATATTTCCAACAGCCCTCTCGAGCTGCAATACTTGAGACTATATAACATTTGTTAGACATAACTTTCTAATAATGGCCCATGTCCTAGGTCGTGTCTAGACTGGTGTCTCTTTCTGCAGGCACATCCTTGGATCTTGCCTCCAAGCGTGGAATGTGCTACCCATACTCTTAAAGCCTATACAACTATCACAAGAGACAAACATATTTAGATGAAATTTACGCCCGAATGAAATGAATTTTGAAATCTTTATACTCTACTATTGCCAATAGTGAACATTCTTTATGTGCATAATAATAATAATAATAATAATAATAATAATAATAATAATAATAATAATAATAATAATAATAATAACAATAACAAACAACTAAATGCACATCTTAGGATGAAGGCTTTTGGTTTTAAATTAGAGAGTGGTCTTGACTAGAGATAACCTTGCATGTCGAAATTGGCAAGGTAGTAAGCGTGGTGTCCTTTGCCATCATGATGAGTCTACGAAACACATATATGAGGAATGCAAGTTTGCTCATATGGTGTTGTCTATTGTTGAGGTAGGTTTTTACCTATACCATCATGTACTGTGTGTAACATGTTTGGTAACTAGCTGAGGTGTCTTGATATTTTTTCACACATCCTTGTGAGAGGGGTTGCCTTTTGTTGGGCTATATGGCTTTCCAGGAATGACGTTGTATTAGCAAAAATGGGTTATATCTCTGTACATTATCCATTTATGTATACATTGGCTCTGTATATGGTCTATCCTCATAAGATGTCGGAGGATAGGAACCACTATATGAGGCATCTACCCGGTTGGAGCATACATGCACGTAGATTATCTTCAATCATAGATGGTGGTGTGAACTCGGTGGTTTTGACCTGGTGGGTGCACTAAACCGTAAAGTGTCCCTATTCCTACATATCAAGCAGGGGTAGTGACCAGACAAGCAACTTCGAAATGACTGAGCCAATGACAGGTGAAGCACATGACCCAGACACCTTCCCACTCTAGGCCGGCGGGTTGAGGGGGGGGGGGCTTGAGACATGATTAGGTTCGCAGGGTTTGAACTTCTGCTTGTTAAAGTTGTTGTTGTTGGAGTTATTGTACGAGGAACCCATAGATTTGGCCTTGTCATTGAAGTTGGTATTCTGGTACCTGGGATTGGAGACAACACCCTCTGAGCGCCCTTCAGACAACCAAGAGGAGTACACTGCCAGGTTGCGCCGCTCCTCCTCCTTGTACCATGGAGGTGGAGACCCTCGCCTCTCGTGGTCACGAGGCTCGCGTTCCCTCTATTTTTGTTGGAGCTATGAACACAGCTTTTCCTCGTACCGATAAGATTCTTCCTCCTCGTCAGTGTCGCGCTCAAAAAGTCGCTTGCCATTGTAGTTCTGGCTGGCCGAACCGCCACAGGAGTGATCCATGAGCACGATCTCAGTGAATGGGCGAGAGAGGGGAGGTGGATCTGGGAGCGAGCAAAGGCGTCGAGCAACGCACTTCCAAAGCAAAAACACGAAACCCTATAAATGGGTGAGGTTTATGATCTTCTACATGGACTTTTGAATTGACCGGTAAATCTTAGAGGAATAGTCTGATCTTAATAGTTGTTGTTTTTAACACAGTACAGGCGTAAGTTCTCATACATACGCAAATACACTCACCCTTATGAACACACACACACATACCCTACCCCTATGAGCACCTTCGAGTGACTGAGCCGTCATATCGTATTGAGATTTACGAAGTCACCGTAGGCGCCTCGTCATCGACAGGAACGTCTACTCCCACTGAAAGCGCATCATCGGAAACCCTGAAATAAATCCAGGAATAGTGCGAGCACCAGGACTTGAAACCTCGTGGACTGGGAATATCACTGTCCCTCTAACCATCCAACCACAGATTGTTTCACTAATAGTTGTTAAAATATGAGCGTGGGAAGAATGTACGAACTAAAACAACCGCTATATGTGAACCAACCTGTGGTTGGATGGTTAGAGGGATTGTGTTCTCCCCAGCCCATCAGGGTTCAAGTCGTGGTGCTCGCATTTATTTCAGGATTTCTGGTGATGCGCATTCGGTGGGAGGAGACGTTTCTGTCGATAACGAGGTGCGTACGGTGATTTCGTAAATTTCAAGATGATATGCAGGCCCAGTCTTGCGAAGGTGCTAGGGGTAGTGTGTGCGTGCGTACATTCATACGGGTGAATGTATACGCGTGTATATGAGCGCTTGCGTCCGTACTGTGTTAAGAAAACAGTCGCTATATGTGGAAAAACGACATGTGGAATTCCATGTAGGTGGGACGTACAACGTACGTGCTGGCCGCTGGATAATGCCGACGCCGAAAATCAGTCAACATGTTCTGCGGTTGCGCTCGGCTGATCCGTCTATCCATCCATTGGCGCACGTCGAATCGAACGCGCGAGGCACTGAATCCCACCGTGCCCAGTCGAGCTCATCGTACGCGCGCAGCAGCTGGAAGCTAGCACGCGTCGGCGTGCGCAGGTACGTGCGTGTTGTGACCTAGTGATAACAACGTGACGGGTCCGTGCCACGGCTCAGGCTGCTTACTATTTATGCGCGATCCGCGTTACTATTCCGAGTGGCGACAGGAGGCGCGCGAGGGGCGGACGAATGGACGAGACGGCTCCATGGTTTTCAACCCCACCACCACCAGTAACTTCTATTTTTACTATATACTAGAAAGCGTGTACGTGCGTTCACGTCTCGACTAATATTATAATAATATCATATGTGAAAATTATTCACTTATATGTAAAAGGATAATATGATAGTAGTGAAAAACATTTAAAATGAATTGTTGTATAGAAAATTTTCATTTCCACCCCAAAATGCTATTGCATTCCTGTTACAAATTACAATTTAATCTTTCGATATGCTCAAGATCTACATCTATTGTAGTAATATGACTATTCTCTTACAAGTCCAACTTTTCATCTTTCTATTTTGACGCCGTCGTTAGTTAAGTGCCAACGGCGGTGAGTGACACATCTCTATGGAGTAGAGGAACAACCGACTTGGGGTGTCCATGGCGATTTTCTTCTGGTGGAAGGCCAACCAGAATGACACTCCCAACACAAGTTTGGTTGCTTGGCGGACATCCCAGAACTTAGAAGTAGGTTTCTAACTCACCTACAAGTTTGGCTAGCATTCAAAGGAATACTGTAATGTACGCATTAAATTAAATAAATGACCTAGTAGTATTCTAAATAAATGGCCTGCTACTATTCTAAATAAAATGACAGGTACTATTATCCAAGTAAAACAAAAATTTGAGTATATCATCATGTATCAAGATGAATAGTGAATTATGAAGACAAGGTAGTTGCATGTTGCATATTCAATCCCAGCTATCATATGGATAACCACATACCAGCAAGAGAAAGGGGAAGTGACAGAACAACAATAGTTAGCCTTAAACAACAACAATCTCTTCCCACACAACCTCCATTATTTTAGCCTGCCAAAAATAAATTTTCAACTTACAAATATCTATTTTGACTAAAATTTGAGCAGACGACTACAAAGTTGTATATAGTCTTCGACATTGATATCTTTTCAGCAACATGGCAAAACCTTGCATCACAGCCTGGCACAGAAACAACTCGGCAACTCTCTGTGAAAAGAGTATAGGCTAAGCCCGAACTTACATGTTTAGAACAAACCAGAGGCCTAAAAGTACACCTACCTTGTGTGAACAATCAACTTGTCCCTTAATCTCCCATTTGAGACTTACAAGAGCCACCAGGATGTCGGATGATTCCATACTCACCTTTAGAATAAAATGAACTTTTGCTAAGTTCCAAATGACCCAAAAAAACTTGCATTATTGGTACTTATATGCCTAATGAGTTAATAACTTTGAAACGAACAGAAAAAAGCATAACAAGAACAGCCAACAAACAACACGTCGGAGGTGGATAGACAGGCATTGAAGAAGAGCATCATTTTTATCGGATTGTATGGTAAAATAACATAAAGTCCTAGAGCATCACAATATTCCCTTCAAATGGGATATGAGGTATTGGTCGATACTAAAAGATAAAGTTGTATAGAGGAACAACAGCCAAACCTGTTAAACATAATATAAGTTTGCCTCTCAGTTTATGTTTCAGAACATATCACAGTTCATATTGTTACCAAAATTCCATGAACAAGCATCAGAGTGTACCTGGTATAGCTGAACTGGCAATGGTAGAAGGATCCATTCCATAGCTATGAACGAAGTAACAACAGAATAATTGGAAAAGCAGGAAAAACTACAGTAGCTCCCTACGAGTCAAATATTTCTCGCTAATGAGGTTTTATCTAAATCAGTACATGGTTCTCCAAAAAACAAACATGATTCATAATCCCAAGTTGATGAATTTTCATAGTATATGGTGAACTCATAGTTCTACTCCCTCCGTCCCATAATATAAGAGCGTTTTTGACAAATATGGGACGGAGGGAGTAACAAATATGTGTCCAAATTTTTTTATCACGTACAAAAGAGCCTATATATAGAACGTCTTGCAAAGCATGGCCGTATGTAATGTTGCAAACGGACAATGTAAGTTCCAGAATTCAATCACAAGAAGACGTCAGCAAACCAACATTTAGTTATTTATAAAATAAAGTTCAGCTTATTTAGTACAGAAGTGGCACTTGGATTAAGCATTTTAAAAACATGTATGCAAGGCTGCCAATACCAATTGGCAGGACAACATGTAAGAACGAATTTTGCTCACTTGTATTGCAGATATTCAGAGAAGCATGCACTGAATTTTATGTGCAGAAAATGACTTGCCATAGATTGCCAAAGAGATACTATATAGTCCTTACATTCAAATAGTGTAAAACCTAACATAAAAATGCAGTAATCCATTGGCATAAAGGGCATGCATACAATTCTCTGAAGTCTGCAATACAGTACCGATTGGCTGGCCAACATTCAAAGAAGCATGTACTAAATTTAGGTTGTAGAAATTCAGAGAGCCATGTTCTGAAATTTACATTGTATTCAGAGAAGCATGAGTGGAGGAGCCGAGTCTACCTTTTATTATTATCATTTGAGTAAGGCTTGCAGTAATCCATTTAGGGGTCAAGACATGCTCAGGGTCTTGTTGATCCAGAACTTGTCGACTATCTTACTTCGTTGCTACAAAAGATAGGCACCTCCCAAATTATGTTGCCAATTTATTTCGTTTAACCAAGCTGGATTTCAGTCCTCCCAATTATGTGCTTTCTTATATAACATATAATAGATTAGAGATATGTTCAGTGCCATGCATTCAGTTTCGTGCAAAGCACATAAGCTCTATATTATAGGTTGTTCTATTTATTTTTACTCGGTATATTAACCAACAGGAGCACAATTGAAGTCGTGTTTTTTTGTTGTTACTCCCTTGCATTTTTGACTTTTGACCCAAATCTGTGATGAGGAATCTGACCATGAACTTTGACTGATGTTCATAGTTTTTGTCATTATTAATTTTGTTTTAGCAAGTGCATATTTTCCAATTATGGTGCTCTTAATAATTGAGTGTGAGCCACCAATGTTTGTCCCGTGAGCTACCTTCCTAAACCCAGCCGACGGCTTGATGTTAAGGTAAAGAAAAACATGATCAAAGTTCACACCTGATCCAAGTTCACCGGCTTAGTGGCGAGGGCCTCAACGTGGCGGCAGCAGCGGCTGAATTGAGGAGCAGCGGGCAACGGCGGCTGAATTGAGGAGCAGAGGGCAGTGAAGTCCAGCTTTTAGCTTCAACATCACTGAATCCTTGAGTTTGTAAACAATGGCCTACTTTCTCATAGTTCCGATGATTAGCCATCTGCAGAAGGACATAAATTGTTCAACGGAGAAGAAAATTCTCAGAATATACATGTGAGCTAAGGCCGAAAGTTTATCTTGCTAGCTTCTTCCTCCCAAAAATCCATCGATATGCCTGCTTCAAAGCACTTGTACGTGCATGTTGCTATCGCTAGAAGCACTTCGGTAGTACGCCATTGACAAATCACTACAGGACCTAAATTAGTTTGCAGTTGAAACCACTTAGGGATCTTAAAATCAACTCCGAAATTAGTCGAACACCTTGTGAGAATAATATTTCACTTACTGGGATGAACTATAAAAATCAGCTAGATTGATTTGTACATCGAATTGCAAAAAAAATATTAATCAGATCAATCAATAAGAGTAGAAGGATGTGGCCAGATTGTTACATCAGATTTTTTATATTCTGTCAGAATATGACCAGATCGATTCATCACAAAATAAATTTCATTGAAAAAGGGCACTTGAACCAACAAAACACGGACGGAACTGATTTCTAATTACTAAGTTGTGGCAAACATACCGATGATGCGGCTGGCCGGTCGTATTGGCCAGTGCTGATGGATGTCAGGACGGGATTCAATGTGCCGCTTGCCCACCTCCCTTCGCTGAATCAACGGAAGAGCTCCGCCGCACCGACGGGCGCGTCCGGTCAATACAACAGGTTGACCCACCCTCCGACCTCCTCCTCTACCTCTCGCCGGTCTCCATCCACGTTGTTTCAGCCTCAAGTGGCTAGGTGCTCGGAGATTGTTCACGCGACGACTCCCGGGGTGACGGAGTGGGAAGCGCCAAACATCAGGTCGCGGCGGCAGATCTTACTCTAAGGGGTTGGAGGTTGGCCTTGATCTCTCTTCCGCCTTCACATCTTCTCGTCGCCAGATCGGGGCGCGCGGGGGCGGGGAGGAGGGGGGCAAGGAGCGGCGAGCGGACCACGACAGCGGAGCTGCCGCCTCTGCCCGCGGCGGGAGCATCCCTCACGCCGGGATGCGGGCGTGGTCGGACGGGGAGATGTACTCCAGGAGGACGTGGTAGCGCAGCACGTCGGCGACTGCGAGGTCGTGGCATGGGATCTATTGTGCTGATTTTTCATTGGCCATATAACAATTTTCGCAGCTAAACGTGGGGACGGGGACGATGGCAGAGTTTTCGTCCGCTTCTGCAAATTGCTAAAGGTACACAGGGGCGGTTAATTCTTGTATTGACGGCTAGATCTAATTAGGTGGGCCAAATTGTAGGGTGGTATTTTGTTGTGGTTGTCTTGTGTAGCTGCTTTTGGGTGCGTTTAGCTATGAATATGTTTTGTTGTTTAATAGTAGTATAGATATATATACTTCCTCCTTTTCATATTATAAAAATATTATTTAAGCTAACAAAGCTTGAGAAACGTTCTTATATTATGAGATGGAGGAAGTAACAAATATACACGTGCATTACAATGAGAGAAAAAATTGTTGATTCCATGTCTCTAGCCTATGGACATAAGAGAATATAACACTTCATTTTGTAGCTTCATATTCTTTGTCTAGTTGTATATATGATATATCGTAAGAAATGCCGACAAATAATACTACAATAATCAATTATTATTAATAATGTGATGCCGTATGAGATCCATTAACTTTGATTATGCAAGTCAAAGACAATACTGGTCCAAAATAATTCATATGTCAAGAGAAGCTAAATTCCAATATATTGAGTTAGCATTTGTCGTACCGAAGGTAGTGGAACAACTGTACAAGTCTTTACCATATAATTCTTTGCACGAATCTGATCTTTGACTTTTTTTATTATCTAAGATTACCAATGTGGTCGCGGCCACTTCGGCTTAGTATTCGTCTGCAGGTGCCTCCTCGCCGGCCTTGGCACGCTTGAGGGGGCCATCAGCAGAGATCCGCCGAAGGACCGAGGCTGGCATAGAAGAACGATGGCGGCCTCGGGCTGCAACGCTTGGAGCGCGCGTGGAGGCGACGATCGTGGAACGATCGGATTGGGCCGACGCGTTTTTCTTTTCAACCGTTGCATGGGCACGTGGGCTCGGGAGTTTTTCGTTGTTTGTCGGGACTTTTTTGTCGGCTGGTTTTGCATGGGTGGGTTGGTTTCCCCGATTTTCTTTTCTACTGTCTTTTTTTGTGCGGGATCTAAGGTGAGGTCAGATGTCGAACAAAAACCCTAGAAAATCGGATAAACTTGTACAAGCGGGGTGAGGGCTGTGATGGATAGGGAATTAAAAGATCCTACTAGGAGGAAGCTTTCTTGGTTCTCTTGAAATAGACTTCCATCCCGCTTTATAAATAAAGCAACCAACCAGTCCAACACAAAGAGTAGTAACATACTGCCACACATAGTCCATTGGGGCCATAACACAAGTAAGCCCAAAGAAATAAAAGAGAGAGCATAAAACAAGACCACCAAGTGGTCACCACGTCAAGAGGTTACCGGCGAAGCTAGCCGACGAGCCGTATTATGTAATGCATCCAGCATCCGCCCTAGGCGCTCCTGATCCCGCTGTCTAGCCAGCGAGTTCCAGTGTTGCAGGAATGCAAGAAATATGAAGAAAGAGTCACAGGTGCGTCGCGGAAAGATCCTCTCAATCGCCATCTTATTAAGCGTAGCAGCCAGAATAGGCATCTTTGTCTTCCGGTCTGCATTGCTCTGGCCTGAAGGAAGCTGGCAAGATCCGCCGCCTCCCAATCAGCCCGAGGGCCTCACGGACAAATCTCCACAACGATCTAGCCGTCGTGCAGGAGAAGAGGATGTCGGTCCCATTCTCTAAAACACCACACAAGGGGCACAACCCATCACCCGGGGTGTGCCGCTTGAGCACCTCTGTCCCAGTCAGGAGGCGACCCCTCAACAGTTGCTAGACAACAAATTTCATCTTCAAAGGGAGAGGCACCTTCCAATGGGGCGCGACACACTGAATCGTCGGTCGCCGGCACATCACATGATATGCTAAGGCCATAGAAAAATCTCCCGAGGGACAAAGAAGCCATTGCGCAGAGTGAGGGTCATTGGACCACTCTAACGCCTCCACCGGGTGAAATGAACGACGAAACAATATGTTCCATTGTCCATTTTGGACCGCCTCTAAGACTAATAGCAACAGATTCACACAGATGGCAAACAAGTCAGGGAACCCCGTGCAAAGAGGGATTCCATCCACCCAACTATCTAACCAAAACAAGGCCCATCAGCCATTCCCAATCAAGAAGGCCAGCCCCAGAAAAATCTCATGTTTGATCTTCTAGATCGACCGCCAAAACTGGGACCCTCCATGCGGTCGCCCCGAAGGTACTTTGCCTGAATAAGCTGCAGCCGTAATCCCCCTCCCCGAGGATGATCTGCGAAACCCTACTAAGCACGAGGGCAACGTTCATCTGCAGAGATGCCAGGATACCCAACCCACACATATCCTTGGGCAAGCAGAGGTCGTCCCACTTCACCATGTGGTACTAATGGATTTTGTTCATCGCTTGCCAGAAAAAATGGGAAAACTCTTTATCTAATGAACCATGCACTCCCTCCGGAAAAATATACATCCCTATCATATACATTGGCAGACTAGAGAGATTAGAATCAATAAATATAATCTTACTTACCTTGGAGGTAAAACGTCCACACCAAGGTTTAGCCCGATGCGGCGACCTTCCCCATGAGATGGTCGAACGCAATAGAACCTTCACGTTAATGATGGGCATTCCAAATTTCATGATGGGGAAGGAGGTCACCAGCAGTTTAGGTTGTCCACGGCCAGTTGCTGCTCAGGCTCAAAGTAACCCATGACTATCACCTCGCTCTTGTCGAAACTAATGTTAAGCCCTGACATTTCTTTGAAGCACAAGAGAAGAAACTTCAAGTTAACGATGTACGGGTTAGAGCCATGATACGTCTCCAACGTATCTATAATTTTGATTATTCCATGCTATTATAGTATCAATCTTGGTGTTTTATATAAATTTACAAGCAATTATATATATCATTTTTTAGGACTAACCTATTAACTTAGTGCCTAGTGTCAGTTGTTATTTTTTGCCTGGTTTTGGTTTTTCAAAATATCAGTACCAAACAAAGTCCAAATGCCACGAAACTTTTTGGAGATTTGTTTCTTGACATAAGAGACCCTGTAAGCTTTAGGAGGGGACAAGAAATTGGAGCAGTGGCCCATGAGGCACCAGGGACTCAGGAGGTAGGGAGCTCCTTGGTGGCTTGTGGGGCCCACATGGCTCCATTTGACCTAACTCTGCCTCTATAAATTCTCTAAAATTGGAAACCAAAAGAGGAGTCCATCAAATACTTTTTCCTCCATCTCAAGTTCCTGTTCTCGAGAGATCCCGTATGGAGGCCTTTTCTGGCGCTTTGTCGGAGGGGGATTCGATCATGGAGGGGCTCTACATCATCCCTGCTGCCCTTTCGATGATGTGTGAGTAGTTTACCATAGACCTACGAGTCCATAGTTAGTAGCTAGATGGCTCTCTCTCTCTTTTTGATCTTCACTACAATGTTCTCCTCGATATTCTTGGAGTTATATCCGATGTAATGACTTTTTGTGGTGTGTTTGTTGGGATCCCATGAATTTTGAGTTTATGATCAGATTTATTCATGAAATATTTGAGTTTTCTCTGAACTCCTTTATGCATGATTGTTATAGCTTCGTATTTCTCTCTGATCTATTGATTTGGTTTGGCCAACTAGATTGATTTTTCTTGCAATGAGAGAGGTGCTTTGTGATGGGTTCGATCTTGCGGTGCTCAATCCCAGTGACACAAAGGGAAATGATACATACTTGTATCATTGGCATTAAGGATAAAATGATGGCATTTATTCATGCGTGATTTTACTTTGTCTACATCATGTCATCTTGCTTAAGGTGTTACTCCGTTCTTGATGAACTTAATACTCTAGACGCATGCTGGATAGCGGTCGATGTGTGGAGTAATAGTAGTAGATGTAGAATCCTTTCGGTCAACTTGCCTTAGACATGATGCCTATATACATGATCATTGCCTTGGATATCGCCATGTTAATTCGCTTTTCTGTCAATTGCTCAACAGTAATTTGTTTACCCGCCGTATGCTATTTTTAAGAGAGAAACCTCTAGTGAAAATATGGCTGAAAGTGCAATCGTGTCCTTAATCATATTTTGATGTTGATGACAACATGCATGTTGGGACTAATCATGTTTATCAAGTATATCTCAGGATTATGTCTCAAAGGCCGTGTGTGGATCATGACTAGGGACAAATGCATATAACTCAAGATCAGAGATACAAGACATTAGCCTTGGCTTTGTTTACGGTTTGTTCTTGAGTATAGGGATCCCGCACTATTAAGAGGGGATCGTTGGATCTAGAGAAAGATTTGCTCAAACCCACCAACTCCAGTTTTTCTCTCCGGACGTCCGGTACTCTATGGACGTCTGATCCCTCTCAGCTGTCCGGACATCCGGCTCTCTACGGTCGTCCGATGTTTCTCTTACAGAACAATATTCACGGATTTCTGAGCCTCTCCGGACGTCCGGTCTCCGGACAACCGACACGTCTCGGATGTCTGGTATTTCCTCCATAGAACAATATTTACGGATTTCCGAGCCCCTCGGACGTCCGGTCTCCGGACGACCAGCATGTCTCGGACGTTCGAATGTTGTGTGCTGGTTCGTGGCTTATGTGTTCCCAGTGGCCGACGACCGATAGCTGTCGGACGTCCGAAGATATTTGTGCCACCGGATGTCCGGTGCTGTCCGGACGTCCGACCTCTTCTGTGCACTTATGGGGCTCAAAACGGTTACTTTTTCCGCACCCACTATATATAGGCTTCTCCCTTCCACGGGATGCGGTTGACCATTCACTTGGAGCTTGCCAAGAAAACTTTTCACTCTCTCTCTCTCTCTCTCTCAATCCTCTACACCAAACCCTAGATCCCCAAGTGATTTGGGAACATTTGAGAGAAGTTCTCCAATCAAGTGATAGATCCACTCCTTCCCCTTCTTTGCACCAAAGGAATTCGTGATTTGAGCAAGTATTGAGCTTTTCCCCATCGTTCTTATTACTCTTGGAGGTTGGAGACTCCTAGGCGGTAGGAGTCTTTCGGAGAGGAATCGACCTTTGTGATTACCCCCAGAAAAGTTTGTGAGGGTTTGGAGACCACCCCAAGGTCTACCAGTAGTGGTTGAGAAATGCCTTCGTGGTGTTGTCTCAAAGGGAGAATAGTGTGAGCCTTTGTGGCGTTGGTGTGCCTTCGTGGTAACATCCACATCTCTAACGGTGACTAGCTTCCCTCCAAGGAAGTGAACATCGGCATACATCCTCGTTTCCCGAAGTTGCGGTTATTCCGAACCCTAACTTTCTACTTGTGGTTACTTGCCTCTTCGCACTTACTTATATCATATTGTGCTTGCTTACTTACATACTCGTGTTACTTGCTTAGTACTTAGTACTACACTTGCAGTTGTTAGGCTCACCTTCATATTCCGCATTATTGCCTAAAATTGCTAAGTAATAAATTAAATTTGTAAATGTACCTATTCACCCCCCCCCTCTAGGTCCATCTCAATCCTTTCAATTGGTATCAGAGCCTCGTGCTCTATTCTTGTGGCTTAACCGCCCTAGAGTGAGAGGAACCCCGATGGGACTCCCCTTGTTGCAGATCCAAAGGATAAAGGCAAGGCTTCTTCTGAAGTCAAGTCATTTACTTCTGAGGATCTGGAACGGGCCCTTGCTAAGCAAAAAGAGGAGCATGATGCTTCTCTTGAGGCCTTGGTCCAAATGAGATTAGCCACGTTGTCCACGGTGCTCGCACCACTCTCTGGTGGTGTGGCTTCGAGGCCAACTGTGCCTGCTTTGTCACTTGGTCAAAAACCTCCTAGCAATGAACACTCCAGTGTTCCTTGGCTTTATGCAAGACCCCAGGTTGAGAAACCGAAATATAATCCTCAAGGCAAACCTCCTTTACTTGATGCCACTTACAATTTTGCCTTGTGGAGAGTTGCTATGTAGGATTGTCTTCGATGTGGAAACGATGAGATGCTGGAGATCTTGGAGTATGATTACCATGTGGTCGATCCAAAGAATCCTACACCAAGAGAAATTTATGACAAGAATCCCAATGACACTGCAACCATGTGTATAAGGAGAGGTATGGTTGAAAAGTAGAGGAGACCGTTCATACACATCACAAGTGCCAAGGAACTATGGGAAAGTATTATAAGATCCAAGACCGGTACCTCCACCCTCCGGAGTGCTCAATATGAAATTGCCAAGGGGCAAATGCAAAACTTTTATATGGAGAAAGGTGAAACCCCCAATCAACTCCTTGAGTGTCTCATGACTCTCACCGCTGACATTGAGTCATGTGAGTGTGACAAGACACAAGATGGATTCAACATGACTAAGTGATTCCTTGTGGATAAGTTGCTTCATGCTCTTGCCCCGTATCACCATCAAATGGTGTGGGACATAAGACAACACCATGCATTCAAGGAAATGACTACAGATGACATCATATCCACCTTCCAACTATTTGAAGAGTCAAAGGCAAATGCCACAAAACATCTTGCCATGCATGGTACTCCAACATCAAAGATCAATCTTGCATTGAAGGCCAAGCATGTATGTGAAGATGAGCAAAGTGAAGAAGAAGAAGAAGATGATGATGATGAAGATGGTGATGAGATTGAATCCGATGAGGGCCCTTCATATGAAGACACGGCTCTCTTTGTCAAGAAGTTTAGCGCAGGAAAATTCAAGGGAAGATTTCAAAAGAAGCAAGTAAGAAAATGCTGCAACTATGAAGAAACCAACCACTTCTCCAACGAGTGCCCTTATGAGAAGAGAGAGGATAAACCAATGTTTCCCGAGACCTTTCCCAAGAAGAAGTTGCCAAATCAGTTGAACTCCAAGCTCAAGAAGAGAGATGGGAAAGCAATGGTTGCTCAAGAAGAATCTGTGTGGGGAACGTTGCAGAAAATTAAAAATTTTCCTACGGTTTCACCAAGATCCATCTATGAGTTCATCTAAGCAACGAGTCAAGGGAGTGAGTTTGCATCTACATACCACTTGTAGATCGAGTGCGGAAGCGTTCAAGGGAATGGTGATGATGGAGTCGTACTCGTCGTGATTCGGATCACCGATGACCAAGTGCTGAACGGACAACACCTCCGCGTTCAACACACGTACGGTACGGGCGACGTCTCCTTCGTCTTGATCCAGCAAGGAGGAAGGAGAGGATGAGGAAGACAGCTCCAATGGTAGCACGACGGCGTGGTGCAGTTGGTGCAGCAGTACTCCGGCAGGGCTTCGCCAAGCACGTATGGAGGAGGAGAGGTGTTGGGGAGGGGAGGGGCTGCGCCTTGGGTTGTGTTGTTGCAGACCTCCCCTCACCCCTCTATATATAGGGGAAGGGGCAAGGGGGGCCGGCCCTCTAGGGGAAACCCTAGAGGGGGGCGGCGGCCAAAGGGAGAGGGGAAAGAGGGGAGGCTTGCCCCCCAAGCTAGGGGGGCGCCCCCTTTAGGGTTTCCCCTCCCCTTGCCCTAGCCGCATGGGCCTAGGTGGGGAGGCGCGCCCAGCCCACTAGGGGCTGGCTCCCTCTCCCACACAGCCCATGTGGCCCCCCGGGAGGGGTGGCCCCACTCGGTGGACCCCCGGAACCCTTCCGGTGGCCCCGGTACAATACCGGTATGCCACCGAAACTTTCCGGTGTCCGTTTAACCACTTTCCTTATATAAATCTTTACCTCTGGACCATTCCGAAACTCCTCGTGACGTCCGGGATCTCATCCGGGACTCCGAACAACATTCAGTAATCACATACTTGTCTTCCTGATAACCCTAGCGTCACCGAACCTTAAGTGTGTAGACCCTACGGGTTCGGGAGACATGCAGACATGACCGAGACGACCTCAGGTCAATAACCAACAGCGGGATCTGGATACCCATGTTGGCTCCCACATGCTCCTCGATGTTGTCATCGAATGAACCACCATGTCAAGGGTTCAAGCAACCCCGTATTCTATTCCCTTTATCAGACGGTATGTTACTTGCCCGAGACTCGATCATCGGTATCCCAATACCTCGTTTAGTCTCGTTACCGGAAAGTCACTTTACTCGTACCGTAATGCATGATCCCGTGACCAGACACTTGGCCACCTTGAGCTCATTATGATGATGCACTACTGAGTGGGCCCAGTGATACCTCTCCGTAACACGGAGTGACAAATCCCAGTCTCGATCCGTGTCAACCCAACAGACACTTTCGGAGATACCTGTAATGCACCTTTATAGTCACCCAGTTACGTTGTGACGTTTGGTACACCCAAAGCATTCTTACGGTATCCGGGAGTTACACGATCTCATGGTCTAAGGAAGAGATACTTGACATTGGAAAAGCTCTAGCAAACGAACTAACCGACCTTTGTGCTATGCTTAGGATTGGGTCTTGTCCATCACATCATTCTCCTAATGATGTGATCCCGTTATGAATGACATCCAATGTCCATAGCCAGGAAACCATGACTATCTGTTGATCACAACGAGCTAGTCAACTAGAGGCTCACTAGGGACATATTGTGGTCTATGTATTCACACGTGTATTACGATTTCCGGATAATACAGTTATAGCATGAATAAAAGACAACTATCATGAACAAAGAAATATAATAATAATCCTTTTATTATTGCCTCTAGGGCATATTTCCAACAGTCTCCCACTTGCACTAGAGTCAATAATCTAGTTACATTGTGATGAATCGAACACCCATAGAGTTCTGGTGCTGATCATGTTTTGCTCGCGAGAGAGGTTTAGTCAACGGGTCTGCGATATTCAGATCCGTATGTACTTTGCAAATTTCTATGTCCCCATCTTGAACATTTTCACGGATGGAGTTGAAACGACGCTTGATGTGCCTGGTCTTCTTGTGAAACCTGGGCTCCTTGGCAAGGGCAATAGCTCCAGTGTTGTCACAGAAGAGTTTGATCGGCCCCGACGCATTGGGTATGACTCCTAGGTCGGTGATGAACTCCTTCACCCAAATAGCTTCATGCACTGCCTCCAAGGCTGCCATGTACTCCGCTTCACATGTAGACCCCGCCACCACGCTCTGCTTGCAGCTGCACCAGCTTACTGCTCCACCATTCAACATATACACGTATCCGGTTTGTGACTTAGAGTCATCCAGATCTGTGTCGAACCTAGCATCAACGTAACCCTTTACGATGAGCTCTTCGTCACCTCCATAAATGAGAAACATGTCCTTTGTCCTTTTCAGGTACTTCAGGATATTCTTGACCGCTGTCCAGTGTTCCTTGCCGGGATTACTTTGGTACCTTCCTACCAAACTTACGGCAAGGTTTACATCAGGTCTGGTACACAGCATGGCATACATAATAGATCCTATGGCTGAAGCATAGGGGATGACACTCATCTCTTCTATATCTTTTGCCGTGGTCGGGCATTGAGCCGAGCTCAATCTCACACCTTGCAATACAGGCAAGAACCCTTTCTTGGACTGATCCATTTTGAACTTCTTCAAAATCTTATCAAGGTGTGTGCTTTGTGAAAGACCTATGAGGCGTCTCGATCTGTTTCTATAGATCTTGATGCCTAATATATAAGCAACTTCTCCAAGGTCCTTCATTGAAAAACACTTATTCAAGTAGGCCTTAATGTTGTCCAAGAATTCTATATCATTTCCCATCAGGAGTATGTCATCTACATATAATATGAGAAATGCTACAGAGCTCCCACTCACTTTCTTGTAAACGCAGGCTTCTCCATAAGTCTGCATAAACCCAAACGCTTTGATCATCTCATCAAAGCGAATGTTCCAACTCCGAGATGCTTGCACCAGCCCATAAATGGATCGCTGGAGCTTGCATACTTTGTTAGCATTCTTAGGATCGACAAAACCCTCCGGCTGCATCATATACAGTTCTTCCTTAAGATGCCCGTTAGGGAATGCCGTTTTGACGTCCATCTGCCATATCTCATAATCATAGTATGCGGCAACTGCTAACATGATTCGGACGGACTTAAGCTTCGCTACGGGAGAGAAAGTCTCATCGTAGTCAATCCCTTGAACTTGCCGATAACCCTTAGCGACAAGTCGAGCTTTATAGATGGTGACATTACCATCCGCGTCCGTCTTCTTCTTAAAGATCCATTTGTTTTCTATCGCTCGCCGATCATCGGGCAAGTCAGTCAAAGTCCATACTTTGTTTTCATACATGGCTTCTATCTCGGATTTCATGGCTTCTAGCCATTTGTTGGAATCTGGGCCCGCCATCGCTTCTTCATAGTTCGAAGGTTCACCGTTGTCTAACAACATGATTTCCAGGACAGGGTTGCCGTACCACTCTGGTGCGGAACGTGTCCTTGTGGACCTACGAAGTTCAGTAGCAACTTGATCCGAAGTACCTTGATCATCATCATTATTTTCCTCTCCAGTCGGTCTAGGCACCACAGGAACATTTTCCTGAGCTGCACTACTTTCCGGTTCAAGAGGTAGTACTTCATCGAGTTCTACTTTCCTCCCACTTACTCCTTTCGAGAGAAACTCTTTTTCCAGAAAGGATCCGTTCTTGGCAACAAAGATCTTGCCTTCGGATCTAAGGTAGAAGGTATACCCAATGGTTTCCTTAGGGTATCCTATGAAGACGCATTTTTCCAACTTGGGTTCGAGCTTTTCAGGTTGAAGTTTCTTGACATAAGCATCGCATCCCCAAACTTTTAGAAATGACAGCTTAGGTTTCTTCCCAAACCATAATTCATACGGTGTCGTCTCAACGGATTTAGACGGTGCCCTATTTAAAGTGAATGTAGCTGTCTCTAGAGCGTATCCCCAAAATGATAGCGGTAAATCGGTAAGAGACATCATAGACCGCACCATATCTAATAGAGTGCGATTACGACGTTCGGACACACCGTTACGCTGAGGTGTTCCAGGCGGCGTGAGTTGTGGAACGATTCCACATTTCCTTAAGTGTCTACCAAATTCGTGACTTAAGTATTCTCCTCCACGATCTGATCATAGGAATTTTATCTTTCGGTCACGTTGATTCTCTACCTCATTCTGAAATTCCTTGAACTTTTCAAAGGTCTCAGACTTGTGTTTCATTAAGTAGACATACCCATATCTACTCAAGTCATCAGTGAGAGTGAGAACATAACGATATCCTCCGCGAGCCTCAACACTCATTGGACCGCACACATCGGTATGTATGATTTCCAACAAGTTGGTTGCTCGCTCCATTGTTCCGGAGAACGGAGTCTTGGTCATCTTGCCCATGAGGCATGGTTCGCATGTGTCAAATGATTCATAATCGAGAGACTCTAAAAGTCCATCAGCATGGAGCTTCTTCATGCGCTTGACACCAATGTGACCAAGGTGGCAGTGCCACAAGTATGTGGGACTATCGTTATCAACTTTACATCTTTTGGTATTCACGCTATGAATATGTGTAGTATTACGCTCGAGATTCATTAAGAATAAACCATTGACCATCGGAGCATGACCATAAAACATATCTCTCATATAAATCGAACAACCATTATTCTCAGACTTAAATGAGTAGCCATCTCGTATTAAACGAGATCCAGATACAATGTTCATGCTCAAACTTGGTACTAAATAACAATTATTAAGGTTCAAAACTAATCCCGTGGGTAAATGTAGAGGTAGCGTGCCGACGGCGATCACATCGACTCTGGAACCATTCCCGACGCGCATCGTCACCTCATCCTTTGCCAGTCTCCGCTTATTCCGCAGCCCCTGCTGTGAGTTACAAATATGAGCAACGGCACCGGTATCAAATACCCAGGAGTTACTACGAGTACTGGTAAGGTACACATCAATTACATGTATATCGAATATACCTTTAGTGTTGCCGGCCTTCTTATCTGCTAAGTATTTGGGGCAGTTCCGCTTCCAGTGACCCTTCCCCTTGCAATAAAAGCACTCAGTCTCAGGCTTGGGTCCATTCTTTGACTTCTTCCAGGCAACTGGCTTACCGGGCGCAGCAACCTCCTTGCCGTCCTTCTTGAAGTTCTTCTTACCCTTGCCCTTCTTGAACTTAGTGGTCTTATTGACCATCAACACTTTGATGTTCTTTCTTGATTTCAACCTCTGCTGACTTCAGCATAGAAAATACTTCAGGAATGGTCTTTACCATCCCCTGCATATTGTAGTTCATCACAAAGCTCTTGTAGCTTGGTGGGAGCGAGTGAAGGATTCTGTCAATGACTGCCTCATCAGGGAGGTTAATATTCAGCTGGGTCATACGGTTGTGCAACCCAGACATCTTGAGTATGTGCTCACTGACAGAACTATTTTCCTCCATCTTACAACTATAGAACTTGTCGGAGATGTCATATCTCTCAACCCGGGCGTGAGCTTGGAAAACTAGTTTCAACTCTTCGAACATCTCATATGCTCCATGATGCTCAAAACGCTTTTGGAGCCCCGGTTCTAAGCTGTAAAGCATGCCGCACTGAACGAGGGAGTAATCATCAGCACGAGACTGCCAAGCATTCATAATGTCTCGGTTCTCTGGGACGGGAGCGTCACCTAGCGGTCCTTCTAGGACATATTGTTTCCTGGCAGCTATGAGGATGATCCTCAAGTTCCGGACCCAGTACGTATAGTTGCTGCCATCATCTTTCAGCTTGGTTTTCTCTAGGAACGCGTTGAAGTTCATGTTGACATGAGAGTTGGCCATTTGATCTACAAGACATATTTGCAAAAGGCTTTAGACTAAGTTCATGATAATTAAGTTCATCTAATCAAATTATTGAATGAACTCCCACTCAGATTAGACATCCCTCTAGTCATCTAAGTGTTACACGATCCGAGTCGACTAGGCCGTGTCCGATCACCACGTGAGACGGACTAGTCATCGTCGATGAACATTCTCATGTTGATCGTATCTTCCATACGACTCGTGTTCGACCTTTCGGTCTCCGTGTTCCGAGGCCATGTCTGTACATGCTAGGCTCGTCAAGTTAACCCTAAGTGTTTTTGCATGTGTAAAACTGTCTTACACCCGTTGTATGTGAACGTAAGGATCTATCACACCCGATCATCACGTGGTGCTTCGAAACGACGAACTTTAGCAATGGTGCACAGTTAGGGGGAACACTTTCTTGAAATTGTTATAAGGGATCATCTTATTTACTACCGTCATCCTAAGTAAACAAGATGCATAAGCATAATAAACATCACATGCAATTATATAAAGTAGTGACATGATATGGCCAATATCATATAGCTCCTTTGATCTTCATCTTCGGGGCTCCATGATCATCTTGTCACCGGCATGACACCATGATCTCTATCATCATGATCTCCATCATCGTGTCTTCATGAAGTTGTCACGCCAACGACTACTTCTACTTCTATGACTAACGCGTTTAGCAATAAAGTAAAGTAGTTTACATGGCGTTCTTCGATGACACGCAGGTCATACAAAAATAAAGACAACTCCTATGGCTCCTGCCGGTTGTCATACTCATCGACATGCAAGTCGTGATTCCTATTACAAGAACATGATCTCATACATCACAATATATCATTCATCATTCATCACAACTTCTGGCCATATCACATCACATGATCAATCGCTGCAAAAACAAGTTAGACGTCCTCTAATTGTTGTTGCATCTTTTACGTGGCTGCAATTGGGTTCTAGCAAGAACGTTTTCTTACCTACGAATAACCACAATGTGATCTTGTCAACTTCTATTTACCCTTCATAAGGACCCTTTTCATCGAATCCGCTCCAACTAAAGTGGGAGAGACAGACACCCGCCAGCCACCTTATGCAACTAGTGCATGTCAGTCGGTGGAACCGGTCTCACGTAAGCGTACGTGTAAGGTTGGTCCGGGCCACTTCATCCCACAATACCGCTGAAGCAAGATAAGACTAGTAGTGGCAAGCAAGTTGAAAAGATCCACGCCCACAAAAAAATTGTATTCTACTCGTGCAAAAGAGAACTACGCATAGACCTAGCTCATGATGCCACTGTTGGGGAACGTTGCAGAAAATTAAAAATTTTCCTACGGTTTCACCAAGATCCATCTATGAGTTCATCTAAGCAACGAGTCAAGGGAGTGAGTTTGCATCTACATACCACTTGTAGATCGAGTGTGGAAGCGTTCAAGGGAATGGTGATGATGGAGTCGTACTTGTCGTGATTCAGATCACCGATGACCAAGTGCTGAACGGACAGCACCTCCGCGTTCAACACACGTACGGTACGGGCGACGTCTCCTTCGTCTTGATCCAGCAAGGATGAAGGAGAGGATGAGGAAGACAGCTCCAATGGCAGCACGACGGCGTGGTGCAGTTGGTGCAGCAGTACTCCGGCAGGGCTTCGCCAAGCACGTACGGAGGAGGAGAGGTGTTGGGGAGGGGAGGGGCTGCGCCTTGGCTTGTGTTGTTGCAGCCCTCCCCTCACCCCTCTATATATAGGGGAAGGGGAAAGGGGGGCCGGTCCTCTAGGGGAAACCCTAGAGGGGGGCGGCGGCCAAAGGGAGAGGGGAAAGAGGGGAGGCTTGCCCCCCAAGCTAGGGGGGCGCCCCCTTTAGGGTTTCCCCTCCCCTTGCCCTAGCCGCATGGGCCTAGGTGGGGAGGCGCGCCCAGCCCACTAGGGGCTGGCTCCCTCTCCCACACAGCCCATGTGGCCCCCCGGGAGGGGTGGCCCCACGCGGTGGACCCCCGGAACCCTTCCGGTGGCCCCGGTACAATACCGGTATGCCATCGAAACTTTCCGGTGTCCGTTTAACCACTTTCCTTATATAAATCTTTACCTCTGGACCATTCCGGAACTCCTCGTGACGTCCGGGATCTCATCCGGGACTCTGAACAACATTCGGTAATCACATACTTGTCTTCCTGATAACCCTAGCGTCACCGAACCTTAAGTGTGTAGACCCTACGGGTTCGGGAGACATGCAGACATGACCGAGATGACCTCAGGTCAATAACCAACAGCGGGATCTGGATACCCATGTTGGCTCCCACATGCTCCTCGATGTTGTCATCGGATGAACCACGATGTCAAGGGTTCAAGCAACCCCGTATTCTATTCCCTTTATCAGACGGTATGTTACTTGCCCGAGACTCGATCGTCGGTATCCCAATACCTCGTTTAGTCTCATTACCGGCAAGCCACTTTACTCGTACCGTAATGCATGATCCCGTGACCAGACACTTGGCCACCTTGAGCTCATTATGATGATGCACTACTGAGTGGGCCCAGTGATACCTCTCCGTAACACGGAGTGACAAATCCCAGTCTCGATCCGTGTCAACCCAACAGACACTTTCGGAGATACCTGTAATGCACCTTTATAGTCACCCAGTTACGTTGTGACGTTTGGTACACCCAAAGCATTCTTACGGTATCCGGGAGTTACACGATCTCATGGTCTAAGGAAGAGATACTTGACATTGGAAAAGCTCTAGCAAACGAACTAACCGACCTTTGTGCTATGCTTAGGATTGGGTCTTGTCCATCACATCATTCTCCTAATGATGTGATCCCGTTATCAACGACATCCAATGTCCATAGCCAGGAAACCATGACTATCTGTTGATCACAACGAGCTATTCAACTAGAGGCTCACTAGGGACATATTGTGGTCTATGTATTCACACGTGTATTACAATTTCCGGATAATACAGTTATAGCATGAATAAAAGACAACTATCATGAACAAAGAAATATAATAATAATCCTTTTATTATTGCCTCTAGGGCATATTTCCAATAGAATCCGATCCAGATGATGTTAGTGGTGTTGCCGGAGTTGCTCAAGACCCTCAAAACACTTTGAGGTTAGTGAACAAGAGTGGTGATGTGGTCACCTACAACTACATGAAAGACTACAAGGGCAACGCTCACAAGTGCCTAATGGCAAAGGCCGTGGTAGAAGATGGAGAGGAACAAAGCTCTCCTGTCAAGGTCAAGGTAACCCCACGATCAAATCCTCCTCTTTTCACTCCTTCTACTCCTAATGATGAGTATCTTGATGCGGAGGATAGTTATGAGGATGATGATCTAGGTGATCCTATGCTTGCAAAACTTAATAAGTTCATGTGCTCCCTAAAAGGAAAGAAGCTCACTATGTTTTGTATGCTTATGGAGATGGTGAGTAAGCACACCATCAGCATTAAGGAACTCGAAACCCTCGTCACCGAGGAAAAGGAAAAATGTGAGATCCTTGAGCGGAAAGTCCAATATGAGGAAGCACGAAATGATGAACTATGCTTAAAAATTGGTGCAAACATTGATGTTCATACTAAAGATCTTGCCTCCTTGAAAAAGGCTATTGACTTGCGAAGAGTTGATGAATGATAAAAGTAAGCTTGTGAAGTCTCATGCTTCTCTCTCTAAGGATTGTGAGCTTCTATCCGTGTCCCTCAATACTAAGGAATAAGAGCTCACCCTTCTTACAAAGAGTTTTGAGACGCTCAAACTTACTTATCTTGAAACTCTAGCCAAGGCTTACTCTTCTCCTATTATCAATGTTGATGCTTGTACTACTAACTCTAGTAGTGATCTAGCATCTATTCTTGAGGAAAATCACTTCCTCAAGGCTCAAATCGAGAAAGTCTCATGACATGTGCTCAAGGGCAAAAGAACCTTAATGAGATATTGAGCCAACACAATGAGGTGCTTTCCAAAGAGGGACTCGGGTATGACCCAAGCACAAGCAAGAAAAAGACATCCTCTCAAAAGTGCACAACCCCTCTAAAGGAAACATTTGTGTGAGAAGGGCACAAGAAGAAAGGTAAGGTTGTTAGTGGGAAGGCCACAAGGGGCATGCCCACTCTCAACAAGCCAAAAGAGTTCATGCCTCCATCCTATGTTCTTCGTAAGGCTAAGGATGGAGAAGTTTATGCAAAATTTGTTGGTCCTCGAAATGCATTCCGATTCTATGCTATTTGGGTCCCTAAGACCCTTGTGACTAACTTTAGAGGTCCCATTGCAAAATGGGTGCCTCTAACCAAGTCATAATTGTGTGTAGGTTGCCTTCTGTGGTGGAGTAAAATGGGTGATTGATAGTGGATGTACCAATCATATGACCGAAGATAGCAAATTGCTCTACGATTTCATGGAAGCTATTCAACCATTCATGAGTATTATGTTTGGTGGAGGTTCAAAAGGACAGGTACTCGGGTTGGGCAAGGTGGCTATCACAAATGACATGTCTCTTGCAAATGGCATGCTTGTCCAATCCCTTAAATACCATTTTCTTTCTGTTCGCCAATTGGCTTCTGTTGGTTATGATACACTCTTTGGACTAACGGATGTGAAAGTCTTTAAGAGAGATACTCTCAAAGTGGACTTTGTTGGAGAGTTGGATGGCAACCTTTATACGATTGATTTCTCAAAAGAGAGCTACCTCTTGAGCACTGCGTTGGATTTCCCCGAAGAGGAGAGGATGATGCAGCAAAGTAGCGTAAGTATTTCCCTCAGTTTTTGAGAACCAAGGTACCAATCCAGTAGGAGACCACGCACAAGTCCCTCGTACCTACACAAAACGAGAGCAACTCGCAACCAATGTTTAGGGGTTGTCAATCCCTTCACGGTCACTTACGAGAGTGAGATCTGATAGAGATAATATTTTTGCTATTTTTGATAGATAGATGCAAAGTAAAAAGTAAAGGCAAAGTAAAAACAAAGCAAGTAAATAAAGTGATATAGATTGATATGATGAGAATAGACCCGGGGGCCATAGGCTTCACTAGTGGCTTCTCTCGAGAGCATAAGTATTCTACGGTGGGTGAACAAATTACTGTTGAGCAATTGACAGAATTGAGCATAGTTATGAGTATATCTAGGCAATGATCATGTATATAAGCATCACGTCCGAGACAAGTACATCGAAACGATTCTGCATCTACTACTATTACTCCACTCATCGACCGCTATCCAGCATGCATCTAGAGTATTAAGTTAAAAACAGAGTAACGCTGTAAGCAAGATGACATGATTTAGAGGGATAAATTCATGCAATATGATAAAAAACCCATCTTGTTATCCTCAATGGCAACAATAAAATACGTGTCTTGCTGCCCCTTCTGTCACTGGGTAAGGACACCGCAACATTTAACCCAAAGCTAAGCACTTCTCCCAATGCAAGAACTACCAATCTAGTTGGCCAAACCAAAAAGGATAATTCAAAGAGACTTGCAAAGATAACTGAATCATACATAAAAGAATTCAGAGAAGAATCAAATATTTTCCATAGATAATACTGGATCATAAACCCACAATTCATCGGTCTCAACAAACACACCGCAAAAAGAAGATTACATCGAATAGATCTCCACGAGAGAGGGGGAGAACATTGTATTGAGATCCAAAAAGAGAGAAGACGCCATCTAGCTACTAGCTATGGACCTGAAGGTCTGAAGTAAACTACTCACACTTCATCAGAGGGGCTATGTTGATGATGTAGAAGCCCTCCATGGTGGATGCCCCCTCCGGCGGAGCTCCGGAACAGGCCCCAAGATGGGATCTCGTGGATACAGAAGGTTGTGACGGTGGAATTAGGTTTTTGGCTCCTGTTCTGATTGTCCGGGGATACGTAGGTGTATATAGGAGGAAGGAGTATGTCGGTGGAGCTCCAAGGGGCCCACGAGGTAGGGGGCGCGCCCAGGGGGGCGCCCTCCACCCTCGTGACCTCCTCGGTCACTACTTGGAGTAGGGTCCAAGTCTCCTGGATCACGTTCGATTGGAAAATCACGATCCCGAAGGTTTCATTCCGTTTGGACTCCGTTTGGTATTCTGTTTCTTCGAAATACTGAAAAAGGCAAAAAACAACAATTCTGGGCTGGGCCTCCGGTTAATAGGTTAGTCCCAAAAGTAATATAAAAGTGGAAAATAAAGCCCAATATAGTCCAAAGCAGTAGATAAAGTAGCATGGAGCAATCAAAAATTATAGATACGTTGAAGACGTATCAGGCATCCCCAAGCTTAATTCCTGCTCGTCCTCGAGTAGGTAAATGATAAAAAAGAATTTTTGATGCGGAGTGATACTTTGGCATAATTTCAATGTAAATCTTCTTAATTGTGATATGAATATTCAGATCCGAAAGATTCAAGACAAAAGTTCATATTGACACAAAAATAATAATACTTCAAGCATACTAATCAAAGCAATCATGTCTTCTCAAAATAACATGGCAAAAGAAAGTTCATCCCTATAAAATCATATAGTTAGGCTATGCTTCATTTTCGTCACACAAAGATGTTCCCAACTTCTATACCCCCGATGACAAGCCAAGCAATTGTTTCATACTTAAATAATCTCAAACTTTTTCAACCTTCACGCAATACATGAGCGTGAGCCATGGATATAGCACATGGGCGGAATAGAATATGATGATGGGGATTGTGTGGAGAAGACAAAAAAGGAGAAAGTCTCACATTGACGAGGCTAATCAATAGGCTATGGAGATGCCCATCAATTGATGTCAACATGAGGAGTAGGGATTGCCATGCAACGGATGCACTAGTGCTATGAATGCTCAACAAATAAAAACTAGTGTGTGTGCATCCAACTCGCTTGCTCACGAAGACCTAGGGCATTTGAGGAAGCCCATCGTAGGAATATACAAGCCAAGTTCTATAATGAAAAATTCCCACTAGTATAAAAAGACAACTTATGAGACTCACTACATAAGGAACAAGGTGCTACTTTGAAGCACAATATATGAGACTCATTACATGAAGAACAAGGTGTTACTTTGAAGCACAAGTGTGGAAAAAGAGATAGTAGCATTGCCCTTTTTTATTTTCTTATTTTATTTTATTTTCTTTTTTTGGGCCTTTTTTTGGCCTTTCTCTTTTTTTATTTGGGCAATGCTCTAATAATGATGATCATAACACTTTTATCGATTACAACATAAGGATTACAACTTGAAACTTAGAACAAGATATGACTCTATATGAATGCCTCCGGCGGTATACCGGGATGGTGCAATGAATCAAGAGTGACATGTATGGAAAATAATGCATGGTGGCTTTGCCACAAATACGATGTCAACTACAAGATCATGCAATGGCAATATGACAAAAGTAATGTATGTCATGATGATGATGGTGGAAGTTGCATGGCAATATATCTCGGAATGGCTACGGAAATGCCATGATAGGTAGGTATGGTGGCTGTTTTGAGGAAGATATAAGGAGGTTTATGTGTGATAGAGTATATCGTATCACGGGGTTTGGATGCACCGGCAAAGTTTGCGCCAACTCTCAAGGCGAGAAAGGGCAATGCACGGTACCGAAGACGCTAGCAAAGGTGGAAAGGTGAGAGTGCGTATAATCCATGGACTCAACATTAGTCAAAAGAACTCATATACTTATTGCAAAAATTTAGACGTCATAAAAAATTCAAGTACTACGCGCATGATCCTAGGGGGATAGATTGGTAGGAAAAGACCATCGCTCGTCCCCGACCGCCACTCATAAGGATGCACAAGCCAGGTATACTTCATGTTTGAAATTTGTTACACAACTTTAACCATACGTGCATGCTACGGGACTTGCAAACTTCAACACAAGTATTTCTCAAATTCATAATCATCCAACTAGCACTACTTTAATATTATCACCTCCATATCTCAAAACAATTATCAAGCATCAAACTTATCTTAGTATTCAATTCACTCAAAAGAAAGTTTCACATATCTTGAACACCAAGTATATTAACATTAAGCAAATTACCATGCTTATTAATGACTCTCAAAATAATCTAAGTGAAGCATGAGAGATCAAAAGTTTCTTTAAAACAAATCCACCACCGTGCTCTAAAAGATCTAAGTGAAGCACTAGAGCAAAAATTATCACGCTCAAAAGATATAAGTGAAGTACTATGAGCAAAACTATCAAGCTCAAAAGATATAAGTGAAGCACACAAAGTATTCTAACAAATTCCAATTCATGTATGGCTCTCTCAAAAGATTTGTACAGTAAGGATGATTGTGGTACACTAACAAGCAAAGACACAAATAATACAAGACGCTCCAAGCAAAACACATATCATGTTGGTGAATAAAAATATAGCTCCAAGTAAATTACCGATGGAAGTGGACGAAAGAGGGGATGCCTTCCGGGGCATCCCCAAGCTTTGACTTTTTGGTGTCCTTGGATTATCTTGGGGGTGCCATGGGCATCCCCAAGCTTAGGCTCTTGCCACCCCTTGTTCCATAATCCATCAAAAGAATTCACCCAAAACTTGAAAAGTTCACAACACAAAACTCAACAGAAATCTCGTGAGCTCCGTTAGAGAAAGAAAACAAAAGACTACCTCAAGGTACTGTAATGAACTCATTATTTATTTATGTTGGTGTTAAACATACTGTATTCCAACTTCTCTATGTTTTATAAACTAATTTACTATCCATAGATTCAACAAATAAGCAAACAACACACGAAAAACAGAATCTGTCAAAAACAGAACAGTCTGTAGTAATCTGTAACTAACGCAAACTTCTGGAACTCTAAAAATTCTAGCAAAATCGGACGACCTGGACAATTTGTTTATTGATCAGCATCAAAAAAATCAACGCAAAAGCACGTACCTGTGATTTATCATAACTAAATTTGTGTGCGCAAAGTTTCTGTTTTTCAGCAGAATCAAATCAACTATCATCGTAGGTTATCCTATAGGTTCTACTTGGCACAAACACTAATTAAAACATAAAACCACATACAAATAGAAGGTAGATGGATTATTTATTCCTAAACAGAAGTAAAAACAAAAAACACAAAATAAAATTGGGTTGCCTCCCAACAAGCGCTATCGTTTAACGCCCCTAGCTAGGCATAAAAGTAAGGATAGATCTAGGTATTGTCATCTTTGGTAGGCAACCATAAGTGGCTCCCATGATATATTCATATGGTAATTTTATTTTCTTTCTAGGGAAGTGTTCCATACCCTTCTTTAAGGGAAATTGGAATCTAATATTCCCTTCCTTCATATCAAAAATTGCCAAGAATAATAGGACATGAAGGATTGCAATCTATATCAAGAACGATAAAATCTACGGGCACATATTTCCTATTTGCAACAATAAAAACATCATTAATTCTTCCCATAGGCTTTTTAATAGTGGAATCTGCTAGATGCAAGTTTAGAGAGCAATCATCAAAATCACGGAAATCTAGCAAATCATATAAAGTTTTGGGTATAGTAGAGACACTAGCACCCAAATCACACAAAGCATGAAACTCAAAATCTTTAATTTTAATTTTCTCTACTCCTAATGTCTCAGTTGGTAGGTAGCGTTCCGGGTTTTATTTTCGTCCCACCTCACTCGGTCTTTTTTGGTACTTCTTTGGTACTTCCTCCCACCTCCCTCCCAGCCGCGAAAAACCAAAAAAAACCCGCGATCGAGTCCCGCACCCGCCCAACCTCCCGTCCTGGAAGAAAACCTACGAAAAAAAACCTATGAAAAAACCCAGAAATCGCACGCACGAGCGAGACTGCCCTCTCGATCCCCTCGACCTACGATCTGTGACTGCAGACGCACCAGATCGCCGCCGCGGACCTCATAGGGAAGACGCGGACGAGATCCCAAGGCGCTGCTCCTCCTCTCCCGGGATGCAGCCGCCGCCGCCGAACCAGGGAGACGCCGGCGACCGTCACCGCCGTCGTGGATCACCAGGACGCCGCCGCCTGCACCGCCACCACCGCGCCTCGAGGCGGATCCCTGGGAGCGGGAGGAGGTAGGGGTCAGCCGCGTCGACAGCGGCGAGGTGGAGCCCTGGGGCTGGGAGTGGGTATGGGAGGAGGTGGGGGCAGCTGCGAGCGCAACGAGGTGAGGGGCATCGATGAGATGCTCCTGGTGCCTCCCTCCGAGTGGGAGGGGGAGAGGGGCGTCAGCGGCGAGCCGGATGGGGCGAGGGGCGTCGATGAGATGCCCCCGGCGCTTCCCTCCGGGCGGGAGGAGGAGAGGGGCGTCAGCGACGAGGCGGGTGTCGGCGGCGAGATGGTCTCTGACGGGCGTGATGAGACGGGCAGCTTAGGCGTGAAGCGTGCGTTCGTGGAGGTGTTCGCCAGGGCGCTCTTCTATCCGACGGTGATGCTCAACTACGGCCGCAGCTTGATCGAGCCCGAGTTCCACTGGTGGGATCGCATCGACAAGGCCAGTTCACGTCTGTATTCTTCTTCTTCATTCATGGGGAGAATTTTGCGAGAGAATAGCAAGGGAAGGTACCGGATCATGAAATGGAACTGTTCTGTTTTCCGGAACACAAGTAGTGAGCACGGTAGATTCTCTGTACGTTCGCAGAAATCGTCATTGCTACTAATTACAGCAGTAATTACATTGAGATGGCTACGGTTAACTCCATTTGAACTTATCTGGGTCCAAGACATATTGAGCACTTGAGCAGTACCTTGCCGAATACATTCATTACCTAGACATACTCAGTTAATTCACTTTGGTTTGTTAGAAACCTTGTTTGTTGAGTCTGTATTGATATTTACTGTATTTTCAGCTGTATGGATGTTGCTGTTTGAGGAATACTGAATGTTGTTCATCTGTATACATTGGACTAATTTTAATTTGTATCGATGCAGGATATTTGGATAGGGGCAGTTCCTCACCAACCAATGTCATAATTTATCACGCCCGCAAATGATTTTTGGACTGTAGTTTGGATTGTTCTGCCGAGCGTATAACAACGCATGCTATCTATCAAAGCTTCGACTCATTTGTTTTGCTGCTCCGGAATATTGAGACGAGAAGAATGGCCTTGATGCTGGAGGTACAAAGAGGCACAAATAAACTTTCACTCATTACAATAGCACTGTTTTACCATTGACGGAGCATTGTGAATATGTTAACAGACTACTTGGGTGTTCTGAT
The DNA here is from genome assembly GCF_018294505.1 of Triticum aestivum. Classification (NCBI taxonomy): domain Eukaryota; kingdom Viridiplantae; phylum Streptophyta; class Magnoliopsida; order Poales; family Poaceae; genus Triticum; species Triticum aestivum. The sequence goes on along the minus strand of NC_057795.1, from coordinate 313,010,748 downwards.
ATTGAAATATGTACATAATATAAGTATATACCATGACATGCGCTGCTGCTTCTAATTAGATACAATAGCTTCTCTCTTTTTTATTGTACAGCTGAGATCTTCATTACATTACAACCTTATGTTTTGCTTATTTGTTTACTGAAATTGGTGTTCTGTCTCTAGGTTAATGGATCACCCTGGGAACGATTTTGAGGGCATTATGGCAGCTAGTTTGATGGCAATGGATTATGGAATGGAAAACTAACAGGGCACATCGCACAACAGGTATAAATGTGTTGATATGTTGCATTTCAAGGCAGTTTCACTCATAAATACTACAAAGGTTTACAAAATGTTCACACAGTATTTGGTTCATATCACCATTGTTTCATGTTCGATTGACTGGTGTGGTTCTCTTACATAGTTTGAACCATTTAGCACTTGGGACCACGAGGATTCCGATTGGGAGAACTGTTGGGGAAGGTTGCAGAAAATTAAAAATTTTCCTACGGTTTCACCAAGATCCATCTATGAGTTCATCTAAGCAACGAGTCATGGGAGATGCATCTACATACCACTTTGTAGATCGCGAGCGGAAGCGTTCCAAAGAACGGGGTTGAAGTAGTCGTTCTCGTCGTGATCCTATCACCGGAGATCCTAGCGCCAAACGGACGGCACCTCCGTGTTCAACACACGTACTGAGCGGATGACGTCTCCTCCTTGATCCGAGACACGTAGACATGACCGAGACGGCTCTCGGGCGATAACCAACAGCGGGATCTGGATACCCATGTTGCTTCCCACATGCTCCTCGATGATCTCATCGGATGAACCACGATGTCGAGGATTCGAACAACCCCGTACACAATTCCCTTTGTCAATTGCTACGTTACATGCCCGAGACTCGATCGTTGGTATCCCAATACCTCGTTCAGTCTCGTTACCGGCAAGTCACTTTACTCGTACCGTAATGCATGATCCCGTGACCAGACACTTGGCCACCTTGAGCTCATTATGATGATGCACTACCGAGTGGGCCCAGTGATACCTCTCCGTAACACGGAGTGACAAATCCCAGTCTCGATCCGTGTCAACCCAACAGACACTTTCGGAGATACCTGTAATGCACCTTTATAGTCACCCAGTTACGTTGTGACGTTTGGTACACCCAAAGCATTCTTACGGTATCCGGGAGTTACACGATCTCATGGTCTAAGGAAGAGATACTTGACATTGGAAAAGCTCTAGCAAACGAACTAACCGACCTTTGTGCTATGCTTAGGATTGGGTCTTGTCCATCACATCATTCTCCTAATGATGTGATCCCGTTATCAACGACATCCAATGTCCATAGCCAGGAAACCATGACTATCTGTTGATCACAACGAGCTAGTCAACTAGAGGCTCACTAGGGACATATTGTGGTCTATGTATTCACACGTGTATTACGATTTCCGGATAATACAGTTATAGCATGAATAAAAGACAACTATCATGAACAAAGAAATATAATAATAATCCTTTTATTATTGCCTCTAGGGCATATTTCCAACAGTCTCCCACTTGCACTAGAGTCAATAATCTAGTTACATTGTGATGAATCGAACACCCATAGAGTTCTGGTGCTGATCATGTTTTGCTCGCGAGAGAGGTTTAGTCAACGGATCAGCGACATTCAGATCCGTATGTACTTTGCAAATATCTATGTCTCCATCTTGAACATTTTCACGGATGGAGTTGAAACGACGCTTGATGTGCCTGGTCTTCTTGTGAAACCTGGGCTCCTTGGCAAGGGCAATAGCTCCAGTGTTGTCACAGAAGAGTTTGATCGGCCCCGACGCATTGGGTATGACTCCTAGGTCGGTGATGAACTCCTTCGTCCTTTTCAGGTACTTTAGGATATTCTTGACCGCTGTCCAGTGTTCCTTGCTGGGATTACTTTGGTACCTTCCTACCAAACTTACGGCAAGGTTTACATCAGGTCTGGTACACAACATGGCATACATAATAGATCCTATGGTTGAAGCATAGGGGATGACACTCATCTCTTCTTTATCTTTTGCCGTGGTCGGGCATTGAGCCGAGCTCAATCTCACACCTTGCAATAAAGGCAAGAACCCCTTCTTGGACTGATCCATTTTGAACTTCTTCAAAATCTTATCAAGGTATGTGCTTTGTGAAAGACCTATGAGGCGTCTCGATCTATTTCTATAGATCTTGATGCCTAATATATAAGCAGCTTCTCCAAGGTCCTTCATTGAAAAACACTTATTCAAGTAGGCCTTAATGATATCCAAAAGTTCTATATCATTTCCCATCAAAAGTATGTCATCTACATATAATATGAGAAATGCTACAGAGCTCCCACTCACTTTCTTGTAAACGCAGGCTTCTCCATAAGTCTGCATAAACCCAAACGCTTTGATCATCTCATCAAAGCGAATGTTCCAACTCCAAGATGCTTGCACCAGCCCATAAATGAATCGCTGGAGCTTGCATACTTTGTTAGCATTCTTAGGATCGACAAAACCCTCCGGCTGCATCATATACAGTTCTTCCTTAAGATGCCCGTTAAGGAATGCCGTTTTGACGTCCATCTGCCATATCTCATAATCATAGTATGCGGCAATTGCTAACATGATTCGGACGGATTTAAGCTTCACTACGGGAGAGAAAGTGTCATCGTAGTCAATCCCTTGAACTTGCCGATAACCCTTAGCGACAAGTTGAGCTTTATAGATGGTGACATTTCCATCCGCGTCCATACTTTGTTTTCATACATGGATTCTATCTCGGATTTCATGGATTCTAGCCATTTGTTGGAATCTGGGCCCGCCATTGCTTCTTCATAGTTCGAAGGTTCACCGTTATCCAACAACATGATTTCCAGGACAGGGTTGCCGTACCACTCTGGTGCGGAACGTGTCCTTGTGGACCTACGAAGTTCAGTAGCAACTTGATCCGAAGTACCTTGATCATCATCATTATTTTCCTCTTCAGTTGGTGTAGGCATCACAGGAACATTTTCCTGAGCTGCACTACTGTCCCGTTCAAGAGGTAGTACTTCATCGAGTTCTACTTTCCTCCCACTTATTTCTTTCGAGAGAAACTCTTTTTTCAGAAAGGATCCGTTCTTGGCAACAAAGATCTTGCCCTCGGATCTTAAGTAGAAGGTATACCCAATGGTTTCTTTAGGGTATCCTATGAAGACGCATTTTTTCGACTTGGGTTCGAGCTTTTCAGGTTGAAGTTTTTTGACATAAGCATCGCATCCCCAAACTTTTAGAAACGACAGCTTAGGTTTCTTCCCAAACCATAATTCATACGGTGTCGTCTCAACGGATTTAGACGGTGCCCTATTTAAAGTGAATGTAGCTGTCTCTAGAGCGTATCCCCAAAATGATAGCGGTAAATCGGTAAGAGACATCATAGATCACACCATATCCAATAGAGTGTGATTACGACGTTTGGACACACCGTTACGCTGAGGTGTTTCAGGCGGCGTGAGTTGTGAAACGATTCTACATTTTCTTAAGTGTGTACCAAATTCATGACTTAAATATTCTCCTCCACGATCCGATCGTAAGAATTTTATCTTTCGGTCACGTTGATTCTCTACTTCATTCTGAAATTCCTTGAACTTTTCAAAGGTCTCAGACTTGTGTTTCATCAAGTAGACATACCCATATCTACTCAAGTCATCAGTGAGAGTGAGAACATAAGGATATCCTCCGCGAGCCTCAACGCTCATTGGACCGCACACATCGGTATGTATGATTTCCAACAAGTTGGTTGCTCGCTCCATTATTCCTCAGAACGGGGTCTTGGTCATTTTGCCCATGAGGCATGGTTCGCATGTGTCAAATGATTCATAATCGAGAGACTCTAAAAGTCCATCAGCATGGAGCTTCTTCATGTGCTTGACACCAATGTGACCAAGGCGGCAGTGCCACAAGTATGTGGGACTATCGTTATCAACTTTACATCTTTTGGTATTCACGCTATGAATATGTGTAATATTACGTTCGAGATTCATTAAGAATAAACCATTGACCATCGGGGCATGACCATAAAACATATCTCTCATATAAATAGAACAACCATTATTCTCGGATTTAAATGAGTAGCCATCTCGTATTAAACGAGATCCAGATACAATGTTCATGCTCAAACTTGGCACTAAATAACAATTATTGAGGTTTAGAACTAATCCCGTAGGTAAATGTAGAGGTAGCATGCCGACGGCGATCACATCGACCTTGGAACCATTCCCGACGCGCATCGTCACCTCTTCCTTCGCCAGTCTCCGCTTATTCCGCAGCTCCTGCTGTGAGTTACAAATGTGAGCAACGGCATCGGTATCAAATACCCAGGAGTTACTATGAGTATTGGTAAGGTACACATCAATTACATGTATATCAAATATACCTTTAGTGTTGCCGGCCTTCTTGTCTGCTAAGTATTTGGGGCAGTTCCACTTCCAGTGACCCTTCCCCTTGCAATAAAAGCACTCAGTTTCAGGCTTGGATCCATTCTTTGACTTCTTCCCGGCAACTGGCTTACCGGGTGCGGCAACATCTTTGCCATCCTTCTTGAAGTTCTTCTTACCCTTGCCCTTCTTGAACTTAGTGGTCTTATTGACCATCAACACTTGATGTTCTTTCTTGATTTCAACCTCTGCTGACTTCAGCATTGAAAATACTTCAGGAATGGTCTTCACCATCCCCTGCATATTGTAGTTCATCACAAAGCTCTTGTAGCTTGGTGGGAGCGACTGAAGGATTCTGTCAATGACCGCCTCATCCGGGAGGTTAATGTCCAGCTGGGACAGGCGGTTGTGCAACCCAGACATTTTGAGTATATGCTCACTGACAGAACTATTTTCCTCCATCTTACAACTATAGAACTTGTCGGAGACTTCATATCTCTCGACCCGGGCATGAGCTTGGAAAACTAGTTTCAGCTCCTCGAACATCTCATATGCTCCGTGTTGCTCAAAACGCTTTTGGAGCCCTGGTTCTAAGCTGTAAAGCATGCCGCACTGAACGAGGGAGTAATCATCAACGCGAGACTGCCAAGCATTCATAATGTCTTGGTTCTCTAGGACGGGTGCATCACCTAGCGGTCCTTCTAGGACATATTGTTTCCTGGCAGCTATGATGATGATCCTCAGGTTCCGGACCCAGTCCGTATAGTTGCTGCCATCATCTTTCAGCTTGGTTTTTTCTAGGAACGCGTTGAAGTTCATGTTGACATGAGCGGCGGCCATTTGATCTACAAGACATATTTGTAAAGGTTTTAGACTAAGTTCATGATAATTAAGTTCATCTTATCAAATTATTATAATGAACTCCCACTCAGATTAGACATCCCTCTAGTCATCTAAGTGTTACACGATCCGAGTCGACTAGGCCGTGTCCGATCATCACGTGAGACGGACTAGTCATCGTCGGTGAACATCTCCATGTTGATCGTATCTTCCATACGACTCGTGTTCGACCTTTCGGTCTCTGTGTTCCGAGGCCATGTCTGTACATGCTAGGCTCGTCAAGTTAACCCTAAGTGTTCTGCATGTGTAAATCTGTCTTACACCCGTTGTATGTGAACGTAAGGATCTATCACACCCGATCATCACGTGGTGCTTCGAAACGACGAACTTTAGCAACGGTGCACAGTTAGGGGGAACACTTTCTTGAAATTATTATAAGGGATCATCTTATTTACTACCGCCGTTCTAAGTAAACAAGATGCATAAAACATAATAAACATCACATGCAATTATATAGTAGTGACATGATATGGCCAATATCATATAGCTCCTTTGATCTCCATCTTCGGGGCTCCATGATCATCTTCGTCACCGGCATGACACCATGATCTCCATCATTGTGTCTTCATGAAGTTGTCACGCCAACGACTACTTCTACTTCTATGGCTAACGCGTTTAGCAATAAAGTAAAGTAATTTACATGGCGTTCTTCAATGACACGCAGGTCATACAAAAAATAAAGACAACTCCTATGGCTCCTGCCGGTTGTCATACTCATCGACATGCAAGTTGTGATTCCTATTACAAGAGCATGATCTCATACATCACAATATATCATTCATCATTCATCACAACTTCTGGCCATATCACATCACATGACAATTGCTGCAAAAACAAGTTAGACGTTCTCTAATTGTTGTTGCATCTTTTACGTGGCTGGAATTGGGTTCTAGCAAGAACGTTTTCTTACCTACGAATAACCACAACGTGATTTTGTCAACTTCTATTTACCCTTCATAAGGACCCTTTTCATCGAATCCGCTCCAACTAAAGTGGGAGAGACAGACACCCGCCAGCCACCTTATGCAACTAGTGCATGTCAGTCGGTGGAACCGGTCTCACGTAAGCGTACGTGTAAGGTTGGTCCGGGCCGCTTCATCCCACAATACCGCTGAAGCAAGATAAGACTAGTAGCAGAAAACAAGTTGACAAGATCTACTCCCACAACAAAATTGTGTTCTACTCGTGCAATAGAGAACTACGCATAGACCTAGCTCATGATGCCACTGTTGGGGAACGTTGCAGAAAATTAAATTTTTTCCTACGGTTTCACCAAGATCCATCTATGAGTTCATCTAAGCAACGAGTCGTGGGAGATGCATCTACATACCACTTTGTAGATCGCGAGCGGAAGCATTCAAAAGAACGGGGTTGAAGTAGTCGTTCTCGTCGTGATCCTATCACCGGAGATCCTAGCGCCGAACGGACGGCACCTCCGCGTTCAACACACGTACGGAGCGGATGACGTGTCCTCCTTCTTGATCCAGCAAAGGGAAGGAGAGGTTGATGATGATGGCTCCAGCAGCAGCACAACAACGTGGTGGTGGTGGAACAGCAGCACTCCGGCAAGGCTTCGCCAAGCACGTGACGGAGGAGGAAGAGGTGTAGCAGGGGGAGGGAGGCGCCAGAACTTCAGGGTGCGGCTGCCCCCTTCCCCCCTTCCTTTATATAGCCCCCCAGGGGGGGCGCCGGCCCTGGGAGATCCAATCTCCCAAGGGGGCGGCGGCCAAGGGGGGTGGAGTACCCCCCAAGGCAAGTGGGGCGCCCCCCCACCCTAGGGTTTCAACCCTAGGCGCAGGGGGTGGGCCAAGGGGGGCGCACCAGCCCACTATGGGCTGGTTCCCCTCCCTACTTCAGCCCTTGGGGCCCTCCGGGATGGGTGGCCCCACCCGGTGGACCCCCGGGACCCTTTCGGTGGTCCCGGTACAATACCGGGTGACCCCGAAACTTTCCCGATGGCTGAAATATCACTTCCTATACATAATTCTTCACCTCCGGACCATTCCGGAACTCCTCGTGACATCCGGGATCTCATCCGGGACTCCGAACAACATTCGGTATACTGCATACTCATATTCATACAACCCTAGCGTCACGAACCTTAAGTGTGTAGACCCTACGGGTTCGGGAGACACGTAGACATGACCGAGACGGCTCTCGGGCAATAACCAACAGCGGGATCTGGATACCCATGTTGGTTCCCACATGCTCCTTGATGATCTCATCGGATGAACCACGATGTCGAGGATTCGAACAACCCCGTACACAATTCCCTTTGTCAATTGGTACGTTACATGCCCGAGACTCGATCGTTGGTATCCCAATACCTCGTTCAGTACCGTTACCGGCAAGTCACTTTACTCGTACCGTAATGCATGATCCGGTGACCAAACACTTGGTCACTTTGAGCTTGTTATGATGATGCATTACCGAGTGGGCCCAGAGATACCTCTCCGTCATACGGAGTGACAAATCCCAGTCTCGATCCGTGTCAACCCAACAGACACTTTTGGAGATACCTGCAGTGCACCTTTATAGTCACCCAGTTACGTTGTGATGTTTGATACACCCAAAGCACTCTTACGGTATCCGGGAGTTACACGATCTCATGGTCTAAGGAAGAGATACTTGACATTGAAAAAGCTCTAGCAAAACGAACTACACGATCTTGTGCTATGCTTATGATTGGGTCTTGTCCCATCACATCATTCTCCTAATGATGTAATCCCGTTGTCAATGACATCTAATGTCCATAGTCAGGAAACCATGACTATCTGTTGACCAACGATCTAGTCAACTAGAGGCTCACTAGGGACATGTTATGGTCTATGTATTCACACGTGTATTACAATTTCCGGATAATACAGTTATAGCATGAATAAAAGACAATTATCATGAATAAGGAAATACTAGCAAAAGTGCCCGTGCGTTGCACCGGGTATAAAATAAATCTAAGAGTTCATGTGGTATTAAGCTCAGGTGTTTACCTGTCATGGTGAATAATAAGTTTTCCTAATTAAATTGGTTATAAGACTCATAAAGATTCACTTTATGCAGATTTTATTGTATTCCAAAAGCTCGTAATCTATTTTTCTAAACATAAAACGTACTTCTTTAACTCACTCTAAATAAATTGAATTATGTGTAATATGTTGTTGTTATTTAACAACTATGTGTAAAAATCATTATGAAAATCTAACCATTTATGGATCAGCGGCTACTCCTTCGATGTGAGAGTATGCATCATCCGCACACCTGTAATAGTTTCAAATATGTCATATATTAATTCCTATATATCGCAATCCCTATTAACACTAATTCATATTTATGTTTTCCCACTTCAAAAATATGATGACCAGAAAGTAAAGAATTTACAATGCGTGTAACTCTTTTGTTGACACGTTGTCGCCAACAGTAGGAGCACACCCTTCACACCAACATGACCACTTCCCTGGCCATTATCATCGGGTCTCGATGAGGATCAGGAATATGTACGCAGAGCTGTGGGGCATATTGTACAATGGAGGGTAGTGCTCCCCCTCCTAGGTGTCGTGCTGAGCGAAACATGGCACAAGCAAGATGCACCGTTGTCGCACTTTCTCTATTCTTCATCCCTCGCTCTCACCTCCCTATCTTACCGATGACATCCAGATTTGACGAATATCTTGAAGGTTAGCAAGTGCATGCGAGCTTCAAATATCTTCTCTGTTAAGAAATGTTTCTTTTTAATATTTCACTCACTTTTAATTAGTATACTCTCTCCGTCTTAAAATAAGTGTCCCAACTTTGTATTAACTATAGTATTCCCTCCATTTGTAAATATAAGTCTTTTTAAACTACATACGGAGCAAAATGAGTGAATCTTTACTTTAAAATATGCCTATATATATTCACATGTAGTCCGTATTAAAAAATTTAAATACACTTAAATTTAGAAACGAAGGGAGTATAAAATTGTGTATAAAATTGTATTGAGAGACTTATTTTATAACAGAGGGAGTATCTGATAATGTGGTGACAACTAACAACATCAAGGAATAGTCGGTGCTCTTCCGTAAAATAAATAATCGATGCTAGCACACATGCACCGAGTAGCTTCTATGGTGTAGCTGGTACAACATGAAGAAAAGCACCGACCGCCCACTGCTTGCCTTATCCCATCGCCACTCCTCTCCTTCTCTTATCCAGATCGCCGTCCCAGCGTGGTCCTCTTCCTCTTCTCCATCCAACCCAGCCAGAAGCTTGATCTGGCCGTTCGCCCCAGTCGCCGGTCCCGTGGGTCAGCAGCCTCGCCTCCACCCGATTCAGTCGCGTCCTCCTTCCCAAGGCTTTCTCCGATCTGCCAACCCACCACCCCACCACGCCTCGCTCTCTCTGCCCCCTCCTTCCCCACGCAGCGCCGATGGGGCAGGGCCTCCGCGGCCGCCGGCGCCCTCTGCGACTCCTCTTCTCCATGATTCGCCCGCTATTACTCCTCTCCTCCACGATTCGTGGTGATGTTGGGGTGGCATCTTCTTCGAGCGGGAGGTGTGCCTCGTCCTCGCACATGCTCGGCCGCGCCATCGGAGCCCCCCGCAGGTTGCCTGCCCGTCGCCCTCACCTTCACTCTTCTTCCCCTTTCAATTCTGCTCTATCCTCTCTGAATATCTCCCCCCCTCTCTCTCTATTCAAGTGTAGAGGCAGTGCTCCGCCACCCGATGCTGTTCTTCGCATCGTCCCGCGCTCCCAAAGCTGGGAACCGGCTCCCCGCCTCCAAGTTCTCGGCATCGACGTCCCGTGCTGCCTGCATCCTCGCCAAGCCCGACTCGCAGCCGTGTAGCCCGAGCTCGCCAAGGCGCTTCAACTCCGCCGCCGCGCCATCTTCTTCAGGCGCTCGAGCACGAGCACAAGCTCGCCCGCGCCCCACCTCTCTCTGCCGCTCCGTCCGCCGCCCGCGGTGCCGTGACCCGTCACTGCCGTGCCCTGCATCACTCTGTAGCCGCACCGCCTGGGTCGATGCGGTCAGCGCTCCCAAGCCGTTGACCCCGCGCCAGGGGACGACTATTTCCTCCCATGCGTGCGCGCCCGTGCTCCAGCCCTCCCGTCCCCATGCTGCCGGCACACTCGCGCTGCGGGGCCGTATCCAGCCTGTGCCTGGACGACGGAAGCCCCCCCACTGTCCGTGCGCTCCGGCCAGCTCCCTGTCGCGCTCGAGACCTCCTCGAGTCTTCCCGCCGAGGCCTTCCCGGTGACCAGCCTTTGACTTGGGTCTCCTGTCCGCCTCGGCGCGGACGCCCGCCACGACGCCGGTGGCAAGCGGCGGCGCGTGCCCGGCGATGGAGAACGGCAGGATAAGCGGTGAGAGGCGCGGTGGTGAGCCAGTCCAATAAGAGATAAGGGTTGCGGGTATAATTTCTAACAAATGCAGGGGGTTTTTACGCAAAAACAAAACATTTTTCTAAATTGCCACTAAAACAGGGACTGCGGGTTGATTTATGTAAACCGAGGGGCTTTTTTGTAAAACTGCCAGGAAAAAAATTCAATTGCGGGACGAAACTAAGAATATCACCTTGCTTTAATAGTAGGTATAGATATAGATAATAATAACCCTTTTATTATTGCCTCTAGGGCATATTTCCAACAAGAACGACGTCGTCCATAGATTAATGGTGAGACTTTGGTGCTTTGATTAATTTCCAGGACCATTGTTTCCTGTCCAGTGATGCAATCTGAAAATCATGCAAAAATTTGTCATGTTTGGGCATTGTCAGTATGGGAACACTGGGCCAACCCACTTTACAGGACAGGAGGGTTGACCGCTGGGCGATGCACTGCACGAGTAGGCCAGGAGGAACAAGAGTAGAAGAGGACTGTAGCCTGTAGGTGAGAGAAGATGATGCCATTGCCATCTTGACTGAAGGTTCGGCATCTAAAGATGCTTGGCAACCAGAACTCTGAAGGTATATGGTGTGATATTTACTAAAATTATATTGACCAAGCACAACATATCCAATCATCTGGAACCTGTCCTCTTCTTTTCTGGAACTAGCAGAAACCACCGTTCTTTGACTGATTGTTACAGAGTTTATCTGGTTTTGAAAATTAATATTCTCTGAATTTTTTTGCTAGCTAAACACCACTTGAAGGTACCTGGAAATACATTACTTGCTGAAGCTGCACATCTTACGCCCCAGGAGGAGGCCAAATTCATATTCCGATCATGTGATCTAAATACTAAAGCTTCCTTGCTGGATCTAAGGTTTAATTTCTCTGCCCCAATGCTGGTTCTTAGGGTAATACAAGTTCTACTCCATATTTTTTATGCCCTCCACATAAATCCATCACTCTCTTGTTGCCTTGAAGCATACTTCCGTAGCAGCCGGAGCTGAACATTTAGAGAGACCATATTGTAGCAAGCTTGCTTTCCAGGGACCTGGTGTTTCTGCAAACCCAACGATAGGCGTGTTTGAAAAAAAAAAGGTCAGTTCGTGTTGCAATTTCATGAAAACTTGCTTATGCGGTGTTATTGCACTGGTACAAAAAATGTCATGGTCTTTTTCTTCCTGTTTAGAACGCCACCTACCTATGAATTACGACTCTGGGCATGGCAGAAGTCACCATAATTTTTGTTCAGCAACTAGATTTCATCCCAAGATGTGCCATCTCTCTAATTTGACTCTGAGCATGTAATACAGTTAGTTAATCATGTGGGTTGGTCTTGTGTCTTCCAGCTGCAATTGAATTAGTCTAAGCAATTGAGGTCCTACTAATTAATTAAGCTGGCTATTTGCTTGCTTCTTGTACCTACGACATGCTCTCTGATTTTCTTTATCGCAGTATGCAAGCTTCTAAGCGCCGGATTGATGTCGTACTAACAAATTAAGGTGGTTGATTACTTGCTTTTTTTTCTCAGTATTGCAAGCTTTACTGTGAACTAAAAGGAATTAAAAGGAAGGAGCCAGTATGCCTACAGTTGATTCACTGATGTTCAAATTAACTGCAGTAGCTTATTTTTCCTACACCTTCATTGAAAGTTCCTTTGCCATATCTAATTATCTAAAGTTTTCCTTGTACCATTTTCCATGAGATTAATGTAATTGGGAATACCAGTGCTTGTTTGAATCATTTAGTTAATTAATTTTGTAGATAAAACTTGTATTTATATGTTTTAGAATTACTATTATCCTGGTAAAATGACCACAAGTGAAAGGGTTGTAAAGATTAATTATTCTTTGTGGAAGCATTATTGGTCTAATTAATAGATGTACATGCATCAATAATGTTGTTGAGCTTTAGTTGATTCTATAGGGTCGTACTATTCGCAAAGTTCTATTTTGAGAAAAAATAGCAAATTTTTGCTTGTGGTAGCTAAATGGCGCGCCCGCTGTAGCAAGTGAGTGCCCATCGAAATCACCCTGAGCATATTTGCGCTGATTTTCATGATTGCTCTTCTGCCAGCAACAATGTTCCTCGCACTTCGACCACACAACTGTATGTTCATGTTCCAGAGTCCTTATTCATAGTTAATTTCAATCACAAAGTGACAAATGCCAGTCTATTAGTTAACATGTGTATCTCCGTTTCTTCTAAGTTTCAATCGACCTACTCTGAAGTTGTTCCTAAGACAGTGCCTCAAGCAAAGGGAATGAGCCTCAGTTAGTGTATCTAGCGAGTTCGCGATCCTTTGTTGGGATAAACATTTGTGCAAGAGCAAGTCTCGTCACTGTTGGTTGTTCGTACTGTTGCTTGATAATTCTAATTTTTACTTCAGTTCATAAGGCAATGTAGTTATGCTTGACGCACGATATGAAGACTGCCATTTTGCCTTTTGACCTTGGTTTCTTCCTCCAGTAAGTAAATGCACATACTTCTTTTCTAAATTAGAGCATATGACTTGTTGATCGATCTCTGAACTCAGTAATAATATTAAGCCTTAATCTGTTTATTGTGCAGACAAGATGAGAAAGAAATGCTACCCAAGAATATGTACTTTATAAACATTTCAACTGTAATCTGGAATAAAATTAAATAAATAAGGAAACAGTATATTCATATATCTTTTTTGTACTTTGATGGTTTCACACCACAAGTTCCTAGATGGTAATTGTGCTGCATATGTCTGCTCTCTTTGTTTTTCTGAACAGGTAGGTTCCGGAAGATGTCATGAAGAATTTCTTTGAGAGAATTTGCGTGAGGTGTGTCTAAATGATTTTTATCTTCTAAACATATTCTTGTATGACTAACTGAATTCATTTTCTCAAAACGTTGGTACTTTTCCTTTTTCATTTATGTTGCTCGACTGAGTCTCTCTCGGATCATGTACACTCCACATGCTAGCTGATTTGTAGCAGTGCGGAAGGTGAGCTTGGCTGCCGGCAGCAGCTCCTTTGGCTGATCTGCGGCGATGCAGAAGTTGGGTTGGAAAAAAGCACGACCGGCTGCTCTGAAGTGGGTCGTAGGGAGAGCTTCGTAAGAGATAGGGAGGGAGCTCTATTGGCCCGTGCATGACATCCAACCCAATGGCATCATGCCCTGGTAAGCTTCTTATCTGTTCCAATTCTTGCACTTGGTCTTTTTCTTTCTAACCCTGAAAATAGAGTTTGCCTTGATTCCTAATCATGCTTTAAAAGCTGATATCCACCTCGTTTATCTTGCTACTGGTGGTAATGTGTGCAAGTATGATTTTGTGATAATGCCAGATGTTGTGTGCCTTCTTTATTCATGGTACGAGTACTCTAACCTGGCTCGTATGATAATGTATCCCTGCTACAGAGCACAAACGACGTGTTTTTAATTATATTTTAGTTGACATGGATTTCATTTATCTTGTGAATTGTATAGTCAGATCATGAATTTTAATGATTGATTGATTTTCATGGTCACAGGTAGGCATGGTTGCATGGCCACGGGGAGAATGGAGCAAGTAGCGTGTGAGGAGTTTAAGAAATGGGGACAAGGGACAGTTTAGTTAATTAAGTCTATGTTAGTTTCAAGTTTTATCCTTGTTGCGGTAAAAAATTAAGGTTGGATTAACCACCATGTACATCTTTAATTACTTTTAAATAAGAAATATAATCAAAATATTCTTTTGACATCATAAAATTTATATAATTTGTACAAGTACATGAAGGTGGAACAGGAGGAAGGGTGGGAGAAGATTAGGCCCCGTTTGGTAACAAAGTATTTTCTATGTATTCCCATAATACTGCAGTTTTTTATAATACTGTAGTTTTTATTACAAAGGGTTGTTTGGCTGTCTCTAAAAATTGTAATCTTAATACTGCAGTTTTTGGCAAACCACAATATTTTCTCTGCATCAAAAAAAAGAACCACATACCTCTTTTTTTTAAACTAAGCTCGCTGAGAAAAGAGAGTCCCTCGCTCATACCTTCTTCTCAACACGCCTCATGTCCACGACCGTTTTATCAGGATCTTCTGCTTAGTGATTTAGTTAGCTCGCTTCCATTTGTTGCTCCAAATTACAGCCAACCACAAAATCGTTTTGAAGACGTTGTTGCCGTCCGGATAGCCAGTTAGAATATATGTCTTCTACGCCGTGTGCATAGCCATTCTTGGTGCATGGCCGAGTAGTTGCATAAAATGGCTAGCTAACTAGAAAAGCACGTGTGTCTGCAGCCGCTAATGGTTTTAGCTAGCTAATTTTGTGTCGCTGAAAATGGGATAGCCAAACAGGTTGTCTGTATTATCAACACTACAAAATATTTTGTTATGTTAAAACTGTGATATTTCACACCTGTAGGCTAAATTACTGTAGCTTTTGATACTTAGGTTTTTGGGATACTTAGGTTTTGTATTATTGGATACTTAGATATCGTTTCATTTTCTTGCAAGGAGAGGATGGTTAAGAAGAAATAACAAGAAATGGAGAGAGAATCAGTTTTATTACTGTATGGATGGAAACCACATGCCAGCTTGTCCAACATATTTCTACATTGAGTCAATTATTCGACCGTTATGTTTTTTTTTATTCCATGGCAATGCATGGTCATTCAACTATTCAAATTTACAGGCTGTTCATCCACTTTTTTCAAGCTATTTACATATTTCTCACTTGTCAGCAAGTTTGCATATGATGCTAGGAAGTGAACATAAGGACACATAAAACGTTGCATTTTGAATATGAAATAAACTCAACATCCAAATAACAAATTTGTTGCTCCGTCCATTGGTGAGCAGGAAATGTAAGCATCCTTCTAAATAAGATATTACCTATCTTGAAGCTGGAAATGCAAGAATTCTTCTAAGTAAGATATTAGTTATCTTCATGATGGAAATGCAAGCATCCAAAATTTACAACAATATTTCTAAAAACTGAAAACAATCTTTCAATCTTGATATAAGAATGAAACATAAGCAACATCACAGAGTTTGCTATTTCTTTTGAAACACAATTACCAACAAGTGATATACAGGTGAACTTATAGTTTATTCAAATTGGAATGCGGCTCACTCTACTAAAAAGGACGATGTCACCCACTCCGAGTAAAAACGGTCATCTACTCGCATTTAGCATCTGACCAATGAATATATATTGTATATGAGTTTTCTATTTTTTATTATAATATTGTTTATATGTTTACTTTTGTAGATCAAAGATCAAAATTGATGGCTTTTTATTGACAAAGCTTTATGGTGAACCAGACTGAAAAATCATCGGGTTTTACACAATCAGAAGAGATGCATACAAATAATTGTTCTTTATATATTTGTTGTGCATGATAGTACAAGAGGTATGTTTCTATACATATTTATTTTTGCAGAGTATGAAAGAGATGGAGATGGATTATGTCAACGTTCAAAAAGAATCCATCGACAAGGGTGTTGAGGCGATGTCATTGAAGGGCCCAAAAATTCGTTAAGATACAACAAAAGGCCCGTGGCAAAGCACGAGCATTGTACTAGTAATAGTAGGTTCCCATTCATCATAGAGTTTTCTAGGGATAGAAACTTTCAACTCAAGTTTTTCTTCATAAGATTGCATCAAAGCATCAACAATGTGTTCGGTAATGGCTTTATTTTGACTATAAGCATGAGGAGAATCTAGCACGGATTGCAACAAGGAAATACAACCAATCAAAGAGCAATTTTCATAATTAAATTCCTTGAGATCCAAAATAGTGGGTTTAGCAACATCACGGTTTTTATTTATTTCAATCCCACTTTCATCAGTTTCATCATCAAGATCTAGAAACTCCGAATTCTTAGAACACCTTCTAGGTAGAGGAAGATAATCTTCAGATTCATCAAGATTCATATTTCAAAACAAAGATTTAATGGGGGACACATCAATAACTTTTAGATCTTCATCTTGATTTTCATAGGAATTGGAAGAACACGCTTTAATAAAGGCATCTTTGGAAGCACGCATCCTAGCGGTTCTTTCCTTGCACTCATCAATGGAAATTCTCATGGCTTTGAGAGACTCATTGATATCATGCTTAGGAGGAATAGATCTAAGCTTTAAAGAATCAATTTCAAGAGAAATTCTATCAATGTTCCTAGCCAAATCATCAACTTTAAGCAATTTCTCTTCAAGCAAAGCATTAAAATTCTTTTGTGAATTCATAAACTCTTTAACACTACTCTCAAATTCAGAGGGCATCTTATTAAAATTTTCATAAGAGTTATTGTAGGAATTTCCATAATTATTAGAAGGATTACTAGGATAAGGCCTAGGATTAAAATTCCCTCTATAAGCGTTGTTTCCAAAACTATTCCTACCAACAAAATTCACATCCATAGATTCATTATTATTCTCAAGCAAGGTAGATAAAGGCATATCATTGGGATCAAGAGGAGTATTTTTAGAAGCAAACATCTTCATAAGTTCATCCATCTTTTCACTCAAAACATTGATTTCTTCTATAGCATGCACTTTCTTACTAGAAGATCTTTCGGTGTGCCATTAAGAATAATTAGCCATAATATTATCAAGCAATTTGGTAGCATCCCCTAACATAATTTCCATAAAAGTGCCTCCCGCGGCCGAATCTAAAAGATTTCTAGAAGCAAAATTCAATCCGGCATAAGAATTTTGTATGATCATCTATAAATTCAAACCATGAGTAGGGCAATTGCGAAGCATTAATTTTATTCTTTCCCAAGATTGGGCAACATGCTCATGATCAAGTTGTTTAAAATTCATGATGTCGTTCCTAAGAGTGATAATATTAGCGGGAGGAAAATACTTAGAGATAAAAGCATCTTTGCACTTGTTCCAAGAATCAATACTATTTTTAGGCAAAGATGAAAAGCAAACTTTAGCACGATCTCTAAGTGAAAACGGAAATAACTTCAATTTGACAATATTGTTATCCGTATCTTTCTTCTTTTGCATATCACACAAATCAACAAAAATGTTTAGATGAGTAGCGGCATCTTCACTAGGAAGGCCGGCGAATTGATCTTTCATAACATGATTCAACAAAGCGGTATTTATTTCACAAGACTCATCATTATTAAGAGGAGCAATCGGAGTACTAAGGAAATCATTATTATTGGTATTCGAGAAATCACACAATTTGGTATTATCTTGCACCATGACAACAAGTAATCCAACACACAAGCAAACAGAAAGGCAAAGGGAAAAAAGGCAAACGGGAAGAGAGGAGGAGATTGGGAAAGAGAGGGCAAATAAAATGGCAAGGGTGAAGTGGGTGTTGACACCAGATTTTGGCACGGTCAATAACTTATTTAAGATGGCCTCAAATGGAGAAGTGATCTTCATGAAAGAGTTCCGTATTATCGATATGAACATCTCTGAAGTTTGGGTCATCGCAGTCCGATTTCATCTCGAAGGCCGAAACTATGCTCAAAGTACTAAGATCTTATATTCAGAGTACAGTTTGGCTGATTAAGTCCCCAAGACGATCTCAAATGGAAAACTTATCTACACGGATTGTCTTCGTCTCGTTGAAACGATCGATTTTGATATAAAAATCGTTCCAATCCGAGTTCGTATCCAAAAGTTAGAGCCATCGGAATACAGCCCTGTCAGGAGGCAAAAAATGGCGCGCCCCACCAGACACCCTGTCTGATGTGTAGCGCAAGGGATAGCCTGTTTTGCGCGACCGATTTGACCCTTAAGATGACCTTTGATCAAAAAACGTTCAACATAAAAGTTGTTCGTCTCGTCGAAACGGTCAAGATTGCTTTTAGGCTCGTTTCCATCCGAGATCGTTTACCACCACAAAAAAGACCCGCAAGGTGCAGCCAGTTTAAACCGAACAGTTTTGGAAAGTTCGGGCAAAAGCAATCCGAATTTGGCTAGGGTTTTGGACGTGAATCCAAGCCTTTTCGTTGCACGGGAAGTCCAGCCGCCTCTTATATACCTAAGGGGTGACGGCCGATTGAACAACACACAATCGAACAATCAATCTACCTTTTACCCTAGTTTTACATCTCTCCCTTGTTCTTTCTCTCTCGTTCTTCGTTCGTTCTTCGTTGAAGGGCAGCGATCCTCGAGGCTCTAGGGGCGGGCGAACCGACCTAGGGCAGCCCATAGCCGCCGCGCGTCCAGACGGGGTCCCTCCCGGGTGCGTGGGGTTTCGGGTGCTCAAAAGCGCCCGCCGAATTGCTTGCGTACCGCGCTTCCGGACGGGTCTCCTTCGACGTGAGCTGCGGTGCATCACCCTCGGTGTTGGAGGTACACGGTGACGTGTTTGTGTGTGAACACACTTTTTGGTGACCACGCTGGGACAGAAGCTTTAAACGGTCTCCAGCCCGTTCTTGCTACGAAGATATCGTCATCAAGTTGCTGCAATCTACAAAGGTAATATGAATACCCAATTCCCCTTTGTAGATGGAAATAACCCATATGTTGTTGCTAGATCACCTAATGAGCATAATGTATCGGCTAACCCTAGTTTTATCAATCATGCATCTAATTATGCGCAAGGGCCGATGCAAAACAATTTTCATGCTTCAGATTCTTATGATTTTAGCAACATACAACATATGTATCCAAACTCTCATGCATCGGCAACCCCACAAATCCATATGCCGATGAACAACATGGTGAGTTTGGTTAATAAATTTGAAACACCTCATGTTAGGATTTCCAATGCCACGCAAGAAAGTGTTTCACCCTTTTATTCATCGGCAAGTAATGTGCAATATACTAATCCAACCATGCCGATGAACGAGAGAATTGGCCATGCTACTACTAGCTATTCGGCCAGTTATTCCCAACTGTCATATGCTACACCTCATGACAACAATTTTTCAGCACCATACACAACTGTAGATGTTCATAATTCGGCTTCACACCTTCCTGGTCATAGCCGAATAAATGTAAATTTTACTGGAGCGGTTGTGCCCAATATTGTAGAAGATGAGGTAGTGGTGGCTGCATTGAAGAGTTTAGCCCAAAATAAGAGGATTAGTGCTCTTTGCCTTGAACAACATGAAAAGGGGCTATTTCCTGATTATGCCGCAATAAAAGCTAGAGTTTTGCAAGAAGATGAGTCTTTGCCAGTTGATAAAATTGGCGAGCAAAAATATAGTTTTACAACAATGCATATGCCTTCACCTAGTACTACATCATATTATAAACCCCCTACACAATTGCAAAGTTTTGGCAACACCCATGTGTCATTGCCGAAAGAATCTAAAAGCATTGGGGGGCGATCATATCCGGAGTGGGCTGATGTTGAGAAAAAGCTTAAAGCCAATCTTGCCGCTCGCCGCCGAAAACAAATTGAAGGAGAATTGGCTCAAATAAAAGAAGCATTGCCAATTGATAGTATCAATGAAAAGATGGATAATTCGAAACATGAAAGTGCTTCGGTTGAAAAAGCAGAATCAAGTAGTATATATTCTGAATCCATCAAATCCAAAGAGGCAAGCGGTATTGAGAACGGGCATGGAAAGCATGGCAAAACGACCATACTTGATTTTTCTGAAATTAAGGGAACCTACTTGCTGCCCTATGAGTTTCGTGCCATAGAAATTGATGAGCTTCAAGGACAAGAACAAGTAGCCGAACAAAGTTCGGTTGACAAAGATCTTCAAATTTATGATGCACGAAATCAAGAAGAAAATTATGACATGGTGTTGGGAAGTCATCCAGAAGCAAAGCACAATATTATTCATCATATGCAATCATCATGCTCTCCCAACATATTTGAAGAGGTATGTCTAGCAAGTAATTTATCTATTTTCAGATTTGGTCACAACTTTATTGTTGATGCATCTATTAGAAAAATTCTAATAAGTAATTTTCAAAGACCAATGAAGAAGGGCAATATACTTGTTAGCAATAAAATTGTTACTAAGCATATCGGTCAATATATTGTACCATTCAAAGAGACCGATAGTGACTTATTACTGCAACCAAAGCTTTTCCCATTGCTTTATTTAAAGTTCATATCTAATTGGGTAGCTTTGTTTGCTTCATACTTGGCTTACGCATGGTCTCAATTGAGACGTGTATGTTCTAACTACTTTGATTTCAGAAATTCAAAGCCAAGGTTAAAATCTTTTGGGAAAACCGATGCTAGTATAGTTTCTTATTTAAGGACATCGGAAAAAGAATGCGAAAGAGAATTCATAGCCGAATGGGAAGATGCCAAATCTGAACCATTCGTTTGCTTAACTCCAAAGCCGTTCTCACAACAAGATCGGCTAGAAAACAAAAGGTATACCTTTGATTCAAACATGTGTGATCAAATCTTTGATTTGTTGTTGAAAAATAATTACATTAGAATTCTTGATCACCATGTTAAGCCATCAATTCAAGGACGAATGTATTGTAGGTTGCATCATTCGTTCAACATAATTTTGAGGATTGCAATATGTTTCGTCAAATAGTTAAATCGGCCATTGATAAAGGACGATTGAAATTTGTTGAGACACCAAGAGATGACCAGTCTATTCCGATTGGTCCCGATGGCAGAAAGTTTTTGCATCGGCTGCTTCAAGCCGATCCATTTAAAGAGAAGGTAAAAACAGCAGGTGATGGGATCGAGCTTTCAAGTAAAGAATTTGTTGAAGAGCATAATGAACATAACCTTGAGGGCAAAAATTCCATCGAAGATACAATGGAGACGCCAAGGGCTGGGGGGCAGCAAGCAAATCCAATGATCGTTGGAAGCAAACCAAAAGAAAACAAAGGCCGAAATAAGCGCAAGTGTAAGAGATCAAAAATCACCTTCACTGAACTATTGGAGAAATATCAAAAGAAGAGTGAAGAGAAGAATGCTTATCGGCCAAATCATGCAAAGAAACCAAGATCACCCCCAAGGCGCAAATATGAGGATCGGTATTGGCAAAGTGTGAATTTTAATGCAACATATTCATATCCTTATTTTGGGCCGCCAATGCCAATGTCGTGGATGCCTCCCTATACTCATATAGATACATATTCATCATGGGACGGGTATGATACAAGGGCGCATTCTCCATCTTATTTTAGACCATCTCACCAATATTATGCAGCTCCAAGAAGATCAACATCTGAACAATCACATGTTAAAGACCGTTTCAATCATAAGGAATCGGTCCAGAGCTCAAGGAAGAAGAAAGAGGTGGTCAAACAAGTTTACCGCGTTAAAAGAGATGGTCGTAAGAGTGCTACTTCAGATTTGATCTCAAATGAAAAAGAGCCAATGAAAGTGTTGACATTGGCTACTAAAGGCAATGAGATGAAGCAACCAATTATTAAGAGTCAAAGTGCCAAATCTGAAGAAAAGAAGTTGAGAGTGCACAAGGCCAAGAAATAATTGCCATTGGTCAAAACAGAATCACAACCGAGATGCCCACTCGGCTTATCGTATTGGCAAAAGAAGGAATTACAAAATCTTAGTGCATAAGAGCTGAGAAAGAGGAACATGGCATGGGTTCCCAAGAAGATCAATCAAGACAAAAATGATGTGCATGCTTCTGTTGCAACAAGTACAATAAAAGTGAAGAAAGAAAATAATGAAAGCCACAAACAATTAAGCCGAAGGTGCGCATCACAACATCAAAATCTTCGGTTAGCACATCATCCATTTTCTTCAACAATGCCATTGATGCCTTTGCCATGGAATTCATCCACAGGTATGATCAGTTACCCTCCATGGACTTATTTTGATCCATGGATGCAACATAATTTTCCATATCATGACAGAGTATTACCAAATCACTATACATTTGGTTAGTTACATTTTTGTTGCTAAGACAAAGGGGCAGAAATATTTTATTGCTATTTTATTTGTTTATTTCGGCTATACATGCTTTAATGGATGAATTCTACATGGACCTCATGATAATGGCCGATAATTAACTATCGTCCTAAGAAACTATCCGATCATGGCCGGTGTAATATTCTTACATCGTTCTTAGTTCGAATGGAGAGCGAGACAAGTACTATGGAGATTATGTTTTGATAGTTGAATTCATAACAATGTCCATGGTGTTGGTGTTGTTTATATATCTCCATATGGTGCTGTTATGTGAAGCCTCATGCCTCTTAAAATATTTTTACACAATAATCAAAGCTGAATATGAAATTTATTCGGTTTGGAGCTTTTGGTTGCTATAGGTGCTATACAGATTGAGGCTTCCAGTGATTCATTATAAGTAGTACAACAAATATCCAAGGGTTATCAATGCTTTGACGAGTCACTTATAGTTTATCTTAAGGTATGTCTAGATGCAAAATTACCTTGGGTTGCTATAAAATTGTTCATATTTCTAGACATGACAATTTGAAAGAGTTGGCACAGCAAGCATCCGGCTACTATGTTAATCATGGTATGTTGCATTTCTATCAATAGCCGATGCTAGGTCTTGTCAACATAAGTAAGGCTGAATCGAAGCCCACCGCTTCGGCCACTAATAAAACTTTTATGCGGGCGAAGTAAGGATTGGAGGAAGTTCATTCTTGATTATCTGCAAAATCCTAGCGAAAGGGTGAACAATATGGTTCGGAGGATGGTTTTGATCTATGGAATCTTATCACCAGATTGTTATTAGAAGCTGAGAAGTTTTCACCCAAGTTTGCATCAAGAGGTTCAAACAAGCAATGGCTGATATATACTTGTCGTCCTAAGAACATGCAAAATGGCCGATGGAGTATTGACATCGTCCTTATAACAAGCTATGCGGAAGTTACTTTTCGGCACACAAACTTTGCCGAAAAATAGGGGGGCATGTGTTGACACCAAATTTTGGCACGGTCAATAACTTATTTAAGATGGCCTCAAATGGAGAAGTGATCTTCATGAAAGAGCTTCGTATTGTCGATATGAACATCTTTGAAGTTTGGGTCATCGCAGTCCGATTTCATCTCGAAGGCCGAAACTATGCTCAAAGTACTAAGATCTTATATTCAGAGTACAGTTTGGCTGATTAAGCCCCCAAGACGACCTCAAATGGAAAACTTATCTACACGGATTGTCTTCGTGTCGTCGAAACGATTGATTTTGATATAAAAATCGTTCCAATCCGAGTTCGTATGCAAAAGTTAGAGCCATCGGAATACAACCCTGTCAGGAGGCAAAAAATGGCGCGCCCCACCAGACACCCTGTCTGATGGGTAGCGCGAGGGATAGCCTGTTTTGCGCGACCGATTTGACCCTTAAGATGACCTCTGATCAAAAAACGTTCAACATAAAAGTTGTTCGTCTCGTCGAAACAGTCAAGATTGCTTTTGGGCTCGTTTCCATCCGAGATCGTTTACCACCACAAAAAAGACCCACAAGGTGCAGCCAGTTTAAACCGAACAGTTTTGGAAAGTTCGGGCAAAAACAATCCGAATTTGGCTAGGGTTTTGGACGTGAATCCAAGCCTTTTCGTTGCACGGGAAGTCCAGCCGCCTCTTGTATACCTAAGGGGTGACGGCCGATTGAACAACACACAATCGAACAATCAATCTACTTTTTACCCTAGTTTTACATCTCTCCCTTGTTCTTTCTCTCTCGTTCTTCGTTTGTTCTTCGTTGAAGGGCAGTGATCTTCGAGGCTCTAGGGGCGGGCGAACCGACCTAGGGCAGCCCATAGCCGCCGCGCGTCCAGACGGGGTCCCTCCCGGGCGCGTGGGGTTTCGGGTGCTCAAAAGCGCCCGCCGGATTGCTTGCGTACCACGCTTCCGGACGGGTCTCCTTCGACGTGAGCTGCGGTGCATCACCCTCGGCGTTGGAGGTACACGGTGACGTGTTTGTGTGCGAACAGTGGGGAAGAGGAAAACGAGAGGCAAATGGAAAATAATGTAATGCGAGAGATAGGGATTGCGGTGGGTACTTGGTATGGTTGACTTGCTTGCGTGAGCCTCCCCGGCAACGGCGCCAGAAATTCTTCTTGCTACCTCTTGAGCACTGTGTTGAATTTCCCCGA
This sequence comes from Triticum aestivum, assembly GCF_018294505.1. Classification (NCBI taxonomy): domain Eukaryota; kingdom Viridiplantae; phylum Streptophyta; class Magnoliopsida; order Poales; family Poaceae; genus Triticum; species Triticum aestivum. The sequence continues at coordinate 312,986,123 of NC_057795.1, read as the reverse complement.
AGAGGAGAGGATGATGCAGCAAAGTAGCATAAGTATTTCCCTCAGTTTTTGAGAATCAAGGTATCAATCCAGTAGGAGACCACGCACAAGTCCCTCGTACCTACACAAAATGATAGCAACTCGCAACCAACGCTTAGGGGTTGTCAATCCCTTCATGGTCACTTACGAGAGTGAGATCTGATAGAGATAATATTTTTGGTATTTTTGATAGATAGATGCAAAGTAAAAAGTAAAGGAAAAGTAAAAAACAAAGCAAGTAAATAAAGTGATATAGATTGATATGATGAGAATAGACCCGGGGGCCATAGGTTTCACTAGTGGCTTCTCTCGAGAGCATAAGTATTCTATGGTGGGTGAACAAATTACTGTTGAGCAATTGACAGAATTGAGCATAGTTATGAGTATATCTAGGCGATGATCATGTATATAGGCATCACGTTCGAGACAAGTAGATCGAAACGATTCCGCATCTACTACTATTACTCCACTCATCGACCGCTATCCAGCATGCATCTAGAGTATTAAGTTAAAAACAGAGTAACACCGTAAGCAAGATGACATGATGTAGAGGGATAAATTCATGCAATATGATAAAAACCCCATCTTGTTATTCTCGATGGCAACAATACAATACATGCCTTCCTGCCCCTTCTGTCACTGGGTAAGGACACCGCAAGATTGAACCCAAAGCTAAGCACTTCTCCCAATGCAAGAACTACCAATCTAGTTGGCCAAACCAAAAAGGATAATTCGAAGAGACTTGCAAAGATAACTCAATCATACATAAAAGAATTCAGAGAAGAATCAAATATTTTCCATAGATAATACTGGATCATAAACCCACAATTCATCGGTCTCAACAAACACACCGCAAAAAGAAGATTACATCAAATAGATCTCCATGAGAGAGGGGGAGAACATTGTATTGAGATCCAAAAAGAGAGAAGAAGTCATCTAGCTACTAGCTATGGACCCAAAGGTCTGAAGTAAACTACTCACACTTCATCGGAGGGGCTATGGTGATGATGTAGAAGCCCTCAATGGTGGATGCCCCCTCCGGCGGAGCTCCGGAACAGGCCCCAAGATGGGATCTCGTGGATATAGAAGGTTGTGGCGGTGGAATTAGGTTTTTGGCTCCTGTTTTGATCGTTCGGGGATACGTAGGTATATATAGGAGGAAGGAGTACGTCGGTGGAGCTCCGAGGGGCCCATGAGGTAGGGGGGCGCCCTCCACCCTCGTGACCTCCTCGGGCACTACTTGGAGTAGGGTCCAAGTCTCCTGGACCATTTTCGGTTGGAAAATCACGATCCCGAAGGTTTCATTCCGTTTGGACTCCGTTTGATATTCTGTTTCTTCGAAATACTGAAAAGGCAAAAACAACAATTCTGGGCTAGGCCTCCGGTTAATAGGTTAGTCCCAAAAGTAATATAAAAGTGGAAAATAAAGCCCAATATGGTCCAAAACAGTAGATAAAGTAGCATGGAGCAATCAAAAATTATAGATACGTTGGAGACGTTTCAAGAGCACATTCCATGCAACTTGTCTAATGGCCAAGGCCGACAAGGGGTGGTTGTGGCATCGCAGGCTAGCCCATGTCGACATGAGAAATCTTCAAAAGCTCTTAAAGGGGAATCACATCCTTGGACTAACCAATGTCTCTTTTGAGAAAGATCGTGTGTGTAGTGCATGCATAGCCGGGAAGCAACATCAATCAAAGCACCCACCCAAGAACATTGTGTCTACTTCAAGGCCTCTGGAGCTCCTTCATGTGGATCTTTTTGGGGCTCCTTCGTGGGATAGTCTTGGTGGGAAAAAATATGGACTTGTCATTGTTGATGATTACTCAAGATATACATGGGTGTTTTTCCTCAAGTCCAAGGACGAGACGAAGATCACCTTCATTGATTTTGCCAAGCAAGCACAATGCAAGTTTGACAAAGAAATCTTGGCAATAAGAAGTGACAATGGATCTGAGTTCAAGAACTATACCTTGGAAGAATTCCTTAGCGATGAAGGGATTGACCATCAATATTCAGCTCCATACACTCCTCAGCGAAATGGTGTAGCCGAAAGGAAGAACCGTACACTTGTGGAGATGGCAAGGTCCATGTTGAATGAGTACAAGTCACCACATAGTTTTTGGGCCGAAGCTGTCAACACTGCATGCCATGCATCAATCCGGCTCTTCCTCCGCACTATATTGGAAAAGACTCCATATGAGCTCCTAATTGGGAACAAGCCAAATGTCAAGTACTTTCGTGTATTTGGGTCCTCAACAAAAGAGAACGGTTAGGAAAATTTCAATCCAAAACAATTGAGGGCATATTTGTTGTCTATGGATCAAACTCTCACGCCTATAGAGTCTATAACAAATCCAATGGATGTGTTGTAGAAACTTGTGACATGGTGTTTGATGAATTTAATGGCTTCCATGGGGAGCAAGTTGGTCTAAGTGATGTAGGTGAAGAAAATTCCTGTCAAGATATTTTGACCATGGGTGTTGGTGCCCTTCTTCCAATGGAACAAGAACCTCATGATGATGAAGAAGAAGATGGAAGTTTCACACATCATCAAACTACTTCAACACCCATACCACCACAAACTCCTATTGTTCAACCGATGCCCCTAGTCCACGTACAAGAAGATGATCAAGTTCCTCTTCATGATAATCTTCAAGAACAAGATCATCATCAAGGGCAAGAACAAGAAAGTCCAATCATTGATGATGAACCTCAACAAATGCAATATGAACAAGAAGATCTTCCACCACACATTAATGATCCATATGTTGAGGACGTGGATGATGGACATGAAGTTGAACCTCGAGAAACTCTAACCTCCATCATGCCTCGAGTCGCCGGTCATGTTGATGTTGACAAAATTCTCACCGGCATATCGGAAGGTAGAGTCACTCGTAAACATTTGACAAACTTTTGTGCTCACTTCTCGTTTGTGTCTAGTGTTGAGCCCCTCAAGGCACAAGATGCATTGATGGACAACGATTCGCTCGTTACTATGCAAGAAGAGTTGAATAGTTTTTAACGCAACCAAGTATGGTCATGCACCTACCGAGCACAACGTCATTGGAACAAAATGGATTTGCAAGAACAAGCAAGATGAGAATGGTGTAATCATCCGTAACAAGGCAAGGTTAGTGGCACAAGGGTACTCACAAGTTGAAGGTTTGGACTTTGGTGAGACCTTTGCCCCCGTTACCCGTCTTGAATCCATTCGCATCTTACTTGCTTATGTTGCTTTCAATGGTTTTAATTTACATCAAATGGATGTGAAGAGTGCTTTCCTTAATGGTCCTCTACAAGAAGAAGTATATGTGTCACAACCACCTGCGTTCGTTGATCCAGATCACAAAGACTATGTGTATAAACTTCATAAGGCTTTGTATGGCCTCAAACAAGCACCTCGTGCTTGGTATGATCATTTTAAGAAGTTTTACTCAATGATGGTTTTGTGAGAGGGGTGATCGATCCCACTCTTTTTACTAAGAGGGACAAGGGTGATTTGATCTTATGCCAAATCTATGTAGATGATATCATTTTTGGTTCTCCTAACATTCATTTGTGCAAGAAGTTTGCGGCTTCAATGACCAAGAATTTTGTAATGTCACTCAATGCGGATTTGAAGTTCTTTCTCGGATTTCAAATTCAACAATTTCAAGAAGGAATTTTCTTGTCTCAAGCAAAATAACTCAAGGATATCCTAGAGAAGTTTGGCATGTCTGATGCTAGTCCATGCAAGACACCCATGCCAACCAAAATTGCACTCACTGAAGACACAAATGGTATGCCTTTCGACCCATCTATTTACCACTCTATGATTGGTTCATTGCTTTATCTTTGTGCATCTAGACCAGACATCATGTTCAGTGTATGCATGTGTGCTAGATTTCAAGCTTCCCCTGGGGAAAGTCATCATAAGGCGGTTAAGCATATTCTTAGACACCTTGTTCACACCCCAAAGTTGAGTTTATGGTACCCCAATGATGCTAAGTTCGATCTCATTGGGTACACGGATGCGGATTAGGCTGGAGACAAAGTGGATCGTAAGTCCACCTCCGATGCATGTCAGTTTCTTGGACGCTCCTTGGTAAGTTGGTCCTCGAAGAAACAAAATTGTATTGCCCTCTCTACTGCAAAAGCTGAATACATTGCAACCGCCAGTTGTGCAACTCAATTACTATGGATGAGGCAAACTTTGAAGGATTATGGTATCACCGACAGACACGTGCCTCTTCTATGTGGTAATGAAAGTGCTGTCAATATTGCTGAGAACCCCAAAGATCATACCCGCACCAAGCACATTGATATTAGGTATCACTTCTTGAGAGATCATGTGGAAAAGGGTGATATTCACATATATCATGTTGGCACAGATTTGCAACTTGCGGATATTTTCACAAAACCATTGGATGAAGCAAGGTTCTGTCGACTTAGGCGTGAACTTGTTATCTTGGAGCTTGACAATATTATGTGAAATCTAGTACCCATTCATGCATGAAATTAATGTCTTGCCTTGATGTAGGCATATATTTAGGGGGAGACACTCAAGTCATGAGTACTCTCACCCTACATAATGCATAAAAAGAACAACCACTCTCAAAGCTACCATGTTATTCTAACTATGGTGCTTTCCATGATGGAGTAGTGATTATGCACCCAAAGTTCAAATCTTTGGGAAGTCATGTCAAGTACACTCATACATGGTGGCCTTGGCCACTGCTCTTGTCATTAAGACAAATGCTCATTGCTCATATATTGTGTCTTTACATCCTGCTATATATTGAACTCATCATCTTCCCATCATTGTCATTAGCACCAACTATGACCCCCTAGTCTCACAAATCCATAAGTGCTTCCGGACGTCCGTAGAACGCCGGTCGTCCGGACTTTTCCCAGGCACCGGATGTCCGTAGAACGCCGGTCATCCATAAAAAGCCCTCTGTTGTCGTCAAGCCGGTCGTCTGGTCTATCCGGTCTTCTGGTAATTCTTTCCCTGGCCCAGGCACCGGACGTCCGCAGTTCTCCGGTCGTCCAGACTTTTCTCAGGCGCATATATATAGCGCGGGGTGCGGTTTGGGTCAGTTTACCCTACTCCATTTGCCCCCTCTCCTCCTTTTTGCCCAATGCCGCCGCCCCTGTCTCGCGGCTCCTCGCCACGGCCGCTCGCCGCCCGTGCTCCTTGCCGACGCTACCGCTCGGGTTGCCCCCGTTTCCGACGCGACCCATTGCCGGATTCTATCCAGTCGTCGTATTCCTCCCCGTTCTTCTCTCTGAGGTCGGTATGGTGAAGACCAAGAACACTGCTCACAAGGACCCCCCATATGGGTCCTCTCTTCCCTCCTATCATGGTGACTCCGATGATTCCCAAGAACGGGCTCGTCCTCGGAAGCGTGTTCCTCCACCTCGCCGCTCTCCAAGCGAAGACTCGTCGGAGGGCTCTGACTTTGAAGATGAGCTGGCTCATATGGAGAGAGGAGAGCCTGTCCCTGTTCGCACCACTGCTCCCAAGCCCGGGACTCGACGTCCCACCTTCCAGCCTCCTCCTCCTCCGGTCCAACCTCACGGTGATGCTCGTCATATCTCACTTGAACCTCCTTTACCACACGGCCGTCACGTTAAGCGGTTCAACCTGGTTCCCATTGCCTCATATCTTAAGTTGTGTTGTGATATTGATCAATTTACTATTGCTCGTGACTCTAGGGACAATCGTTTTCGCACTAATGTCCAAGCTGACATTTTCACCACTATCATCATTCCTAAGGGTCTTTCTCTGCATATGTGCATTGATTTAGAGCATATTCATACTCATCCGGAAAAATATTCCGGGGCTATTGAGCTCATTGAGTCCTCCAATCTTGCTGCCCCATTTACATTTCAACATGACTTTAACCAAGCCGCCATTCATCAATATTATGCCACATATTTCTTTGGTCCAAATAAAACTATTACTTGGATGACCTCCGACACAAAGCTCTCGGCTTACTATTCTCAATTTGTTGCTGCCCTTGGTTTTCCCGACACCGGGTTCAAAATTTACAATGATGACCCCGAACATAGACCCAAGGGCACTGATGCATGTGCTGATCTTATCAAACCCATAACCCAACTGACTGATGATGACAAGCATAAGGGTTTTAACCAAGTTTCCATTTGGCGTGCTCCTTTCTTCATTATCTATCAATGTGTCATTCGCACCATTTATCCTAAGATGGGTGACAAGGGGTCCTACAGTAGCTATTGCATCGATCTCATGCATCGCCTCTATGCGTCTCCGAAAGGGAAGATCAATGTGCCTCATTTTCTATGGCATGAGATTCACCTTGCTTCTTTTCAGCACAAGCGGGCCTTTCCTCATGCTCCCTTTCTTCAGGCATTCATCGAGAGTGTGGCCTCCTTTCCTACTATCCGCACTCATTTACATGAGCGATGGGTCATTCCCGCTTACATGGCCGATAACTATGTTCCCAAGGACTCTTCCTCTTCTGCTCATTCGCGCCGCACTGCTGCTAGCATCCCTCGTTCTACTCCCTACGGATCTGCACCCTTTGGTCGCATTGCTCGCTTTCTGGGGAAGGCCCACTTTGCCTTGATTAAGGCTGTTCCTTTTAACTGCTCCCAAAATCACGACATTGTCACGCACCTTATCACCTCCAACAATGCTCTGAAGACTCGTTTGAGAGACTCCAGAGTGTTCGATGTGAGTGATGATGACCGTTTTCCTGATGAGCCACCTTCTGATTTTGGTTTTCCCTCGGGTCCTGAGTGGGCTGACTTCTTTGACGAGGCTGGTGGCAGTGGTGCACATGATGATGATGATGATGATGATGATGATGATGTTGTTATGACCCCCCCCTTTGGGTATTTGATGCCAAGGGGGAGTAGGCACTATGCGATTCTATGATATTAGCTTGTAATCGAACTCACTGTGATGTTTTTTGGCTTGTATCGAACTAATGTTATGTGATTTTAGAGACTTATGTTCTATGCTATGAGTGATGAACCTATATGGAGCTTATTGTCTTGATTATCTTGTGTATGAGATTTGGTTGTGTTGGTATCATATTGAGGGGGAGCTCTCTTCATGTTTATTCTTTATGGTATCATATTGAGGGGGAGCTCTCTCCATGCTTATTCTTTGTTTATTGAGCTCCACAACAAATCCTTTCGATTTTTTTATGTGTATGCATATATGTTGTCATCAACTACCAAAAAGGGGGAGATTGAAAGTGCAATCATGACCTTAATCATATTTTGATGTTGGTGACAACATGCATGTTGGGACTAATCATGTTTATCAAGTATATCTCAGGATTATGTCTCAAAGGCCGTGTGTGGATCATGACTAGGGACAAATGCATATAACTCAAGATCGGAGATACAAGACATTAGCCTTGTCTTTGTTTACGGTTTGTTCTTGAGTATAGTGACCCCGCACTATTAAGAGGGGATCATTGGATCTAGTGAAAGATTTGCTCAAACCCAACAACTCCAGTTTTTCTCTCCGGACGTCCGGTACTCTACGGACGTCCGATCCCTCTCAGCTGTCCGGACGTCCGTCTCTCTACGGTCGTCCGGTGTTTCTCTTACAGAATAATATTCACGGATTTCCGAACCTCTCCGGACGATCGGCACGTCTCGGACGTCCGGTATTTCCTCTACAGAACAATATTTACGGATTTTCGAGCCTCTCCAGACGCCTGGTCTCCGGACGACCGGCATGTCTTGGACGTCCGGGTGCTGTGTGTTGGTTTGTGGCTTATGTGTTCCCAGCGGCCGGACGACCGATAGCTGTTGGAGGTCCGTACATATTTGTGCCACCGGACGTCCGGTGCTCTCCAGACGTCCGACCTCTTCTGTGCGCTTATGGGGCTCAAAACGATTACTTTTTCCACACCCACTATATATAGGCTTCTCCCTTCCATGGGATGTGGTTGACCATTCACTTTGAGCTTGCCAAGAACACTTTTCACTCTCTCTCTCTCAATCCTCTACACCAAATCCTAGATCCCCAAGTGATTTGGGAACATTTGAGAGAAGTTCTCCAATCAAGTGATAGATCCACTCCTTCCCCTTCTTTGCACCAAAGAAATTCGTGATTTGAGCAAGTCTTGAGCTTTTCCCCATCGTTCTTATTACTCTTGGAGGTTGGAGACTCCTAGGAGGTAGGAGTATTTTGGAGAGGAATCGACCCTTGTGATTACCCCTGGAAAAGTTTGTGAGGGTTTGGAGACCACCCCAAGGTCTACCACTAGTGGTTGAGAAACTCCTCCCTGGTGTTGTCTCAAAGGGAGAATAGGGTGAGACTTCGTGGTGTTGGTGTGCCTTCGTGGTAACATCCACCTCTCTAACGATGACTAGCTTCCCTCCAAGGAAGTGAACATCGACATACATCCTCGTCTCCCGAAGTTGCGGTTATTCCTAACCCTAACTTTCTACTTGTGGTTACTTGTCTCTTAGCACTTACTTGTATCATATTGTGCTTGCTTACTTACATACTCGTGTTACTTGCTTAGTACTTAGTACTACACTTGCAATTTTTAGGCTCACCTTCATATTCGACACTATTGCGTAAAATTGCTAAGTAACAATTAAAATTTATAATTGTACCTATTCACCCCCTCTAGGTCCATCTCGATCCTTTCAATGCCCCCCGGGTCTACTTTTATCCTATATAAAATCCTAAAAATACATTGCTACAATTTTACTTTATTTTATTTTATTTTTTATTTTTGTTCAATCTATCTATCAAATCATACAATTTAATCTTGCACGTAACCACCGAGGGATTGACAATCCCTTGTTAGCGTTGGGTTGCAAGGATTTGTTTTTTCTGTGCAGGTGCTGCTAACGAGGTGTTGCGTGGTTCTCCTACTGGATTTATAACCTTTGTTCTTAACTAACGAAAATACTTATCTCTACTATACTGCATCATCCTCAACTGTTCGGGGAAACGCCAACGCAGTTCACAAGTAGCAGGAAGAATTTCTTGCGCCATTGCCGAGGAGACATCATCAAGATCTATCAAATACCTACGCATAAACTTTCATCTCCTTGCATTTATATTATTTTCCATTTGCCTCTCGTTTTCATCTCCCCTAATTCTAATTTTTTTATAAAATACAAAAATATTGTCCGTTTGCCTTTTTTCTGTTTGCTTCTTTCTTTGCTTGTTATCTTGTTTGCCTAGTCGCGATGTCTCAAGAAAATACAAAATTGCGTGATTTTTCCAATACTATTAATAATGATTTTATTAGTACTTTGATTGCTCCTCCCACAACTAGCCCGGAGACTTACGATATTAATGTCGCTTTGTTAAATCTTGTTATGAAAGAACAATCTTCTTGTTCTCCTAATGAAGATGTTGCATCCCATCTTAACACTTTCATAGAATTGTACGACATGCAAAAGAAAAAAAGATGTCGATAGTGATATTGTCAAATTAAAATTATTTCCATTCTCACTACGAGATCATGCTAAAATTTGGTTTTCATCTTTACCACGAAATAGTGTTAAGTATTTTCTAATGATGACATGTACCTAGGGTAGGGTCTTAGGCCTGACCTAGACGCCCTACCCAAGGACACTACCCTAAAGTCCAAGGCTTACAAGATTCAACAGAAGATACCGGCTGAAATCTCATGTAGTGCAATCCATTCGACGGAAGATTCCACTCGGATATACCAATTCCACTCGACCATTATAACTTCACTCGACAATACAAGAACCCACTCGGAGTACAGGAGGCCTAAAGTCACGCCAGGATGGCAACAGTCAGACATTCACTCAGACATCATGAAGATCACTTATTATGGGCGTTACCAGTAACATTCAAGTCATAACTCACACTAAACCCCGGTGTAACTAAGGTCTGCGGGGAGTCAGGCGGACTCTATATAAGCCACCCCTCCCCTCTAGCACAAGGGTTTGCACCCCTTATAACATTTGCACACATCCAATCAACAAGCCTCCGCGGCACCGAGATGTAGGGCTATTACCTCCTCCGAGAGGGTCCTGAACTCATAAACCTGTGCGTACAACCTTGCCATATCTAGGACACGGCCATCTCCTATGTACCCCTTGCTCTTACTATCAGACTCATTCCCATGATAGTTGGCGCCCACCGTGGGTGGGGTAGGCGTCTGAGCGACTTCCCATGAGGTTGCAGTTTTCGATCTCCATCAACATGATTTCTGGTGGTGGTTTGGCCCCGGGCCACGAGATTCGTATCGGCGCGCTTGTCTTCATTGCTGACAACTCCGCCTGGCTCCAAGAAGCCCCCATCGACGTCGAGGCTCTCCCCGTCCGCGGGGCGGCGCACTTTCGTGCGAGTGCCTGCAGCGTCCTCTTGCGGCAGCTGTCGACCCAACATCGATCGACTCATGCAGCATCCTCGCTCCCTACTATTCGCTGCCGCAAGTGATCTGGTCGTTCGCGGCTCCAGCGATGGGTGAAACATGCGGTGGCTCGCCCATCGACCACCCCACAAATCACGGTGATTGAGCCCGATGAATCCCTCTACGGGCTGTTCGATCTGCCGACTCGCTATTCCGATACGCTTTCCGAGTGTGAGAGCAATGACCCCGCAGCGGAAGTCCTCATGGTCGACTCCCAGCATAATGGCAGCGGCGGTGCCGACCCGTCGCGCGACCACGATGAATATTATCCCCAAGCCCTCACTACAGAGCAGAGGGAAGAGCTGCGGCGCAGGAATGAGGAGGCTCTCCAGACCCACATTATTGGGGAGAGCCCCGACGCTCAGGCTCTGGAGGCTGTGCGCGTGGCCAATCTAGCTGAGCTTGCACATCTGGAGAACCTTCAATAGACACTCGACGGTCGCACCCGCAGAGAGATTTCAAGTTCTAGTCGACATCAACAACAACTATTTCCGACTGGACCTCGAGATGATTGCAGGTACACCGCACTCTGATTCAGAATGTTGTAGCTGCAGCCCGTATCGCAGAGTCCATCCAGACGTCCTGCTCTGAGGCTGGAAGAGGTTTACGGCAGATCCGTGCACTGCTCAAGGCGGCTGGTGAGCAAAACTGAGCTGTTTCACAGTCGCGCAATAGGATTCATAGTAGATCTGCCATGGCAAACATAGTTAAGTCGGCGCCCAGCCCAAGATCGCCTTCGCGGCGTGAAGATCGTGGTTATCGCCAAGACCAGTACCTTGGCCGAGGCCACAGGCAGTTTGATCCTCGGTATCACCATGATGACCACCGTCGAGTGCCTACGCCCCCTCCGAGGGGTGGCTTGTACGCGTCCCGGTGGTATGATGATAGGCACGAGTATGGTGATGAACGGAGAGCCTCAGTCGACCCAAGAGAGCCTGGGTTCAATGCGAGGTCAGTCCTCGTACAGGGCCTGGTTGACAGAAGCAGAGCTAACAGAGAAGGGATGGACAGAGATCGTCCACGTGAAGTAGGGCGTTCATCTCTGGCCCGAGTGTTTCAGCAGGGCCATCCGAGCAGCTGAGATCCCGCCCAACTTCAGATTGGCCGCTGGTGTGAGCAAGTTCACTGGCGAGTCGAAGCCAAACACGTGGCTGGAAGATTACCGAGTGGCAGTGCAGATTGGTGGAGGCAATGAAGAAGTGGCCATGAAGCACCTCCCCCTGATGCTGGAAGGCTTGGCCAGGGCCTGGTTGAATCAGTTGGCCCCTGGAAGCATATTCTGTTGGGAAGATTTAGCTCAAGTGTTTATCAAAACATTTGAGGGTCCTTGCAAATGCCCCGCTGGCCTGACCGAATTACAACATTGCGTTCAGAAGCAGAATGAAACTTTGAGAGATTTCATCCAAAGATGGACTACCCTTCACCATGTGGTGGAGAATGTGTCAGAACACCAGGCAGTTTGCGCCTTCAAGGAGGGCATACGTACCGAGAGCTTATCCTAAAACTCGGTCGTTCCGGAGACATGTCTCTGAGCCGAATGATGGAAATAGCCACTGGGTATGCAAATGGCGAAGAGGAAGACCGACTCTGCAATGGCAAGGGAAAACCAGTCGAGACCAGGATATCGGAGGGGGAAACCCCAGTCGGAAGCAAAAGCGCAACTCCGAGGCTGCAGGTCCTGCTGAAGCCGCAGTTCTAAATGCGCAAGGAAAGTTTAAGGGAAAGCCTAAGGGGCCATGGGTGCCCCAAAAGGTGAAATATCAGTCGGGCCAGGATGTCCTGGATTTGCCATGTCACATTCATATGGAGAAGGATGAAGAGGGTAACTTGATTCTGCCCAAGCATACCACTCGACAGTGCAGACTCCTGATTCAGTAGTTCCGGGAGGGTAAGCCCAGTGAGAACACGACAAAAAGATTACACGTCTGTGATGATACGTGTTTGTCACAGTAGGTCACGTTTTCTGTCATGCATGTACATCCATGATCATTTTATGACAGAATCAAGATAGGCATACCTGTGATGTCGTAGAAGTGTTCCATGACAATATCAAAATTATCATCACAGAAGTGTCCACTTCCATGACGATAAATCACGTGTCATAGAAGTGCTTTCGTCAAGGCTGACCAACACGTGGCATCCACTGTAATGGGTCGCCGTTAGGCTACCGGGTTCCGGTTTGGATCCGATAACCCGTTAACAGCGCCAACCAATGGGGATTTTCCACGTGTAAAATTCTCATTGGCCGGCAGATCCACGTGTCAGCTCGGCGTTCGGACAGTTGTCATCCAGCGAATGGACGGAACATGCCTATGATACGTCGACACGTGTCTCAACCCAACAGTGGCCCATTCAGGTTAAAAGGCCGGGCCTGTCAAAATAAAAGGGCTAGCCCATTAGCGGCCTACTTGAGTCAGGCCCATTTACAAGCACAGCCCATACAAGTTACATAGAATCGGCCCATCAAAGGCCCATTCTAGATTGACAATTTCCAGCCCATCGTTAGTTTAAGCCCGTTAACATCCCACTACGTATTCAGGCCCAATTGCGGCCCAAGCTTCTTTCGGCCTTTTAGCAACCCATCGTCAGTTCCAGCCCGCTAATGGCCCGGAACGTCTTTCGGCCTTTTCTCGACCCATTCTGCAGTTGGGCCAATTCTACACCGCTGTGACTTTAAGCCTGTCCTCGGCCCATTCGGTTAATGGGACAACTCCTAGCCCATTTGTCTCTCGGCCTGTTAACGGCCTGCACAACAGTTGGGCCTTTGACTTTAGGTCCATTAGGGGCCCACGTTCTGCAGGGCATCATTTCAGCCCAACGCGACTTTCGGCCTGTTAAAAGCCTAGTTTGCAAATTGGGCCTCCTCTAGCCATAACACTTTCGGCCTCTTACTGGCCCATAAAGTAAAAGGGCCGAGACAAAATTGACATGTATTTCGGCCTGCTAGAGGCCCATGGGCCATTTCTATTTATACGGCCCTATCGAGCTTTTGGCGTGTTAACGTCCTGCTAAGAGCCGTTGTTACGGTGGGCCACATTATTTGGGATCCACTTAATATTATTTTGTCCAGCCCAATTAAGGCCCGCTTTGACTACACATGTTTGTTCATTTGTATGGTGTCCAGGAAATGTTTGGGCGTGTTGGCCCCCATTTCAATGATATAGCCTATAGACTAAGGCATAGAAACGTAGAATAATCCTACACTATACAATAAAGAAATTACAGCTGAATATACCCACTAGGCATTATAGTTTGGCACCAGCGATAATAAATCCTACACAAATAGCAAGTTACATACACTGGACAGATAAATCTCATACATCATGGACACGCATCAACAGAACTTATCATTTGAACTATAATCTCTTCAGAAAATAGGATTGGCCGGATTCAGATAGCACAAATTTCAGTCTGCAAAATCTCCAATTCCTTCGTGGTTACCTCAGTGTCTAGTCTCAACTTGTTGATTGTATGTTTATAATCATGTACATGTTGTCTTGCCACCTCTAGTTGATGCTCGAGAACATCAACACATTCCAATTCCAATCCATAATCATTCCGTAATGGCCATGCTACACTCCTCGCAGATCTTTGTGTTGATGTCACTTCATCCTGAAATGTTTTGGTAAGTACACATGACTAGGGCAAAAATATAGTTACAACAGTGAAGAGAGCAAGACAGACTATTTTGTACATGGCAAAACAGGACTAACAATAATGTTACATGTCATGAAGCATAAGCAGGTGATATTTTAAAAATTATAAAAATGGTAGTCTGTGCAGCCCGCATAAAGAAATATCTCTTAGTTCACCAGAGGAGCATGATATTGGGGACAAATCCAAAACACAGACAAGTTGCAAATTTAGATAACATGTTACATATAAGTAAGCAAGCAATTGGCCATTCTGTAGCTCAATTAAAGTCTTAGGGAGCATAATGAATAGCAGAGGGATTCATACAAACCTACTACATGAAGCCAAACTATGCAATCATTAGCCTAGTATAAACTAGATTGTGAGCCTCATGCAGTAATAGTTGGTTAATAGACTTCAAAGCTTCAGGCACACTTTGCGAGAGTAATTAAATGTTAAGGCCTTTAATTATGTCAACTAATAGTTATAAAAGTACCCAACATCGGGCATCATTGTTTGTGCATCTCATTAACTGAGGACAAATAAAGCAATTGAAAAGAGCAAATTAACTATGCCTGAAACAAACAAGGAATTGAACTGTAGAGTTGGATACAGTGACTTACCTTAACTGGTTGAATAGGCTCAGCGCTAATCCTCCTTCTCTTACAAGGATCTTCCCTAACATCTTGTACTTGGAAATCCTCAATCTTATCTTCTTTGCACTCCCTTTGCAAGGTGACACAAACTAGTTACTCATCTCCTTGGAAGATAAATATGCATACTTTGCAGTCCATGAACAACACAAAAGGATGAGATTATAACAAAACAACACCACATAATGAAACATTCCACATCTCTTGCACTTGCACACAACAAAATGGGCATTTACTATGTGTGCACTATGTAAAAACTAGGCATACCTTCAAACTAGATCTCCATGTACTCTTAGAGAGCCTACTTTAGTGTACAGCCAAACTTTTATGTCACCTATGAGTTAGACAAGCCCCCACTACAGTAGCCCTTAGTGTTTAAATTACTGACAAGCTCTATTAGAGTGTTAGGTCAAGAACAACAAGTAATCAAAGAAAACAGTCCAAGTATGGCTAGCTGATGCAAACAAGCAATTGAACAGATGTGTGAGCAAATCTTACATATCAAGAAAAGAAGCAAAGAAGGAGGCTTAAAGACCATCACTTGACTGACCAGATTTAAGGGGCATTTAAACATCATGTGCAATGTATGAACTAACATAAACATTGCATATTCCAGATTCTAGAATGGAATGCACATGCATTAGGTTATGCCATGTATGATGATGCCTAAATTTACACTATAGCAGGCAGGAGTGATTCATCATTGCACGCACAATTGGATTTCAGGTTAAGGGCCAGTTCTATTTCGCGTTTTCAGATCTTATTGTCAAAATAAGCCATAAAAGATGTAAAGAAGTCATTTTTGAGTTATGGGCTTGGGCTTAACTTATTTCGCTTGGGAGGGCTTGTTTCGGGTAGAAGCTCACTAAAAATTGAAGGGAAGGGGAATAGTCAAATGACTCTGTCATCTGCCTATATTACATTCCAAATGCAGCTGCTCACACCCGCGTCACACCTGACCCTCAACTAAAAACAAACACGCAAGCATTCATTGCCCTGCCCGCTTGCATCTCCTCTCCCCTTTCCCTCTACCTCGATTCCCTTCCTGCAGCGCTAGGGTTCCTCCAGCGAGCCATCGCAAATGGTCCCGTCTGGCCTGGTCCTCGATGATGGTCTATCCAGCTAGGCTACATGGCCGGCGGGTAAGGCCAAATCTCCCCAGCTGCTCCTCCCTGTGGCACCGCCGCTTATTCTCATGGTCTCCAGCAATTGCTCCACTGTGGTCCGTCCAACGCACTACTTCGGTGGGCGCCGCAGAACTACGGCTGATGCCACACTGCGGCAAAAGGCACCTTATTCCCCCTCCCCCCCTCCTAGGCCGTGGCCTTGAGGTGCCGTTGAAGGATGAGCTCATCCAACAAGGTGAGGATCTCCTCTGATTTTTTGCCATTCTGATCCACTATATGATGAATTGCTATGAGTTGCTTCTGCTGCTGCTATATGATGCATTTCTATGAGCTGCTCCTGCTGCTGCTATATGATGAATTGCTATGAGCTGCTATTGCTATATGATGAATTGCTATGAGCTGCTGCAGCTATATGATGAATTGCTATGAGCTGCTGCTGCTGCTATATGATGAGTTGCCATAATTTGCTCCTCCTGCTGCTATATGATGAATTGCTATGAGCTGCTCGTGCTGCTGCTATATGATGAATTGCTATGAGCTGCTCATAGTGCTGGTATATGATGAATTGCTATGAGCTGCTGCTGGTATATGATGAATTGCACACTTTTGCTGCTGCTGTATGATGAGTTGCTATGAGCTGTTGCTGTTGCTGTATGATGATTTGCTATGAGTTGCTGCTGCTATATGATACTTTCAGGTGGTGCTGCTATATGATAATAACCAGCCACTTGGACCATCGAATTTCAATAAATAATTGTTCTTCATTTAAATGTGGGTCATGTGTCATTCGTTTAAATTAGGCAATGGGATCTCTATGGAAGGCATTGACCAAAGTAGATTGTGCCAAGTAGATGGTATCTTTGTATTTGCATTTTGAACAGATAGTGATGGTCTGTTTTCCTATCATATTAATTACTGCACTGGGTTCAATTTGTGATGTTTGCAAGTCAAATTAATTTTCATATGGGAAGCAAGATGACAAAATATAATGCAATCTAGACTTTTTACTGATCATACCAAAGATAAGTTGAAAAGGAAGGCAATGGAAAGAACTGGTTGGCTTATTACATGGAGCTTATATTCATAGGTGCTTATTTTCTTAGGATAACTCGTAATAACTGTCCCTAAGAAACTTGGCAAATAGAACTGACATACAAATAACATGTCACGATGATTGCAATGGAGGAGTGACCTACCATAGCACACTATATAGGCTCACCGTTGCCTCTCCTTTTTTGCGATGTTCCATGAAATTGCCACATACATCTTGTACTTTTTCATTGTGTAACCCTATCTGCAAGTTGACATGGCTAATTTCAGACATCTCTACATGATAATACATTGCATATCCCTTGCGCATATTTAAACCACCAATTAACAATTGTGTGCGTAGTATAAACTAGCCATGACTCTGTGTGCTAGACTAGCAGGCACTCTAAGGGAGCCTAATGTAGTGCGCTAGTATTCCTACATGCCACCTACGATTTTGTGTAATGTACTACCTCTATTCCTAAATATATGTCTTTGTAGAGATTCCAGTATGGACCACATACATATGTATATAGATGCATTTTCGAGTGTAGATTCACTCATTTTAGTCTGTATGTAGCCTATAGTGGAATCTCTAGAAAGAATTATATTTAGGAACGGAGGTACGAGGTAGTATCATGCATGACATCTACATATCTAATTTAGCAGCCAGTAGTAGAAATCATTGTCTGCACAAAGGGATTATTGGTCGAAAATCCTAGCAAAGCACGCTAGCAGGCACACAACAATACAAGAGAGAGAGAGAGACACTTACAAGAACATAGCAATGCCTCAGTCCAGGATATTGGTTGGCCAAGCTGTTAGATCTAGAAGAAACATCATCCTTGTTGTTTTTGCCAGCTGCATAACATGTAATAGTGACCTGTTAGTATATTTGAAGTACATCGAGCAGGTGATGCTGGACGGGTTTAAAGGTGACAAGAACCTAGGCCGTGGCGGTTGCTTGTCATCTTGCCAGATGGTGGGAACTAGGTTAGGAACGTTAAGGGTGATGACGCTGCGCTGGCTGTCGGGGTCCGGTAAGGAGATCTAGAACCATTGAGTAGGGTGTTTGTGGAGCGGCTCCGATGTGGTGGACTACAGTGTGGGCGAAGTGGATCTGTGGTCGTGGACAAGGGCATTGGTGAAGCTGCTCCGGTGGTTGGGTTTAGGATGGTGTCAACGATGCGGATCTGCGGCCGTGGACGGGGCGTCAGAAGCTGCTCCGGTAGGTTGGATGAGGGTGCGACGCGGCCTCGGTAGGGTTGAGAATAGTATAGGTGAAGCTACTCTGGTAGGGTTGACGATGGTGTCGACAAATCGGCTTTGGTAGGGTTGAGGAAGGTATCGGCAAAGACGATCAAAGGCCGTCGACGGGGGCATCGGTGGGGTGGCTCCGGGGGTGTGGATGAAGTGTCTCCGGTGGGGAGTACGAAGGAGCCACTACAGATGCGCTGCGGTTGACGAGAGAACCAGTGAAGCAGATCCGACGCCGTGGACAAGGCCGGCACTAAATGGGCTATGGTACAGTGGTGGATGAGCAGTCTACTTGTTTCTAGGGGAGGTGGGAGGGGTAGATGCGGCCGCAGAAGCAGATCCAGTGAGGTGGACGCCGCTAGCAGTGAATGGGCTCTGCTACGCTGGTGGATGAGCAGTCTAGGGTTTCGAGAGGGAAGGGGTAGAAAGGCCGATGAAGCACGGACGACGTGATGTAAGATGCTCTGGTGCTGTGGAGTTAGTCGTTTTTGCGGGAGGGGGAGAGGAAATGGGGATGTCGTGTGGTGGGGGAACCGGAAGTTACCAAAGCAGCCCTGACCTATTATGTAGATGAGGGCCGTATTGTAACTGTTGTTCTCCGTGCACCAAGGACAAAAGGGGAATTTCGCATGCTAAAGACTAGGTGGCAGAAATTTTAGAAGGAGGTGGGAGATTTTGCCTCCCGCGGGATCATTCGTATCCAGTTTCAACTAATTTGATATCGTGCTAGCGGGAAGGTCATGTGAGACTATGTACACGGGGCACGTGTCAGCAGTTAATAACTGGTGTGAAGTCCACCCCAGAAAAAAAGACAATAACTCGGGATGATGCACCGATAACTTGGACGTTCACACGGGCGTGGCCAATCGTACGGGTGTAGAGGCGCGTTCACAAAAAAGGGATCAAACGCTCAGCCTATGTATATCTCGTGTAAATTGATAATTTAGTGCCATTGGTTATTTACTTTAAACATAATGCATTGACGTGTTAGTGTAGAGGCGCACAAAAAGAAATGGATATTGTAGTCCCACAAAAGATATGGATATTGTAGTCCGCTACTTAAAAGTGTTACCTCATATGATTGTAGTCCCACAACAAGAGGGGTGTGGGTATCTTTTTGCAAAAGTGCCATAATTTTCTTCCTATCCGTCGGACATAAATCAGATGGTCTATATCACAGGATGGCAGGCACACCATCATCACCAGCTCTATTTTTTTATAAGAGTAGAGATATGTAGGTGTCACTACCCCCCCCCCCCACACCCACACCCACACACACACTTCCCGACACCGAAGGAGTAGTGTGACACCTCGATCTTGATACTAATCTATCGACTGGCTTCTCTCTCAAACACACACGCACACTACTCGACATCAAAGGAGTAGGGTGACACCTCGATCTTGATAGTAATCTATCTACTGCTTCTCTCTCAAACACACACACATACACACACACTACTAGTTGTGCCTCTGTGCCTACTGTGCACACTCTCAATACGTCTTTCCCTCCCTCCCCCCACCCCACCCCAACAATGACAGCAGAAGGGTGACAACTCGATCTGATCTTAATCTGTCAATTGGTTTCTTTCTCAAACATTGTGTCTCTGTGCCTCGCTCAGACACACTCGATACATCTTTCGCTCCGTAGCCCCCTCGATACGTAGACTTCTCGCGCGCGTGCACAGCTGTACTGAAGATGAAGCTGAACCGAGTGTGCCTTGTTTTTACCGGCCTCATGTGACAGTTTTCACCCTATTTTCTATTAATTAACAAGGCAACCTTTTCTTTGTTACTACTAGTGAATCTAAAATCATTTGGGGCAGACATAAAATATATCACTTCAACCCAATTACTGTAGTAACTATTTTAAAAGAAACTAGCTAGATGCCCGTGCGTTGCACGGAACATCAAGATGCATTTGTATGAGTAGTTTATCTTGTGAGAGAAAAGGATGAATGAGGGAAGGTCTTATTTGCAAACGTGAGAGGGGTGTGGGTATCTTTTTGCAAAATTGTCATAGTTTCCTTCCTATCCGTTAGATATAAATCCGATGGCCTATATTGCAGGATGGCACACACACCATCATCACCAACACTGTTTTCTACTCCCTCTATTTCTAAATATTTTTCTTTTTAGAGATTTCAACAAGTGACTACATACAGAGCAAAATGAGTGAATCTACACTCTAAAATATGTCTACATACACATTCGTATGTGATAGTCCATTTGAAATCTAAAAAAGGCAAATATTTAGGAACAGGGGGAGTATAAGAGTAGACACGGAGATATATCTGCAGCATGGTCCACAACAAAAATGTGCTGGACTTGTTAGCACCAGATGCTCGCAATGTGATGACCTGATTTCGAATTTTGTCTTTAACTTTAAATTTATATTATATATTACTTATTTAATATATACTTCTTTCACTACTGTACTGATAGTGGAACCCACAAAGTACTTAGAATACAAGGTTAAGGATGGACTTGTTTCTTTTTAACTTTCTGTATGAAGTCGTAGCCACCCTGCAAGTCACGTGTACACTGTACATGCAATTAACTTTTTATAGAGGGAGAATCATATAGGCAATTAACTCAAATGGATTGGATGAGACTCTATTATTTCCAGCATAAGAGCATCTCCAATGGCAGCTGGCAAATTTCCTCCCGCTTCCTTCCACGGAGGACGACATCAAACGCAAGCAGCATACATTTTCACAACTCTAACCAACAAGATGAAATTTGTGCAAACACAAACTAATTTCATATAAGCATGAAGGATTTCGTATAAAAAAGTCGGATCTTCATATAAACATGATGGATTTCATTACATTTACATGAACAAAGCGGTGCTAATCTGGCTCTCTTTGTATAATTAATACCCCCTTCGTCCGGAAATACTTGTCCTAGAAATGGATGTATCTAGACTTATTTTAGTTATAGATACATCCAATTTATCCATTCTTAGAAAAACTATTTCCCGCTAGCCGGAGAGGGAGTACCTGAACTAAATGGTCTCCTGCAGATCCTTTTGTTTCCTCATGTCCGGCAGACAGTTGCGGGGTGGACGAAGGTCCTAGGAAGAGATGAAGCAGCAAAGAAACCACCTGAATGCGCAGTCGTCACCTCGGCGGTGGCCTTCATGGGACCCAAGTGGTGGCGGCCTCCCGCGTTCTACTTTTTCTCCTCGATAATGGAGGCAGACACGGAGAAGCTGGCCACCGACTCATTACTCTCCACACACCTGGCTTCTGTCTCTGCCTGCATGGCGTTGCCATAGGCACGGGAGGCACGGCCACAGGCACGGGAGGCGCGCCCACAGACACGGGAGGCACGACCACCGCAGACACTGGTGGCTCGGTATGACACAGCAGCGACGATGCCCATACCGGCGTGCTCACCGCTGTGCCAGCGTGGAGCAACTCGCCACTCATCATCGAGATGAACTGGAGCGGGGAGTTGTTGAACGACGCGCCGGCTTGGGGTGGCAACTGGCTCCATCGGGCCAAGCGAGGTTGGTGAAGCACCGAGCGGCCTCGCCCGTATCTGGAGGGCTCGGCGCGCCGCCCAGCCAGGTAGTATGCCGGAGAACGGCTCCTTGGAAGCCATCAAAACAGTTGAGAACATGGTAAAGGAGGAGATGGGAGAGCGACAGAGGGGTGCGATTCTTGCCCGCTGTCTGTCTGGCCTTGTTTAAATAGAGGGTGGACGGTAGGAGCTTGGCCGGCGTCTAGCCTCATTTAAACTGAGGGGCGGATGGGAGGAGCTCCGCCGGTGTTGCGTTTCATTCTGGCCCGCTCATGAACGGACTTGTGGCCAGAGTAGGTTTCTCGGTTTGCAAGCGGGTTTAACGGAGGGGTTTGATGGAGGCGAGGATGCATGTTCAGCCTGGCATGCAGCGGGCAGCATAGTACTATTCAATTTTACAGCGGGTGGCGCAGTTCCTGATACGGCTTTAATGCAGACGAGGGAGGGGGTAGCGGTTCCCGAAATGTTGAACTGCCAATGATGCATCCTCCTTCAATTAGCATCATGAATGCAAGGGAAGTAATGGGAGGAGGACCGAGAAAAGAGGTTGCACAATGTGAATGCAACGCAGTTTGCACTCATATAAAGACGCCCCTCCATTCCAATGCATTTACCACATCATGCACACCTAAGCATTTGCCTAAGCACCTACACTAAGCGCAAAAGTGCTCACTCTAGACCGATGGCGGTGATGCGCGCGAGCGGCCAGCGGCTGTGCCAGATGGTCCATGACGCCGGCCTACGACATGGCGTCGAGGATTTCTCCAGACGGTGTTGGCGACCGGCTGGCGGATGGCCGCTGTCGACGCCAACTACGACTCTCAGTTGGACCAGATGATTGTTGCCACAACCAACAAGTTCACCATCCTCAAGAAGCTCGCGGACTACATCGCCGTACTCCTCCAGCCCGCGCGCCCGAGCCCCTCATTGCCTGCCACTCTAATCGGCCTCCATGGCCAGGACCTCTTTCAAGCACTCACTACAAAAAAATACACTTCCGTGATGATACGTGTTTGTCACAGTAGGTCGCATTTTTTGTCATGCATGTACATCCATGACAAATTTATGACAGAATGAAGATAGTCATACCTGTGCTATCGTAGAAGTGTTCCATGACATTACCAAAATTATCATCACGGAAGTGTCCACTTCCATGACGATAAATCATGCGTCACAGAAGTGCTTTTGTCAAGGGTGACCGACATGTGGCATCCACCGTAACGGAACGCCGTTAAGCTATCGGGTCGGATTTTGGATCCGATCACCCGTTAACAGCCCCGACCAATGGGAATTTCCACGTGTAAAATTCTTATTGGCTAGACAAAACACGTGTCAGCTCGTCAGTGGGTCAGATAGGCGCCTATGATATGTCGACATGTGCCACGGCCCACCACTGGCCCATTTAGCTTACAAAGCCGGCCCGTTTGACTTGGTCAAAAGTTAACGGGCTGGCCCATGAAAAGCCTGTTAAACGGTCTCTTCGCAAATAGCCCCATTTTACGGCCCCCGCCGTTAGGCACTAAAGGAAATCGGCCCACAACGTCATGTGGGCCGTCGAATATAACACCAGCCCATTTCACTTTCGGCCCATGTATGGCCCACGACGTCTTTCGGCCCATATGAGGCCTTCATATCTTGTGGCCCTTTACAGGCCCACGGTGACTCTAGCCCATAATGAACAGTAATTTTCTTTGTACCCGTTAACGGCCCATGATTTACATGGGCCATTTTCAGCCCGTGTTAGCTTTTAGTCTATTGACAGCCCATACGTTCTTGGGCTCCTTTTTGGCCCTCGATTACTTCCGGCCCGTTACTGGCCTGTTCCCCTAATGGGCCAAATTCGGGCCCATGGCCAAGAGTCGGCCCGTTACTGGCATGTTCCCCAATGGGCCAAATTCGGCCCATGGCAAGAGTCGGCCCGTTACTGGCTGTTACCCTAATGGGCCAAATTCGGCCCATGGCAAAAGTCGGCCCGTTTCTGGCCAGCCCGTCCTATATTCTGGCCCATTAACAACCTGTTATGCTTGTGACAGAATTAAGCTTTTGCAGTCCTACGGCATGTTAACGGCCCGTTACCGTGCTGGGCCGATACCAATTACGCCCGATTACGGCCCATGTAGACCCATTTATCTGACGGCCCAAGGCCCACCGATTACAGGCCCATTTATCGATGGCCCGAGGCCCACCGACTACAGGCTCATTTATCGACGGCCCGTAGGAGACCCATGGATCCTACGGCCCGTATATGGCCCATGGGTAGTTGTGGCCACTAGCAAACCAGGGAAAAAGAAGACTAGGAAATAAATAAGGCCCAAACTAACGCTAGGCTATTAAGGCAATTGCACAGATTACATCCACTCGGCATCAAAGACTGCCACCAGTGCAAATATAGGGAACACCCTACACTATACAAAAATGGCTTGATGTTTTCTTCAGCCGGTGGCTGCACGTTAAGAATAAATTTTGTATCACACCAAAACAAATTACAACTATATAACAAAAGGAAGGTTGGCATAAAACTTAACATTCTAGGAGATAAATGCACCACCAGAAGTTCAGAAGCTCGGTTCATTTGACCTGACTGTTACGTTTTTATGCTGTATTGTCCGATGGAACACCATAACCATCACCTTCATTTCCCCTAGGCTCCTGAACAACATAGCAAATGTCTGATAGTCTGGCTTCAAAACCATGCATATCTTGACGACATTGAGCAATGTTTCTCCTTGTTTCACAAAGGGCCTCTGTTAGGGAATGGACTTGTGTCTGGAGCGCAAAAACAACATTGCTTTGAGCTTGCATATCTTGATCATGAGGCAGTTTGGATGATATTGCCTTAACAACCAACCCAGTATTACGCAGGAACGTGCTTTTGGCACTGTTAGTGGACAGGTACTGACCCACTGCAGCAATAGCTGACATTGCGGTTATAGTTGCCTCGCCACTTTCAGAAGGTGGCGGTTCCACCATTTTTTCCATGGCTCGCTGAAAAGTTGAGGTTTTACATTAGTAGTATCAGAAAAGAAGATATTAAGGTGGCAGCAAAACCAAACAAAATAGCTTTGGTCTATATACAGAACTTATTCTGGTGAACCCATGTAAAATATTAGTTGTATTTTATTGCAAAGTACATAATAAAACTAGGTTCCAAACATATGACCATGTACCATCGCTAATGTATTGTCTATTTCTTCACATTGTATTGAGGGCTAAGGATAAAGAGACGAAGTTTATAATACGGTAAGCATAGTATGACATCATTCATATCACAAAACAACTGAGAACAGACAAATAGGCAATTGTAACGTTGTGTGGGAAAGTCTAACACTGAACTAGATTACGGGTCAAGATCAAAGGAACATCACTCCTCCCTTTTAAACCTTGTAAGGTGCAATGATACGCTAAGACAATTGTGTATACAATTGAAAATAGTAATAGACATTGGCTGCAAACCATGCAGTTCAAGGCACAAGTCAGAGTAAGTAGTAGTTAAAAGGCATGAGGATTAAGGACTTACAACAGCTGCTTTGACTAGTGTAGTCATGCCCTTCTTCTTGCTGGTGTGACAGTCCTTGAAGATTTCCACATCATTTGGTTCACGTACTTCTTGGTCCTTGCGGGCTTTCCACTGCATTTCAAACAAGTCAATATAGATCTGATAATATGGTACAACGAAAAGAGTGAAACAACAACTAATTACAAGAGCCTCGCAGTGTGCAATATAGCTACGAGATCCTGTCGTCAGTTGGAATTTCACTTTCGTACGGTTGGCCTTATTCTTTGGACAGTTCACCTACAAGAAGATAGATTTGTGTGGCACATGCGTCAATAGGACTTCAACATGTGATCTGATCACATATTTATAATGTACCTGATACTTCGGATCAGACCAGTGTTTAACAAGGCCCCTCCAGTCTTCATCCGATATATTTTCCACTGGAGATGTTTGGGAAAGTTCACTGTTAGCCTTGCCTTCAAAGTGAGTTTTCCTCAAGTTATACCGATACTGTCGCAGAGCAGACTTGAAAACATGGGTGCAAGCTTGTCTGGTTGCATCATCTTGGCTATCCAACTTGAACCTCATCTGTTGAAAATTATGGGAGTCTCATTATCAGCAACCTAGAAAGTATGGGACAGAGCAAGACGATATTACTAGTTTCCATACATAACCATACTTACAGATAAATGGTCGAGGAAGGTGTTGAACTGGGTTTCGTCTTTGTCATTCCTGTACTGAATCCATGTTGGGAGGATACGTACATGACACCTAACGGCAACCGCTGCCTCTGATACTAACTTGGCTGACTCTGTAGCATCACGTGGCCTTTTTAAACCTGCCTCAAAACGGATCTCCATTCTTCCTCCTCTAGATTTAGTTAACCTATCGAGCATTATCCCTGATGTTTGTTTCCTCTTGCGCCTAGGTGCTAGTCCAACAACGAACATAGGAAGTGTTAGTGTACATCAAACTGTGAGACTACATATAAAGAAGCATGCAACTGTAACTTGACTCCAGCAACTACCTTCTTGCTGTTGAAGCTCACAAGGTTCATCTGATATTGCCAACTCGTCTTGTGTCAAGAGTGCTTGGGAAGTAGTGTCAGGTGGCAAGGGAGCTTGGGAACGTGCTGCTAGCTCAGTTGACGCACGAGTATGTCGTGCAGCTGGTAGTACTGTGGTAGGTGTTGCAAGAACTAGGGCTGTCTCTGCTTGTTTGGTGGCAGCTATTTGTTTCTGTTTGGCTTTTTTTGCAGCTCGTGTAGCATGGGATGCCGTGTTTGTAGAATTTTCCGCTGGACTTTCACCTTCTATTGCACCATCAGTACCAGCAGAATCTGCAGGATTCATCCGCTTCTCATTCCCTGCCATTCTCTGTTTCTTCCTCTTTCTCTGTGCCATGTTAAGTCAAGCCGACAAGAAAAACGAATAACAATTTAGTTCTTCAGAACAAATTGATGCGTGATGCAGACGAATAAAACTTTGATGTTAGACAACCACATGATAGGAGGATGTAATATGTATGAAAAACAGGACGGAAGAGATAACCAGAACTATGATGTGTAAACTAAGAAGAAGACATTTCACCAAATTAGAAGCAATGCAATGGAAGGTAGACACCATATGAAAGATGCTACAAATATCGCTCTGCCAAGTTAACAGTGTCTCAGCATAAATGGCGTTTAAACAAATGTGAAGCAGTACAAGAAATAAATCATATGCAAGATGCAAACAACATCACACTACCATGTTAGAGGTCTCTCGTCATTAGTGCCATTGCATATTCACAGCATTGCATATTCACAGCTTATGATGTGTAAACTAAGGAGAAGGCATTTCAACAAATTAGAAGCAATGAAAGCTAGACACCATATGAAAGATGCAACGAATATCACTCTACCAAGTTAAAACTGTCTCGTCATAAGTGCCATTTCAACAAATTAGTAGTACAAGCTAGAAAAGAATGTGAGATGTAACCTATATCACACTCCGAAGTCAAACGTGTCTTATGATAAGTGATTGTTGCAGGTTACACAACAGTAGTAATTTGATGTAAGAACATGGTGTGATAGACAGATATTGTATGTTCTAGAAACAGGAACACGTGTCTTATTCAAGTATAATGTGTAAAGTAAGCAGATGGAATTCAACAAAATTAGAAGCAATACAAGCTAGACATCACACATAACATGCAACCACATATAACAGTGCCAAGTTAGAGGGAGCACCAGTGATGCTGCACTAGGGGAGACGTGCTCATCATAAACACAGCTTTGTTGAGTGTCTATGCATGTGTTGTCTTGGAAATCATCTTGGGGGTGTGGAGGAGTAGAAACTGTAGAGGCCCTCCGTTTGGAAGGAGCACCTTTATCCGCTGCCTTGCTAACTTCCTTCCGCTTTATTGATTTTGAATTGTCAAGTAAAACCGACAAGAAAAAGCAATAAAATTCTCTCTTCAGAACTCATTCATGCATGATACTGACAATCACTACTTTGATGTAAGGCAAACACATGATACCAGGATGGAATATGTACGAAAAACAGGACGGCATGGCATGTTCACAACTGTTTGTGTAAACTAAGCAGAAACCATTCCAGCAAATAAGAAGCAATGCAAGCTAGACACCACATGAAAGATGCAACCAATATGACTGCCAAGTTAAAAGCGTCCCATCATAAATGGAATTTCAACAAATTAGAAGCAGCGCATGCTATAAATCATATGAAAGATGCAACTAATATCGCACTGCATATACTAAAGGTGTCTCGTCATATTGATTGATGCGGGATACAAAAAAACAATAGTTTTATGTAAGGACATGCTTAATAGACAGATGTACTATGTACTAAATACAGGAAGGCATGTCACATTAACAGGTATAATGTCACATTTACAGGAGTATAAGCTAAGCAGACTAGCACATGCAGTTTAACCAGATTGGAAGAATTACAATCTAGACACCATATGCAACATGCAACCACATATCACGCTGCCAAGTTAGAGCAAGCACCTGCAATGCTAGTGTAGGGGAAATGCTGTAATCAACTACAGAGCTACGTTCACTATCTTCATCTAGCATTTCTGTTTCTTGAGAATCATGTCGGGAGGCTGACGCTGCATTCTTTAAATGAGGAGTAGTCCCCTTGCCTGCCTGCCTCGTCATAAGTGATTGATGAGGGATACACAAGAACATTAGTTTGATGTAAGAACATGGTTAATACACAGATGTACTAGTATGTACCAAAAACAGAAAGGCATGTCATATTCAAAGGTATAATGTGTAAGCTAAGCAGATGCAATTTAACCAAATTGGAAGCAATACAAGCTAGACATCCGGCTGGAGTGGTGAACATGATCATCTAGGACCTGAGAGCCTGGTGGGAGGCGGGCTGCTTCGCCACCATCGCGGCTTTTTAGTTGGCTTCCAGGTGATGCCTGTCTTTGCTGGGCTTGTCACTGGCTCGGCCAGTGCCCTGACTAGCTATTTGTCTTCTGGTGCTCACGGGATGGTGGTTCATGTAAAAAATATCTTTCCTTATCTTAATAAAGACCGACTTCGGCCTTTCGAATACAAGCTAGACACCATATGGAACATGCAACCACATATGA